>NC_092141.1:86353667-86657456 GCF_043159975.1 Macaca nemestrina
CACCATGCCTGAATAATTTTTGTATTTTTAGTAGAGACGGGGTTTCCCCATGTTGGCCAGGCTGGTCTCGAACTCTTGACCTCAAGTGATCCGCCTGCCTCGGCCTCCAAAAGTGCTGGGATTACAGGCGTGAGTTGCTGCACCCGGCCTCAATGATGGGTTCTAAATATTCAGTAAACCATGCTGTAAACAGATGTGCTGTCAAGTAGGGCCTGTGATTCCATTTCTAAAGCATAGACAGAGTAGATTTGGCAACATTCTTAAGAGCCCTCGGATTTTTGGAATGGTCAGTGAGCATTGGCTTTAACTTACAGTCAACAGCTGCGTCAGCCCCTCATGAGAGTCAGCCTGTCCTTTGAAGCTTTAAAGACAGGCATGGACTTCACCCCTCTAGCTATGAAAATCCTAGATGGCGTCTTCTTCCAGTAGAAGGCTGGGACATCTATGCTGAAATTCTGTTGCTTAGTGTAGCCACCTTCATCAGTGCTCTTCGCTAGATCTTCTGGGTAACTTGCTGCAGCTTCTCCGTCGGCACCTGCTGCTTCACCTTGCACTTTTACATTATAGAGATGGTTCTTTCCTGAAACGTCATGACCTGACCTCTGCTAGCCTCAAACTTTCCTTCTCTGGCTTTCTCACTTCTCTCAGCCTTCATACCATTGAAGAGAGTTAGGGCTTTGCCCTGGATTAGGCTTTTGTTTAAGGGAATGTTGTGGCTGATTTGATCTTCTATCCAGACCACTCACACTTTCTCCATAGCAGCATTAAGGCTGTTTTGCTTTCTTCTTATTCATGTGTTCACTGGAATCGCACTTTTAATTTCTTTCAATAACTTTTTCTTGGCATTCACAAGTTGGCTAGCTATTTGGCATAAGAGACCTCACTTTTGCCTATCTTGGCTTTCAACACGCCTTCCTCACTCAGCTTAATCATTTCTAGCTTTTGATTTAAAGTGAGAGACAGCTGACTCTTCCTTTCACTTGAACTCTTAGAGGCCATTGTAGGGTTATTAATTGGCTTCATTTCAATATTGCTGAGTCTCAGGGAATAGGAAGGCCTGAGCAGAGGGAGAGAGAGAGCGGGGAACAGCCAGTCAGTGGAGTAGTCAGAACACACACAACGTTTATTGAATAAGTTCACTGTCTTATCTGGGTGTGGTTTGTCATGTCCCAAAAACAACTGCAGTAATGGCATTGAAGATCACTGATCACCGGACGCAGCGGCTCGCGCCTGCAATCCCAGCACTTTGGGAGGCGGGTGAATCACCTGAGGTCAGGAGTTTGAGACCAGCCTGGCCAACATGGTGAAATCCTGCCTCTACTAAAAATACAAAAATTAGCCAGGCGTGGTGGCGGGTGCCTGTAGTCCCAGCTACTGGGGAGGCTGGGGCAGGAGAGTCGCTTGAACCTGGGAGGTGGAGGTTGCAGTGAGCCAAGATCGCACCACTGCATTCTAGCCTGGGCAACAGAGCAAGACTCCATCTCAAAAGTAAAAATAAAAAATAAAAAGGCCAGGTGCAGTGGTTCACGCCTGTAATCCCAGCACTTTGGGAGGCCGAGGTGGGCAGATCATGAGGTCAGGAGATGGAGACCATCCTGGCTAACACGGTGAAACCCCATCTCTACTAAAAATACAAAAAAAAAAAAAACAAAAACAGCTGGGCGTGGTGGCGAGCACTGTAGTCCCAGCTACTCGGGAGGCTAAGGCAGGAGAATGGCGTGAACCCTGGAGGCAGTGAGCCAAGATTGCGCCACTGTACTCCAGCTTGGGCGACAGAGCAAGACTCCATCTCAAAAAAAAAAAAAAAAAAAAAGAAAGAAAAAAAGAAAAGAAAAAAGAGATCACAGATTACCATAGCAGATATAATAATAATGAAAAAGTTTGAACTATTTCAAGAATCATCATCAAAGTCCTACACAGAGACACACAGTGTTAACATGTTATTGGAAAAATGATGCCGGTAGACTTACTTGATGCGAGGCTGCCACGAACCTTCAATTTGTAAAAAATGCAGTATCTGTGAAGCACAATGAGATGAGGTGTGCCTGTATTCCTTATCATTGTAATGTCGGTAGGATCTGTAGGGAAAACACTTCATTCCTCTTATTGTCCATTTATGTTCACCATCTCCCTCTCATCAACCTAGCTAGGAGGTTATCAATCTAGATCTTTTTAAAGAACCAGCGTTGGACTCCCCTTTTCTGGTGTCCATTTCCTTGAGTTTCTCTGTTATCTTCATTACTTCCTTCCTTGTACTTGCTTCAGCACGTTAGTCAGGGCCCAGTCAGGAAACAAAAACCACACCGGTAATTTGAATAGCAACTTGAAATATAAAGTGTTCTTAACTGTAAAAGGTAGTTAACTATTAAAGGGATCACAAAGGGGTGACATTGTGATATAAGAAAGATGTATTTGGGCTGGGCATGGTGCAGTGGCTCACGTTTATAATCCTAGCACTTTGGGAGGCCGAGGCAGGCAGATCCCTGGAGCTCAGGAGTTTGAGACCAGCCTGGGCAACATGGTGAAACCTCGTGTCTACCAAAAATACAAAAAATTATCCCAGCATGGGGGTGTGTGCCTGCAGTTCCAGCTACTCGGGAGGTTGAGGTGGGAGGATCGTTTGAGCCCGGGAGGCAGACATTGCAGTGAGCCAAGATTGCACCACTGCACTGCAGCCTGGGTGACAGAGGGAGACCCTGTCTCAAAAATAAATAAATAAATAAATAAATATATATAGTATCTATCTATCCATCCATGTATCTATCTATCTAGTCTCTGTCTCCCAACTTTGTTTGGCATGTAGCTCCTAAAACTCTTGAAATCTCCAAAGTGATGGGTGTCTTTTTGTTTGCTAAGGAGGTGACTGGTGGCTGGAGGCTCCTGGACAGCTTGGGGATGAGGGCTGGTTGCTGGGGGACCCAGCCTTGTGGTTAGAAGGCTAGAACTTGCAGCCTTTCCCACCCAACTCTTGGGAGGCAAGAGGGGATGAAGGTTGAATTGATCATCAATAGTCAAAGATTTCATGTCATGCTTACGTAGTGAAACCTCCCTGAAAACTCAAAAGGATGAGGTTTGTAGAGTTTCAGGTTGTTGAATACCTGCAGGTGCCGGGAGGGTGGCGCACCCTTCCGTGGAAGCTCCATGCCCCTTCCCTCATACCTTTCTTTTTTTTTTTTTTTTTTTTTTGAGACGGAGTCTCGCTGTGTCGCCCAGGCTGGAGTGCAGTGGCTGGATCTCAGCTCACTGCAAGCTCTGCCTCCCGGGTTTTTACGCCATTCTCCTGCCTCAGCCTCCCGAGTAGCCGGGACTACAGGTGCCCGCCACCTCGCCCGGCTAGTTTTTTTTTTGTATTTTTTAGTAGAGACGGGGTTTCACCGTGTTAGCCAGGATGGTCTCGAACTCCTGACCTCGTGATCCGCCCGTCTCGGCCTCCCAAAGTGCTGGGATTACAGGCTTGAGCCACTGCGCCCGGCCCCCTCATACCTTTCTTATGCATCTTTTCCATTTGGCTGTTCATTTGTATCCTTTGAAATATCATTTGTAATAAATCCGCAATTATAAGTAAACTGATTTCCTGGGTTCTGTGAGTCACTCAAGCAAATTATTGAACCTGAGAAGGTTGTTGTGAAGACCTCCAATTTGTAGCCAAGTCAGACAGAAGTTGTAGGTAACCTGGTATCTTACCACTTGTGACTGATCTCTGCAGTTGAGGGCAGTCTTGTGAAACAGAGCCCTTAACCTATGGGATCTGCACTAAATCTGGTAGGTGTCAGAATTGAACTGAATTGGAGGACACCCAGTTGGGGTCTGCTGAGTACTGGAGAATTGCTTGGTGGGGGTGGGGGTGGGGGTGGGGGCAGGGATGGGAGGAAACCACACATCTGGTATCAGAGCTGAAGAACTGAGTGCTGTGAGTGAGAATAGAAAGATAGAGTTTGTTTTACCCTATACAAGAGGACTCTAAGGAGTATAGAAATAGCAAATGTAAGAAGCAGCTACTTTAGAAGAAAATGTAGGAGGAAAGCTTTGTGACATTGGAGTTGGCAATGCTTTCTTGGATATAACATTGAAAATACAACAAAATAAATAAATGATAAGTTGGACCTCATCAAAATTTAAAACTTTCATGCCTCAAGGAATACTACCAATGGCATGAAAAGGAAATCCGCAGAATGGAGAAAAGTATTTGAAAATCATATAGCCAATAAGGGACTAGTATCCAGAATATATAAAGAACTCCTATAACTAAGCAACAAAAAAATAAACAACCCAATGAACATACATTTTTCCACAGAAGACATACCAATGGCCAAGAAGCAAGGAAAAGATGCTCAGTGTCACTAATAATCAGGGGAATGAAAATCAAAGCACAATAAAATATGATTTCACACCCTTTAAGGTGGCTGTTAGCCAAAACATGGATAACAACAAATGTTGGCAAGGATGTTGAGAAATTGGAGCCCCATGCATTGCTGGTGGGAATGTAAAATGGTGCAGCTGTTGTGGAAAAGATATAACAATTGCTCAAAAAATTAAACTCAGAATTACCATAACATCCAGTGATTCCAATTCTGGATGTATACCCCAAAGAACTGACAACAGGGACTTGAACAGGTGTGTGTACATCCTTGTTTGTAGCAGCACTTTTCCCATAACCAAAAGATGCAAGCAACCCAGGTGTCCGTCAACAGATGAATGAACAGACAAAATGTGGTCCATCTGTACAGTGGAATATTATTCTGCCTTAAAAAGGAAGGAGAGGCTGGGCATGGTGGCTCATGCCTGTAATCCCAGCACTTTGGAAGGCCAAGGTGGGCGGATCACTTGAGGTCAGGAGTTTGAGACCAGCCTGGCCAGCCTGGTGAAACCCTGTCTCTACTAAAAATACAAAAATTAGCCAGGCATGGTGGCACGTGCCTGTAATCCCAGCTACTAGGGCGGCTGAGGCAGGAGAAATGCTTGAACTAGGGAGGTGGAGGTTGCAGTGAGATCGTGCCACTGCCCTCCAGTCTGGGCGACAGAGCAAGACTGCCTCAAAAAAAAAAAAAAAAAAGAAGGGGATTCTGACACATACTATAGCATGGATGAACCTTGAAGACATGCTAAGTGAAAAAAGCCAGACATGAAAACACAAATACTGTATGATTTCACTTATATGAGGTCCCTAGAGTAGTCAAATTCAGAGAGACAGAAAGTAGGATAGAGGTTGCCAGAGGCTGGGGTAAGGGAGAATGAGGAGGGAGTTGGTGTTTAATGGGGATAGAATTGCAGTTGGGGAGGATGAGATGGATGGTGGTGATGGTTGCACAACAGTGTGAATGTGCTTCATGCCACCAAACTGCACACCTGAAAATGGTTAAAACAGTACATTTTATGTGGTGGATACTTTAATGTGGGTATGCATACTCACAGAAGCAGTTACTACCTCTGGGGTTGATGGAAAAGCAACCAAGAACTTGGGGCATCCTCCATACCTTGCCATGTCTTACGTTCAGGCCTTGTTGGAGAGTGTGTGACTGCCACAGAAACCTGCAGCCTACTGGTGGCAAAAAGGTTCTTGCCAGGAGGTGTAGAAAGAGTGGATCTGCAGAAGCAGTTTATTGGGTAGCCGAGAAACCTACTAGGGGGTATGAGTGGGCTGGAGCTGGGTGTCTGAGGCATTTGCTGGGGTCCCTTTGAGCTAGAGCTTGGGTGCTGGAGAAACTCAGTACAGAGCAGGCCCCACAGGGCTCACGCCACTGGCAGCTATACCTTCAGAGGAAAAAGAGACCCTGGAACCAGGAAGAGAAGCTGCTACCTCAGCAAGGCCTGGCAACTCCCTGCAGTGTTGTCCCCTGTGGACAGAGCCTGACATGACTGTATTCAGCCAAGGAGAAAGATTTGTAAGGCCTCAGGCCAGTATCACGGAGTATTCAGGATGTATTCAGAGCTAAGAGGCAATACATGGGTAACCGGCATTTTTTTTTTTTTTTTTTGAGATGGCATCCTGCTCTGCTGCCCAGGCTGGAGTGCAGTGGCGTGATCTAGGCTCACTGCAACCTCCACCTCCCGGGCTCAAGCCATTCTCCTGCCTCAGCCTCCTGAGTAGCTGGAGATGCCAATCATGCCCAGCTAATTTTTGTGGTGTGTGTGTGTGTGTGTGTGTGTGTGTGTGTGTGTTTTGACACGGAGTCTCGCTCTGTCACCCAGTCTGGAGTGCAGTGGCACGATCTCGGCTCACTGCAAGCTCTGCCTCCCGGGTTCGCGCCATTCTCCTGCCTAGCCTCCGGAGTAGCTAGGACTACAGGCGCCTGCCACCACGCCCGGCTAATTTTTTGTATTTTTGGTAGAGACAGGGTTTTACCATGCTGGCCAGGCTGGTCTTCAACTCCTAATCTCAGGTGATCTGCCAGCCTTGGCCTCCCAAAGTGCTGGGATTACAGGCATGAGCTATACCACGCCTGGCCCATTTTTCCAGATTCTTAAAGCAGATCCTTAGGTTCTTTTTTTTTTTTTCCCCACTTTTCTTCTTTTCTAATATAAACACTTACAGTTTCCCTCTAAGCGCTGCTTTTGCTTCAGCCTACGTATTTTAGTATGCTGTGTTTTCATTATCATTTCATTTGAAATACGGTAAAATTTTTCTTGTGATTTCCTCTTTGACTCACAGGTTATTTACAAGTATGTTGTTTAATTTGCAAATAGTCAAGGCTCCTCTGAGTGTCTTAGAGCTATTGATTTCTAATTTTTTTTTTTTTTTTTTTTTGAGATGGAGTCTCGCTCTGCCACCCAGGCTGGAGTGCAGTGGCCGGATCTCAGCTCACTGCAAGCTCCGCCTCCCGGGTTCACGCCATTCTCCTGCCTCAGCCTCCCAAGTAGCTGGGACTACAGGCGCCCGCCACCTCACCCGGCTAGTTTTTTGTATTTTTTAGTAGAGACGGGGTTTCACCGTGTCAGCCAGGATGGTCTCGATCTCCTGACCTCGTGATCCGCCCGTCTCGGCCTCCCAAAGTGCTGGGATTACAGGCTTGAGCCACCGCGCCCGGCTTGATTTCTAATTTAATCTTATTTTGGCCAGACAAGCATATTTTGCATGCTTTTAAAGTTTGAGACTTATGGCCCAGATTATGTGTAACTTGGTGAATGCACTGTTTTCACTTGAGAAAAAAATATATATATATTCTAGACTTCCTGAGTATAGAGCTTTATAATTGCTGATGAGGTCAATTGCTACTTACCAGTGTTTTTCAGATTATCTGATGCTTGTTTCTCAGATGTTGAGAGAATGATGTTTGCTGTGGCCTACCTGTTTGTGTCCCCCAAAATTCATATGTTGGAGCTTAATCTCTGGTGCAGTGGTGTTGGGAGTTGGGGCATCAGGGAGGTATTGGCTCGTGAGGGCAGAGCCATTGTGAATGAGATTAGTCCCTTCTGCCATGTGGAGACACAGCAGGAAAAGGCCGTCTCTGAAGCAGGGAGCTAGTTCTCACCAGACACTGAATCTGCTGGCACCCTGATTTTGGACTTCCCAGCCTCTAGAACTGTGAGCACTACATTCTGTTTATAAATTACCCAGCCTGAGGCATTTTGTTTTAACATCCTGAATGGACTGAGGTGGTGTTAAAATCTCCAACTATGCGTCCAGGCACAGTGGCTCGCACCTGTAATCCCAGCACTTCAGGAGGCCAAGGTGGGTGGATCATCTGAGGTCAGGAGTTTGAGACCAGCCTGGCCAACATGGTGGAACCTTGTCTCTATTAAAAATACAAAAATTGGCTGGGGCATGGTGGCACAGGCCTGTAATCCCAGCTACTCAGGAGGCTGAGGCAGGAGAATCACTTGAACCCGGGAGGTGGAAGTTGCAGTGAGCCGAGATCGCACCATTGCACTCCAGCCTGGGCAACAAGAGTGAAACTCCGTCTCAAAAACAAAAATCAAAAAACAAGAACAAAAGGCTCCAACTATGATTGTGGAATTGCCCATTTCTCCCTTTAATTCTTTCCGGTTTTGCATCATGTATTTTGAAACTCCTTTGGTTAGGTGCATACACATTTATGATTGTAATGGCGTCTCAATGAACTGATCATTTGCAATCATGATGAATGTATTCCTTTATCTCATAATAATTTTATCTAGGACTCAACTTTATTGATATTTATGTAGCCTCTCCAGCCTTCTTATGCATGCTGTTTGGGATGTGTGAGAAGGCTGGAGAGGCTTACGGAGAAATTTGTGATGGTTTGACCTACAGTTTTTCAACTTTACTATGGTATGAAAGTGGTATGTATACAGTAGAAACTGTACTTCGAGTATGTATGAAACCATTCTGTTTCTCACTTTCAGTACAGTATTCGATAACTTACATGAGATAGTCAACACTTTATTATGAAACAGGCTTTGTGTTTGTTGATTTTGCTCAACTGTAGGCTAAGGTAAGTGTTCTAATCATGTTAAGGTAGGCTAGGCCAAGCTAGACTGTTCAGTTAAGTTAGAGGTTAAGTGCATTTTTGAGACGATATTTGTTTTCAACTTATGATGGGTTTGTTAAGACATAACCCCATCATAATTCAAGCAGCATCAGTATGTCTTTTTCCAAACAGAGAATTTCAGCCTGTGTTTATACTGAAACAGCATCTTTTGTAGACAGAATATAGTTGAGTCTTGCTTTTATATTCATTCTGACAGCCTCTGCCTTTTAATTGGAGTATTTAGGCTATTTCTGTTTAACATTAGAGCTACCACCTTGCTCTTTGATTTTTATTTCTTTCATCTTGCTTTCTTGGCTTCTTTTAGGTTAATTAAATATTTTTTAGAATTCTATTTTAATTTATGTTTTGGCTTTTTTTTTTTTTTTTAAAAACAGAGTCTCACTGTGTTGCCCAGGCTGGAGTACAATAGTGTGATCTCGGCTCACTGCAACCTCTGCCTCCCAGGTTCAAGCAATTCTCCTGCCTCAGCTTCCCAAGTAGCTGGGATTACTGATGCCCGCCACCACGGCTGGCTAATTTTTGTATTTTTAGTAGAGACGGGGTTTCACCATGTTGGCCAGGCTTGTCTCGAACTCCTGACCTCAGGCAATCTGCCCACCTTGGCCTCCCAAAGTGCTGGGATTACAGGCATGAGCCACCGTGCCCGGCCTGTTTTGACTTTTTAATTGTATCTCTTGGTATTGCTGTTTTAGTAGTTACTTTACAGATTCTATTGCACATTCTTAGCTTTTCACAGTCTACTTAGAATTAACATTGTTTTTCTTCATGGAAAAAAAATGTAAGAACTAGGCAATCCTATGGGTTCATTTACCACTTCCCATCCTGTATGTGATGGTTGTTGGATATTTACTACATCCATATACATTGTAAACTAGACAATACAATAATGGCATTTTTGCTTTAAACAGCCCCATGCATTTTAAAGAAATTAAAAGTAAAGCAGAATCTTTTCTATTTGCCCATGTATTTGCTATATCCTGTGCTTTTCATTCCTTCCTGAAAGAGCTGAGTTCCCATCTGGTCTCATTTCCCATCATCTTGGAGAACTTACTTCACAGTTTTTGTAGTGCAGGTTTATAGACAGCTGATTCCCTTTCATTTTCACTTACCTGCAAATCTTTATTTTGCTGTCTTTCTTTCCTTCCTTCCTTCTTTCCTTCTTTCCTTCCTTCTTTCCTTTCCCTTCTTTTCTTTTCCTTCCTTCCTTCCTTCCCTTCCTCCCTTCCTCCCTTCCTCCCTTCCTCCCTCCCTTCCTCCCTTCCTCCCTTCCTTCCTTCCTTCCTTCCTTCCTTCCTTCCTTCCTTCCTTCCTTCCTTCCTTCCTCCCTTTCTCCCTTTCTCCCTTTCTCCCTTTCTTCCCTTTCTTCCCTTTCTTCCCTTTCTTCCCTTTCTTCCCTTTCTTCCCTTTCTTCCCTTCCCTCCCTCCCTCCCTCCCTCCCTCCCTCCCTCCCTCCCTCCCTCCCTCCCTTCCTTCCTTCCTTCCTTCCTTCCTTCCTTCCTTCCTTCCTTCCTTCCTTCCTTCCTTCCTTCCTTCTTTCTTTTCTTTCTTTACAGAGTCTCACTCTGTCTCCTCACAGGCTGGAGTGCAATGGCGCCATTTCAAAACTCCTGCCTGATCTCAATTCAGCAACCTCTACCTCCCAGGCTCAAACGATTCTCCTGCCTCTGCCTCCCAAGTAGCTGGGACTACAGGTGTGTGCCATCACACCTGGCTAATTTTTGCATTTTTAGTAGAGATGGGATTTCACCATGATGGCTAGGCTGGTCTTGAACTCTTGACCTCAAGTGATCTGCCTTCCTTGGCCTTCTAAAATGCTGGGATTACAGGTGTGAGCCACTGTGCCTGGCCTGCTGTCATTCTTGAACCATCATTTTGCTGGTTATAGAATTCTGAGTTGTCAGTTTTTTTTCTTCCAGGACTTTAAAATGTAGGGTTCCAGTGTCTTTGGCCTCCATTGTTTCTGTTGAGGAATCAGCGTTCATCTAGCTATTCCCCTGTAGACCACATGTTGTTTTTCCCTGGCTGCTTTTAAGAATTTTTATTCAAGTTAATTGCTCAGTACCTACCTTCAGGCAAAAGGCCTCAAGAAACCAGAAACTCATCTGGGTTTCTTCCCCTCTGTCAGGTGTAGACTCCACTCCAGCTTCTACCTACTTGAGATCGTCTATACTGACTCCAGGGTGTTGTTCTGTTTTGTTCTTTTAAATATTTTGTCCAGAGCTATAATGTTTTCTGCAGAATTGACCAGATAGCAGCTACTCTCTGTGACCAGGAGCCTTGATCTTCCAGACTTGCCGATGGGCTCCCAAAGCTCCTGCCCATGACCCTCAGTTGGCAGTGGCTTCCCTGCCATGAAGTTGTCGTGAGCGTATAAAACCTACAGGCTCAACCTTCTCATTAGTACAGTCCAGAAAAGTGGAATTCCTGGTCTGGGTGTCTGTGGTGCCGTAGGTCACTGGCTAGACCAGGGTGGTGACTTGTCAGCTGGCTGGGTGTGGGGCCTCCAGCCTAGCACCCTTGGACTCTAACCTAGGAGTTATGGCTGTTTCAGGGCCAGGGGCCTGGCCTCAGCCCCTGTCCCCCTTCTGTTCTCAAGTTGCCCAGCATCAGGTCCCAACCAGCATCTTTCGCAGACAGGGCTGGTCGGCTCCTCACTAGAGGGCCAGGGTTGGGAGGGAAGCCTGTTGAACCCTCCTTCCCATGCAGCCCAGGGCCCTGTGGTTAGCTCCAGAGGGGTGCAGAAAGGAACCCCCAAAGGCAGAAACCCACCCTTCTCTCTGTTCTTGTGCTTCCAGGGATAAAGGAGAGGTGGTCCTGGTGGGGGGCTACCAGTGGTGTCCAGGAGGCCCACATGACCACTGTTTGCTGGGGCCTTTCCTTCTCTGTGCTGAGAGAGAGAGAGAAGAGATAAGAGAGAGAGAAGAGAAGAGATAAGAGAGAGAGAAGAGATAAGAGAGAGAGAAGAGATAAGAGAGAGAGAGAGAGTGAGTCAGGGTAGTGTCTTCTTCCAGTAACGCAGGCATCTGCACGTGTTCTCTGGGAGAAATCTCGTCACTCACTAGAGCTGTAGATCTGGAAGAAGCTCTGCCTCTCTTTCCTCCAGCGCAGTGTGTGTGTGTGTGTGTGTGTGTGTGTGTGTGTCCACGTGCATTATACTCTTCTACAGAGGAAATAATTCCCATCCAAGTGCACAGGTTGGGATTTTAGCAGGCAGCAGGAGGGCTAAAGGAGCAAAGAGGAGGAAACGGGGGTGGGAGTGAGGGTGGGAACAGGAGGTGGGTGGATACGAGGAGACACGCCTTCCACACCTAGAAGGGCTGGTGAAGATGACCAGAATGCTCCAGACAGATCTTTTATCAAACTTCCAAAATTCAATCTTATTTCATGAAGCCTGGGGCCCCTGCAGAGTGGAAGACAAGGAAGGGCTTTCCTGCAGGGGGGTATGTGTGCATGTGTGTGCCTGTGTGCTGTGTGTCCCCATGTGTGTGCATGTGTGTGCCTGTGTGCCCCCATGTGTGTGCACGTGTGGTCCTGTGTGGTGTGTGCCTGCACATGTGTGCACGTGTGGTCCTGTGTGGTGTGTGCTGAGTGTGTATATGTGTGTGCCTGTGTGCTGTGTATGCACTTGCACACATGTACACAGATCTCATTTTTCCTTTTTTCTGTCTTCCTAACCGCCAGAAAGAATTTCCGTGAACCTCTCCACCCTTCCCAAGGCTGCACATGGAGGGACTTGTGCAGGCACATGTGCGCACGCGCGCGCGCGCGCGCACACACACACACACACACACACACACGAGTCAGGGGCAAGCACTCCTGTGGATTGTACCTAGGTCTGGCAGGAAACCGGGTTCTGGGAAACTGTAGGCCCCACCTTTGGCAGAAAACCATGTTTTTGTTGCTGTTCATTCAAGGGAACATTAAGTGGGGCTGGGGACAGTTTATGTTGAGAAGAGCAAATTTTGCCTATGGCATTGGGGACATTGAGTGGCTCCTGTCCTGGGCTCTGGAGGACTTGGGAGACACGTCTGCAGCTCTGGGCATCTCTCAAGGTCACGGGTGGCCATACTCGAGGTTAGGCCCTCCTCTGTGTGAGCTGCGGTCAGCAGGAAGGCCGACCTCAGAGACGTCCCCAGGGCCCTTGGAGGCCCTGCCCCTGAGTCCTGGGCCAAGGTCAGAGAGCCGAGAAGGCTGCCGCTGAGGACTCTGGCTGGCGCCCAGCCCAGCAGCCCATCAGGCGGGCCCAGTGCAGGGGCTGATGAAGTCAGCTGGGAAATCTGTGAAATAAAGCACAGGTCCCCCAGGCTTGCCCAGAGCCCCAGCATCAGATGAGGTGCAGAGAAGGGAACTGAGCTGCCAAGTGTGAACGGGAGAGAGGAGCCCCAGGACCATGCAGGGGCCCCGACATGGCAGGTGCTTGGTCAGCGGCATTGCTGCCCTTACTGCTGGACGTGGGAAAATCCACTGACACTTGCTGACCATAGCCAGGGTGAGCATCTGGGTGACCCTGCAGATGAGACAAAATAAGGGCTGCCTTGGGGGAGGGGCCCTTGCCGGGCCATCCTGCTGAGGCCCTGTGTTACCGTCCTGTGGCTGGCATAACAAAGGACCACAAACATCCAAAATGTCTTCCCTCGAGGTTCTGGAGCCAGAAATCCCAGACCGAGGTGTCTGAAGGTTCATTCCTCCTGGAGGTTCCGAGGGAGACTGTGTTCCATGCCTTTCTCCGAGCTCTGCGGTGGCCAGCAATCCCTGGGGTTCCTCGGCTTGCAGCTCGGCCTCCCTCCCCACCTGGCTTTCTCCCTGTGTCTCTGCTGGTGTCTCTGTCCAAAGTGCCCTCTCTATTGTCTTTTTCATTTATTTTTAGGGACAGGGTCTCACTCTGTCCTCCAGGCTGGAGTGCAGTGGCATGATCATGGCTCACTGCAGCCTCAACCTCCCAGGCTCAAGCAATCCTCCTACCTCAGCCTCCCAAGTAGCTAGGACACAGGTGCACGCCACTATGCCTGGCAAATTTTTTATTTTATTGTAGAGATGAGGGCCCAGGCTGGTCTCAAACTCCTGGGCTCAGGCAATGAACCTTTGCCTCCCAAAATGCTGGGATTAGAGAGATGAGCCACTGTGCCCGGCTTGCCCCTGTCTTATAAAGACACTGGTCATTGGATTTACGCCCCACCCTGATTCAGTATGCCCACAAATAACCCAAGTACGTCTTCAAAGACCCTGTGTCCAAATAAGGTCACATTCGCAGGTACTGGGGGTCAGGACTTGAATCTGTCTTTTGGGGGAACACTATCTAACCCACCACAGGTCTCACCCACAGAATGGCCTCTCCGGCATGTGCACAGGCGGGTGAGGGGCCCAGCAGAGGGACCTGCGTGGCGAGAGGGCTTCGGTTTATTTCAGGGATTCCAGAAGGGGACTGGATGGGGTGGCTGCATGGAGCAAGGGGCTACAGCCACTGTGTCCAAGTAGTCAGCGAGTTGTCAGGTAGAAGGGGAGCATTTATTTTGAGTTCCCCCAAGATATGAAGCTGGTACCAGGTACCTGGAAGGTACTAGAGAGTAGAGCTTGACTCTTTACAGAAAGAGCTGTTTTTCTCACGATTTTCACTTTAGGATGGTGGAACAGGCTGTTTCACAAAGTAGTGAGTTCCCCATGCCTGGAAGCATTCAAGCAGGGGCCATGTGGGAGTTGTTCAGGACTGTATAGAAGGGACCTCAGAGGTCCCTGCCAATACCAAGAGTCTTATTTTATAACAACTTGAATTTCAGAGTGCAGTGTTACTGGGGATATGTCTACGAGAGGGATCCCCACCATCAGGCCCTACGTACTATGCATCATTTTTAGGGCAGAGGATGAGAGCAGGCTCCATTCTTTTTGGTTGCCTATGAGGACCAGGAAGCTTTGCTGCTACAGCAGCTTCCTGTGGAAACAGTGTCTCAGCCCCACAATCCATTCATCGGAGCTGCAACATCTTAATTAAACACTGTGTCAGACGGGTTCTGGGCATGTGTGTGCAGATTGTCACAAGTACATGAGAATGCACACATGCACGTTGCATGCTTGTACATATGTGAATGCACACATGCACAAGAACGCAAAGACCCGAGGCAGCTATAGTCTATGAGACAGATCCCTCTAGGCTGAAAGACTCCCCACAAGGGTCCCTAGAACAAGGCCCCAGCCTCAGCGGTCCCTCCCACTTCTGGTGGGAGGATCTCAACAGAGAAGAAGGGTCAAGAAGCACAGCTCTTGATGCTCACGGTGTACCAAGCTCTGCTTTAAGCTTGCGTCTTATTTTTTACTTATTTAGCAAATCTATAGCTCTTGTTTTGTGCCGTTCTCAGCACTTTACAAATATTGATGCATGTTTGTTTCATGACAACCCGGTGAAGTAGGTAGTGTTACCCTATTTTATAGATGAGGAAACTGAGGCATAGAGGTATGAAGGGACTTGTCCAAGGTCTGTCTCTGCCTTACATGCACGTGAATGCTCACTGATGCGGCGGGTGCTGGTTTCCCTCTGATGTGAGTCAGGCCTTGAGCTGGTCAGGGTCTGGGTCCCGCTTTGGTTGTGTTTCGCTGTGGGCAGCAAGGAAGCTTCTAGCAGCCTCATCTCTCTGGTATGGCCTAGCTTCAGGGTCTGGATTTCTCCAAATGCTCCTGCCCAGCCTGGAGCCTCCTTTCCAGCTAAGAGAGGGCTGAACGACCCCTCACTCCTGGAGGCTGCCGGAGCCCCTCCTGCCTGCATGCGGCCGCTGCCGGGTGGACAGGCCTGCTTGTGGGTTGAGGCTCCCAGCAGCTGTCAAGAGAGGAAATGCCACTGGGGTGGATCATTTCTCCTCCTGGGAAGCTTTGGGAGAAGCAGCTGAGGGGGCCAGCATCCTCCTGAGGCCGATTCCCTGCTCCCCCCAGCACAGGCACGAAGCTATCTTTGCTTGTTTGCCACAGGCAGCGGAGGGCGGTGCAATGGTGACGTCTGCTTGTTGCACTTTGCGTCCATGAGGACGTTGATCCCTGGCTGGTGCTGGGCGCTTGCTCTTCAGTCATCTTGCCCTGACCTGGCGCGGCAGGCCCGAGCACTCCTCTTTTACAAGGAAACAGGCTCAGAGGCCTTGAGTCAATCGCCCAGACTCCCCCAGCCAATGACTGGCTGAGCCAGAATTTCCATCCAGCTCTGTGAATCCAGAAGTCCAAGTTCTTCCCATCACGTCCGGGCCAGGAAAGGATTAGAGTGGTTTTCTACAAGCCGATTATTCGGATGATGTCTGCAGCTTAGCTCACTGTAGTTGCTCAATAAAAACGTGGAATGAATGGGCCTATATGTCCCCGTTGCCCTGCGTGAATCAGAGCCAATGGTTCTGGCTGATCCTCCCGTTTCCATTCCGTGGATCAGTGTCTCTCTTTGGCGTGTGTGACCTTGGAATCAGTGACTCTCTCCATCCCACCTTGAATGGTGTCTGCGCCGCAGCAGGGGAGCAGCTGGGGATTCCCAGTGCCTGTTGCTGGTGGGCTGTGCGCCAGATCCCGGCGCGGTTGTGTGGGTGATTGTCAGCCACATGTGTGTGAAGGGCTGTGCATGTAGGATTTGTGCAAATGTGCCCCTCCCTGCCACCAGCCCGCAGGAGGCTGTCAAGATTCCGCCCCTGCACGTTGGCCCACACTCTCCTTGTGGCCCCGCTGCTGTGGCTGTTCCCTTGTGTCACGTGGCTGCATGCAAAGCCCCCACGTGGGTGGGGATCGTGGGCCGAATGTGCATCAGATGCCCCTGCTTCTTGGTGGGTGGAGACCCTCGACCCACGCACCGTGGCTGCCACATCTGAAAGGCCTTCTATGGTGAAGGACTTAGGCTGGACCTGAGCAACCCTCCGCGGAGGTCTTAGAAGTGCTCCTAGCTCTTCCTCCTGTAGTGAGGCTCTGAGTTTCCGTCCTCGGAAGAAAACCTGGCTGGGGAAGGCATCCCTAGACCTGGACATAAACGCCAGGAGACCAGGACTCCCCTCTCGGGTGACCGATCACAGAGACTCGGGGAAAGTCACGTTTGGAGGAGGTGATGCTGCGTCTCAGCCTCATTCTTTTCTCATTCTACAGACACTGCCTGGTGCCCAGCCCATGCCACGGGGCTTCCTAAGCAGCTCTGGGCACCCTGCACCTGGCATGGCCTCCAGCCCCATCTCCCTGCCTTGGGAGACCTGGTGGGGACTCCGGGCCCAGCTCCTGTGGCTGTGGAAACTTGGTGGTTTATCCTGGTGGCTGAGGACAGGGATGTGGGGTTGGACGAGTTGAATGCAACTCCCAGTGGCTCCATGTACTGCCTGCGGGCTTTGCGCAGCTCTTTCCCACTATGTGCATCTGCTTCCTCATGGAAAAATGGGGGCCAGGGAGGAGCGACCTCGAAGGTATTCGTGGGAAACAAGCGAGGTGATAAATGTAGTGTCCTTGGTAGAGCACTGGACACAGAGTCCACCCCCACGAAGGGGGCTGCTCCTCCTCCTTCTGTGTTTCCTCTTGTTCTTATTTCTCGTCTTCTATCTTCTCCTGTTTTTACCTCCCCTCCTCTCCGCCTCTCCCCTGCCCTCCCCCTCTCCCTTCCCCTCCCCCTCGCACATGCAGGCACACTCCAGTTTGGTGCCCCAAATGCCTTTCTCCATTGTCCTTCTGAAAGTGGTTCTCTAAGTGGGAACTCAGGCCTAGAAAGGGTGGGCCCCCTGCCTGGTGGGCTCCGGCAGGCCAGGCCCTGAGCAGCCTCAGGAGACACAACCCCAGGAAGAGGCTCATGCAGCCCAGCTGTCATGATGGACTATTGGTGGGAGAGGGGAAGGTGCCATGGTAGGAGAAGCTTTGGAAACATTCACTAGTGGCCTTATTTATGACTCAGGACACCTGCCAGGTCACTAGAATACAGCTAAGGAAGCTGTCGGCCAGACGTCCAGAAATGTCAACCTGGTGACTGGACAGGCAGACGAGGTGTAGGGGGAAGGGGCTGACATTCACTCAGTGTCTGTCACACACTGAGGGCACAAAGGGCAGGACGGAGAGCTGGCCCATGCCACCTGTGGAATCTTCCAGGTGTGGGGGCAGGTGGGCAGAGGGGCAGATGGGGAAGCAAGGGGGCTTGAAGACATATGTGCTCATTAAATGTCCTTAAATCCCGAGAAGAAGAACGAGGACACATCCACACTGGCAGGGCTGAAACTATGATACATGGATTTTGGGGGTCCGCTCCTGCTGCAACAGCTACAGTGACTCCCTCTTACCTTTCTCTTCCCTCCATTCTATTGTGAAAATGTTCAAATACACAGTCAAGTTGAAAGCATTTTACAGGGAACACATTCAGCCATCACCTAGATTCTACCACTAACACCAAGTTACACCTGCTTTATCACCTCGCCATCCAGCTATCCCTCCTTCCCCTGGCCATGAATCCATCTTATTTTTACTTTTCGACGCATTTCAAAGTAATTTCGGGTCACCCTGATTATCTCTGGAATCACTGTCAGAAATTCCCTCCCCTCCCCTCTCCTTTCCTTCCCTTTTTTGAGATGGGATCTTGCTAGGTTACCCAGGCTGAAGTGCAGTGGTGCAGTCATAGCACACTGCAGCCTCCAACTCCCGAGCTCAAGCAATCCTCCTGCCTCAGCCTCCCGAGTAGCTGGGACCGCAGGCATCCACCACCACACCCAGCTTCATTTTCAAAATTTCTCACCAACTCTCTGCTCCTTGTGTTCATCTTGGAGCTGGAACAGACGTCGCTAGTCAACCATGATGGCTGCTGGGTGCACTGGCTAACATCTATAATCCCAGCACTTTGTGAGGCTGAGGTGGGAAGATTGCTTGGGGCCAGGAGTTTGAGACCAGTTTGCGCAAATTGCAAGACCCCGTCTCTACAAAAAATACAAAATGTAGCTAAGTGTGGTGACACCTGTAGGCCCAGCCCCAGCTACTCGAGAGGCTGAGGTGGGAGAATCGCTTGAGCCCAGGAACTCGAGGCTGCAGTGAGCTATGACTGCACCACTGCACTCCAGCCTGGGTGACAGAGCAGGACCCTGTCTCTAAAAACAATAAAATAAAATCAAAGTTTTAAAATGGAAACGAAAATCATGAGCACATAACTCCAGATGTATCCTCAAGATAGCAAACCCAGATGGGCACAGTGGCTCATGCCTGTAATCCTGGCCCTTTGGGAGGCCAGGGTGGGTGGATCGCCTGAGGTCAGGAGTTTGAGACCAGCCTGGCCAACATGGTGAACCCCATCTCTACTAAAAATCCAAAATTAGCCGGGTGTGGTGGTGCTCACCTGTAATCCCAGCTACTTGGGTGACTGAGGCAGGAGAATCGCTTGAACCCAGGAGGTGGAGGTTGCAGTGAGCCAAGATCACACCATTGCACTCCAGCCTGGAGGAAAAAAACAAACTCCATCTCAAAAAAAAGAAAAAATGCAAACCCAGGGCCAGGTCTGTAGCCACATGGCCACCTTCCTCCCTGAGTGCGGAGGCAGCCTCAGAAAACTGCCCCACATCACGTCAGTGGGCAGTTGACTGGGTCGGCCTGCCAGTTGAATCCTATTTGCTACAGCCATTCTCCATAGCAAGGGGGTATTCTAGACATACCCCCCTTCCCAGGAAAGAATAAGCCATAGCTGCCTAAGCGTTTCATGCAGTGATATGCACGTCTTTTCCCAACTCTGTGTTCAGTGATGTCCTGTTGGTAGCTTGAAATTTGCTACAGTGGGTGTATTTACACCACAGGAATTGGCAAACACTACATATCAGGCCTTACCTCCTGCTCCCCACTAGGGTAGGTTGTTAAACATGTACCTGCCTGCCACTGTTTCAGTCTTGTATGTCTTTCATCCTTTTTTTTTTTTTTTTGAGATGGAGTCTTGCTCTGTCGCCCAGGCTGGAGTGCAGTGGCCGGATCTCAGCTCACTGCAAGCTCCGCCTCCCGGGTTCACGCCATTCTCCTGCCTCAGCCTCCTGAGTGGCTGGGACTACAGGCGCCCGCCACCTCGCCCGGCTAGTTTTTTTTTTGTATTTTTTAGTAGAGACGGGGTTTCCCCGTGTTAGCCAGGATGGTCTCGATCTCCTGACCTCGTGATCCGCCCGTCTCAGCCTCCCAAAGTGCTGGGATTACAGGCTTGAGCCACTGCGCCCGGCCTTTTTTTTTTTTTATTTTTATTTTTTGAGATGGAGTCTTGCTCTGTTGCCCAAGCTGGAATGCAGTGGTGTGATCCCGGCTCATTGCAAACTCTGCTTCCTGGAATCAAGATCTCCTGCCTCAGCCTCTCAAGTAGCTGGGATTACAGGTGCCTGCCACCACGGCCAGCTAATTTTTGTATTTTCGGTAGAGACGGGGTTTCACCACATTGGCCAGGCTGGTCTCGAACTCCTGACCTAAGGTGATCCACCTGCCTTGGCCTCCCAAAGTGCTGGGATTACAGGCGTGAGCCACCGCGCCCGGCCTCTTTCATTCTTTCTTAGTGAAAAACCTTCCTGAAAGAATGCCTACTGATTTCTGTGTCAATAGGTACCGCCTGCTGGACAGAGCCCGCCCTCCTGGTCTTGCTCTGTCTGGGTGACCATTCTGCATGTCACTCCCTGCTGCTCAGAACTAAAGCTGTAGTGACGCCTGGGGTGGGTTGGGAAAACCTGTGGGAATCACAGTGCCTGCTGTCACGCTGTGTTCTGGATACCTGAAGCTTGGCAGGCAGGTGGGAGTGAGGGTGGGCATTGGGAAAGTGATGTGGTGCTACAGGAAGGGGACATAGGTCCTGAGACTTTAGGTCCCCAATTGGACAAAGCTGTTTTTTTTTTTCTGGATAAATGTTCTGGCTTATTCATAATAGAGTGGTCAGTTGCTGGGCCTTGCACACCTTGCTGGCTCTGGAGACCCTATGCACCATGTAGACCCTGTTGGTGTCCTCCCCCCAGTGTTGGGGGAGGGGCCAAGGGCCTGTCGATGTGTTGACACCTGGCCATTCACTGGCCTTGAATGTCCACATTCACCTCCTTGAAATCGATGCTCCCTATCGGAGGCTCCACCTGGATATGGGCGCAGGCCTGTACTCCGGGGGTGGCTTTCACCAATCAGGCAGAATCCCTGCCCTGCCATGCCCTTTGGGCTCTGCAACTCCAGACGTGTGCTCCAGATCTGTGGTTGCATGGATGGGACAAGCCACGGAGACTCAGACTCCGTGGTCCCTGTGACCAGAGTAGCCGTGGCCCTGTCTGGGAATGTTCCCGCCCTGTTGCTGAAGGTGAGAAATTTCTCTGTGCTGGAGAACAGCTGTGCCGAGAAGTTGGCCCATCTGGCTTGCAGGACTGCTGGAGCAAGGGAGGTCTGTTGCTGGTCTCTTCCTTCCTCCTCTGACTGGGTGCTCCTCGTCTAGGTTCCTTGCAGCAAGAGAATTCTCTAATTTATTTTGCCCCCTTATGGAGTCTCTGCTCCATGAAGCCCACCTCCTGATCCCAGCTGACCGGCTCCCACCTCCTCAAGAGGAAGGCTGGGGCGGACGAGGCTGAAGACTGTGCCTTCGCAGTCTGAGCTGCTGCTGCTGTGTGTTCACAGGGCTCCTTCAGCTTTTAAAAAGGCTTCCCTTCAACACGTTCATCACACACTTGGGGCTCTCCTGGATGCCACACGAACTCAGTAAGGCCTGCGTTAGAGGCTGCCCCTGAGGCTGTGAAAATAGAAGAAGGGTCCAGAGAGAATTCCTTCATCTGGCAATCCCAGGAAGGCTTCCTAGAAGAAGCAGCCTCTGAGCTGAGACCTGAAGACAGATGGGGCCTGAGCCAGGCCAGGGAGGGTGGGAAGGGCCCGCCAGGCAGAGGGAACAGGATAGGGCAGGCACAGAGGTCTGGCACCTGGCTTGTGGGGAACTGTGAGCCCCTGGGCATGACCAAGGCGGGGAGAAGCGGTGTGGGAGGAGGCAGATGTGGCCGGCAGGAGATCGGCGGCCCCGGCCTTGCTAAGCTCTCACTCTGTCTGCAGCAGGTGACAGAAGCTGCCCAGGACAGTGAGCAGGGAAGTGACTTGGTCATCCCATCAACAGCCTGGAGTCCAGCTTGGGGGGACCCAAGACCCTGGGGGAAGGCATGAGTCAGGGGCCTGCTAGAGCCAGGAGCTGGTGGGAGATGGAAACAGTGTTGCTTATGAATTACAGACAGACACTCCCACAACTTTCTCTGACGTGATACAATCTCAAAGTGGGCCACCAAGAGGTGGGAAGGTGGTGTCTGGCTCTCCAGGCCTTGGGCCTGTCTTTTTTTTTTTTTTTTTTTTTTGAGATAGAGTCTCACTCTGTTGCCCAGGCTGGAGTGCAGTGGTGTAATCTTGGCTCACTACCAACTCCGCCTCCTGCGTTCAAGCAATTCTCCTGCCTCAGCCTCCCAAGTAGCTGGGATTACAGGTACCTGCCACCACGCCCGGCTAATTTTTGTATTTTTAGTAGAGATGGTGTTTCACCATGTTGGCCAGGCTGGTCTCGAACTCCTGACATCAGGTGATCCGCCCACCTTGGCCTCCCAAAGTGCTGGGATTATAGGCGTGAGCCACTGTGCCCAGCTGAGCCTGTCTTCATGTTCTCCCTGGCCCTCCGTGTTTCTGTATTAGTTCACCCTTATGGCTCCCTGCTTTAAAGAGTCTCCCTTAAGACTGTCCCCAAGTGGACAGGTCCCCAGAACCAAGGAGCAGCCTTAGGAGTCCCCAGTTACAGACACTACAGGGGGTCCGTGTGACCCCCGGCCTCTGGTCTGGGCCCGGCAGCCTTGCTCCTTTGTGCTGGTCTGTCCCTCGCATAGCCTGACCAGAGCTGGCCAGGTCCCTTGGCTGGGCCGAGTCATCACGGCCGGTGACTCATGCAGAGGGAGAAAAGTGGGGGGGGGGGATGGAGTGCGAGGGAGGACTGTGTTAATAGCAAACCCATTACATCCCCGAGGTCACTTCACAGGAGGGACAAACGGTTCAGGTTCATTTAGGTTGATCTGGCTGCCGGCTGGCTTCCAGCGACACTCAGGGTGGGGAAGATTTCATTATCCGGGGAAAGCAATACCAGATTGTCTGGAGGGGCCCAGCCAGCGCACCCCGCGCTTCCTGTCTGCCTCCCACGCAGAGCGTTCTGTTCCCAAGGCGGCAGGCCAAGAGTGCAAGCTCAGGTGCAGAGAGGGTGCGGCATGGGGGCTCTGCAGGGCATGGGGTGCGTGCATTTTTATTTTATTTTTTACTAAGTGTTAGGGTAATTTGTTAATGGGATACATTTGGTGACACAAAACCTTCTGTCAGTTCATGGCAGACTGGAATGGAGTGGAAGCATCCCATCCCTGGGGAGCCGCCACACACATTTGGCTGTGAACGTCGGTGCCTTTGCACTGGAGCCTCTTTTGAGTGCGCTGGGCAGAGCAGCGAGGTTCCTCTTCTCTCTTCTCCATCATCCCGTGGAGGTGTCAACATGTAGCCAGAGATGGTCACTGGCAGTGAGGAGAGGGGGGCAGGGAGAGGCCAGGGCTGGGGGCTTGCCAGCCCACAGTTCTACCCATGAACACCCATGACCTCCTTGTTCAGGTCAGTGAGGCCGGGGGCAGAGACGGGCAGGGCCTCCCGATCCCGAGCATCTCCCTCCTCCCTCATACTCTGGATTTGCCCTCTGGAGAAAGCTCTGGAGCACCCAGAAGTCCTGGGGCTGCTGGTTGAGGTAGGGAGCAGAGCCCAGCTGTGCCTGGAGGCTCCCCACTTCCACTCAGCCTCCAGGGACAGTCTCAGCTGTGCAGGCCCAGGCCGCTGAGGCTGGCTCCAGAAATTTATTCACAGCCGCCACTGGATGGAAAACCTGTTCTCTAAAGGGCCCCAGAGCCAGTTTTGTTCCTTCTTCCACAGGCTCCCATAGTCAGAGCATCGGGTCTTTGTTAGAGACACAGAAGAGATGATGTCCCCAGCCCTTATGGGGTTCGGTCTCCACTGTGGATACTGGTGATCTTAGTCTCCTTCTCAAAACCAAGGGCGCTGATGCCCCAAATTCCAGGCCCCCAGAAAGAGCTGCCACCCACCCACACTGCCACGTCTTCTTTCTACTTTTCTGTTCCAGGAAGAGTATAGTGGATATGTGCTCCTGTAGAAATCCATCTACAGCCTGACTGCAGATGTATTTTGCTCCCTTATTGAGGCTCTGCTCCATGAAGCTCACCTTGTTTGTTCCTCTCTCTTTCTTCCCTTCCTTTCTTCCCTCCCTCCCTTCCCTTCCCTTCCTTTTTCTTTCCTTCCTTATTCTTTCCTCTTTCTTTCCTCTCTCTCTCTCTCTCCCCCCCTTCTCTGTCTTTCCTATCTTTTCTTTCTCTCTTTTCTCTGTTTTGAACAGCTAAAGATAGAATGAGTGGCATAGGTAGGTACTGAGCTCCCTGTAACTGGAGGTGTTCAAGTGTAGGGTGGATGGGCATTTATGGGGCAGGCATTGAGGGAGGATCCCCTGGGGTTGTGGATGGCAGGATAGGCCCTGTGGAGCCTTCTGAGCGGGTGCAGAAGAGGGAGGGCATGTTCCTGCTCCCTGCCCTTCCCGGGTTGCCTGGCCGCCACTCCCAACCTCCACCCTCTTTCCTTCCACCTGCTGGGTCTTATGGGATGGACAGAGGCGTTGTTAGAACACGGAGCCACCGTCCACAGACGGCCAGCAGGGAGGAGGGCTCCCTGGGGATGATGTCGCCTCAGTCACTGTGGTGACTTTAAAAATAAATGCTTGCTTCTCTGCTTGAGTCCCTGTTGTTCCTGCTGACGTGGAACTAGGGCAGGCTGGTGACTCAGCCGTCGTCCCTGCACTGCATCGGTGGCAAGTTGCCTCCAGCCTCAGACCCCACAGAGCAGGGTGCCTCCTTGAGAAAAACAGTAGGGAGGCCAGGACACCAAGGCCCCAGGGACAGCCTGTTTCTCTTGGCTGGCACATGTTCTAGCCAAGCCTCCTGGCACCCTGGGGGTGAGGAGGTACCAGCTGTGTGCCTTAGTCACTGGCTGCTTTGAGGCTGGGTCGGTGCCAGGCTGGCCACTCCTTCTTGTCCCCGCGTGTGACTTTGCAGAGCTCCCGGAAGGGTCAGAGGGTTTTTTTCCATCACTGGTGTCCATGGGATACTGTGTCCCCATCTCATTTCTGTACTCCATTCTCAGACAGTGCTAGGAAGTTGGAGACTTGAGCCATTTCAAGACCGTCTTGTGGGGCTGGAGTAGGAACAGGAGTAGGAGGAACCCTCTGGTCACGGGACTGTGTGAAGAGAGAATGATCAGGAAGAAGACATGAGCCATCATGTCTGGGTTATACCTCAGCAGAGCCACTGGTGGACTCCCAGGCATCTGAATTTGCTAATCGAAAAGCTCGCCGGATATGCAAATAAACAAACACTGTTCAGGAGGCACAGCCAGGGTTCTGATGGTGAGGGATCATCTTGGAGGGGTCATAATTCCCACCCAGTCCTTCAGTCCTTCTGTCCTCTGTGTGTGCAGCCCCTGACCACCACCACCCCCGCCCCCACCACTTGCTCCCAGGGTTCCATCAGGTTGGATATTATTGCAGTAAAATGTAGCAACAGGAGGTCCAGGCAGTGCTGCACTCTCTAGTCCTATCATCAGAGCCAGCAGGCAGCAGGGCTGGGGAACTCCAAGCTGATTCAGTCCCAAGTGCTGGAGTGGGTAGCTCGGATGAGGTGGGGGTGGGGACCGGGGAGCCATGGAGCAGACTGTTTGCTGTGCTGAAGGCCAGGAGCCTCCTTGGGAGAGCATGAATTTAGAACACTAATACTTTGTTTAAAAAGTCCCCTGCCTTGGAGATAAGAGCTCAGGCCGCTGTGGTCAGGTTTTGCTGTAAATGTTCTGCACAAAGCAGGCTGGGGGGATCACTGGGAAGTCTGGGGAACAGATTGGTCATGTGCTTCTTTGAGTGAAACCTTATGGTTGCATTGAATCGGCCAGCCAGAGGGTGTGATGGGTTGTGGTAGCCACATACCGGGTCACAGTCAGGCTGAATGGGGAAATTCAAACTCAGGTAGCCTGAAAGAGACTTAGTGGTCCACAGCCTGGTGGCTGCTCCCAGTACAGCTGATGTAAAGGGAGAAGGGGTTCCAGGGGCTTGGCCTTGGTGGAAACCACGCACTGTCCGTGATCCTGGGCACGTCGAGGCTGGGGCAGGTCTGCCTGGTGGCTGGCAGAACGCACATGAAGAGTCCATGTGTGTTCTGAACGTCTCCTCTGCCCCTTTGGGTTCATGCCCCATCAGGAGTCTCCTGACTCTGCCATTCTGCAAAGAAAACTGCACTTTGTCACTGCACAGGAGTGAACAGGTGTGTGTGGAGTCCCTAAAGCCACTGTCTCAAGGGGTCTCACGGGACACTGAGAGAGTTGCTGTGATGTTTAAGACTAAAGTGACAGCTGGGTGCGGTGGCTCACGTCTGTAATCCCAGCACTTTGGGAGGCCGAGGAGGATAGATCACTTGAGGCCAGGAGTTCGAGACTACCCTGGCCAACACTGTGAAACCCTATCTCTACTAAAAAACAAAAATTAGCCAGGCATGGTAGTTGGTGCCTGTAATCCCAGCTACTCGGGAGGCTGAGGCAGGAGAATTGCTCCAACACAGGAGATGGAGGTTGCAGTGAGCCGAGATCACTCCACTGCACTCCAGCCTGGGCGACAGAGTGAGACCATCTAAAATAATAATAATAATAATAATAATAAATAAAAGCAAGGACTTGAACAAATATTTACACACTCATGTTTGTAGCAGCTTTATTCTCAATTGCTCAAATGTGGAAGCAATGGAGGTACAAAGTGTGTGTACACACAGTGGAATATCATTCAGCCTTCAGAAAGAATGGAATTCTGTCACATACTACATGTGAACCTTGAATAATGAACCTTGAAGACCTCGTGCTCAGTAAGCCTGTCTCACAAGGACAAATGTTGTGTGATTTCACTTACATGAAGTCAAATTCATAGAGAAACTGGAATGGTGGTTGCCAGCAGCCAGGGGAAGAAGGAAGGATGGGGAGTTACTGTTTAATAGGGACACAGTTTCAGTTTGGGAAGTTGGAGAAAGTTTTGGAGGTGGATGGTGTTGATGGATGTACAATGTGAATGTACTTAATGTCACTGGACGTGTAAACTTAAACATGGTTAAAATGGTAAATATTTTGTTGTTGTTGTTTTTTAGACAGAGTCTTGCCCTGGCTGGACTGCACCCAGGCTGGAGTGCAGTGACGTGATCTTGGCTCAGTGCAACCTCCGCCTCCTGGGTTCAAGCGATTCTCGTGCCTCAGCCTCCCAGATAGCTGGGATTATAGGCGTTTGCCACCACGCCTGGCTGATTTTTGGAGAGACGGGGTTTTAGCAGAGACTGGGTTTTACCATGTTGGCCAGGCCAGTCTCGAACTCCTGACCTCAGGTGATCCACCTCAGCCTTCCAAAGTGCTGGGTTTACAGGTGTGAGCCATGATGACTGGCCTAAAATGGTAAATTTTATATTACATATATTTTATCATAGTAAAAATGCATTGCTCTATTAGAAAAACATATTGCTTTATTAGAAAAATGATAGATTTATGCAATATGAATTAAATTACAAGTTATGAAGAAAAATTAAGCAAAAAATTAAAAAATTACTTATAAGTGATTATATTTAAAACAAAAGATAATAAATACACACCTTTCATCACCTCTTAGGTTTTTTGCAACATTTAACTATTGTCTGTCCTGTTGCAGTTATGTTCTTGAGGCTGTATTTGTATGATGGAAGCACTATATTGGTGGTAACTAAATATCTCTTCCCAGTCTCACCTCCAATGATGTTATACAAATAACTTGAAATTGGCCGGCTGGGCATGATGGCTCATGCCTGTAATCCCAGCACTTTGGGAGGCCAAGGCAGGCAGATCACCTGAGGTCAGGAGTTCGAACCCAACCTGGCAACATGGTGAATCCCCATCTCTTTTTTTTTTTTTTTTTGAGACAGAGTCTCACGCTGTTGCCCAGGCTGGAGTGCAGTGGCGCGATCTCGGCTCACTGCAAGCTCCGCCTCCCGGGTTCCCGCCATTCTCCTGCCTCAGCCTCCTGAGTAGCTGGGACTACAGGCGCCCGCCACCGCGCCCGGCTAATTTTTTGTATTTTTAGTAGAGACGGGGTTTCACTGTGGTCTCGATCTCCTGACCTTGTGATCCGCCCGCCTCGGCCTCCCAAAGTGCTGGGATTACAGGCTTGAGCCACCGCGCCCGGCCGTGAATCCCCATCTCTACTAAAAATACAAAAATTAGCCAGGAGTGGTGGCAGGTGCCTGTTGTCCCACCTACTTGGGAGGCTGAGGCAGGAGAATCACTTGAACCTGGGAGGCGGAGTTTGCAGTGAACCGAGATTGCCCGACTGCACTCCAGACTGGGTGACAGAGCAAGACTCTGTATCAAAAAAAAAAAAAAAAGAAAAAGAAAAAAAAGAAAAGAAAAGTAAGAAATTGGCCAAGGCAGAAATACTGACATCGCAGGAATAGGCAAGTGCTACAAATCGGGAAATTGAAATCGAGTGTTGTTGCTTTTGCAGGTCCCAGGTGGCCAGTTGTTGACTGTTAGCTGGCACCCCCCTGGAGGAGGGAGGCTTAGACTGATTCGCAGATAGACTGGAGGTAGAAACGCACCATGGTTTGGATACTGAGGGTGAGGGAAAGAGAGGAGTCAACAATGGTGCCCAGAGACTTCGCTTGACCAACTAGGTGGGTGGTAGTGCCGTTTCCTAAGATGAGGGGCTGTGGGAACTTGAGGGGCTGTGGAAGGCCCTGCCACTGATGGACCCAGGGCTCGGCAGCTCAGGGAGGCCTACTTTGTGTCAGGCCACACAGAGACAAGACCGTCTGGGCCCTGCCCTTGGGAAGTCTCCGTCTGTGAGGACACAGCCCGCCACCTAATGGGGTGTCCCGTCTGGAGCCTTGTTGTTGCTGGGAGAGAGCCCCCCACCTTCCTCCGCTCCCCGAGCCCCTTTTGCTTCATCGCTTCCCTGCCAGCGGAGCTTCTCCATGGAGGCTGTGCCTGGAGGGCGGTCACAGATATGGATGTGTGCGCCAAACGCTGCTTCCTCGTGGATTTCCTCCCCACTCCGTTCCCACGCTTTGCAAGCTTTATTTCTCCGGGGCCTGACCCGTGGAGTTTCTCTCCAGACCTGCTCCTTCCCGTTTCCAGAAAGGCCCGCAGGGGCTTCCTATGGCTCTCTTGCCTGTCCCCATCCCCCTTCCCTCGGGACAGTGACTTGTGGGCTACCCACAGGAGGTTTGTGATTGCTTAGACGTCTTTGCTGTATGAAGCTTTGACCTCAAGGCATGATGCAGATGGGAACTAAGGCATGAGTTTCTCCTGGCCGCTGTAACAACTGTCAAAACGGGGTGGCTTATGGCAACGGGAACGTGTCCTCTCACAGTTCTGGAGGCCAGAAGTCTGAAATCAAGGTGTCAGCAGGGCCAGCGTCCTCTGAAGGCTCCAGGGGAAAACTTTTCCCTGCCTCTTCCAGCTTCTGATGGCCCCAGGTGTTCCTTGGCCTGCGGCTGCATCACTCCAGTCTCTGCCTCTGTCTTCACAAGGCCTTTTTCTGTGTCTGTACTTTCTTTTCTGTCTCTTAGAAGGACATAGCATTGAATTTACGGCCCACCTTAATCCAGGATGATCTTATTTTGAGATCCTTGCCTAAATTCTTTCTGCAGAAACCCTTAAACAGAATCAGGTCAAATTTGAGGTTCCAGGTGGGTAGATCTTTGTTTTGGGGGATTCATCATTCAGCCCACTATAGGTCTGTTTGTGCACTGAAGACGCGGGCGGTCCCTTTGGCCAGGGCTGCAGTCGGTCTTGCCTTCTCTTGTGACCTTGGAAGAATGCACCTTGCTGGATGCATAAGCCTTTACAGTTCTTTTGTTCTTGCCAAATTTCAGCTCAGTTTCCTCTCTGCTGCCGACGTGCATCCTCTCTGCCCAGTGCCCCTTCTGGGACTGTGTGTCTAGGCCCCGAGGCCCTAGGAAAGAGGGGTGGGGGCCTCCTCACTACCCTGTAGCAATCAGGCCTCATTAAAATCCTGGAGCCTCAGACTGGACCCAGCCCTTAGCTATGATCAAAGGACAGCCCGGGATATGATTAAAGGGCTAGAGAAAGATGATTTAAGCTGAGAAAGAGAAGGCCAAGGAGCAACTGGATTGTCCTCGAATTTGGAAAAGGTAATTATGACTTGAAGGGTGGTGCCCAGCTGTTTCCCATCTTCTCTGAGGACAGGGAAAAAAAAGGAAATAAATGATGTACAATTAGAGCAGTTGGTTAGATATGAGGGTGAACTTCCTGGCTGGGAGTGTGGCCAAGCCTCGATTTGGGTTTCCTGACAGAGCTTGGGGAACCTCTTTACCTGGAGGTTTCTAGGCCTGGTCATGTGGCTCTGAGTGATTACATTGAAGGGGCAGCAGCTGGGGCTGGGGCTGGAGCCGGTGGGCTCTGAGCACAGTCATGCAGGCACCGGCACTTTCTGGCTGCCCTCCTGCCATTGTCCCTTGGGTTCCCATTTTGGTGAGGCGTGCACCCTGGCGGGGCTCCCCAGGGAACTAAATATGTTTGCTGCACTGTACGTGGAGACAGAGAATGTACAATTGGCTGACCATGTGCTAATCTGGTGGAACTCCATGCCAGCCCTGGGAGAGAACAATTGCATGGGTGTGTCCACACTCACTAGGTGCTTTTTAGAAAAACACGAGAGAATAATGCTGTGGCTTAGGATGGCTGTTGTGCCGGACCTGGCATCTTCCCAGGGGGCTGTGTTGTTGGACTGAGTTTCTTAGGTACTGGACCCCCAAATCCCCAAATGCGGCGTGGACAGATGACCCAGTAGGGGCTGGACTATCCGATAGGCCCAGGTGCTGGAGTTCAGACAAGAAATACCCTGGCCTGGCATGGAAGATACGGGGTGCTATTAATGGCAGCAATGGCTCCATTTCTGAAACCCGGGCTCCCAGGCAGACGAGGGTGTGCACGCATCTGAAATGTCTGTGGTTTTGCAATTCCCATGTCCACAAACTCACTTGGTTGAAAATAGTTCAAAATATCCAAAGCATGAGGGAGGGAGTGACTGCTTTTCTTAAAAAGGAAGGACTTGATTTCATCTACTTAAAAAGCCACCCAAACCTAGAACATTTTCCGCAAGAGAACCCCCCCCCCCCGCGCCCCACCTCTCCAGAATGGCTGGGGAGTCTCAGCACTCCTGCACATTTGGGATATTTCAGAGTGGGTGGGGAGGTGCAAGCGCGCAGCGAGCGACCCTAGACCCAGGATGAGCTCTCAGGCACTCCGAGGCCACACACTCAAGGGACTGGAGCGCAGTTGTAGCGTTTGCGCCTGCTGCTGCGGGGTGGTGGTGGTGGTCTGTGCTGTGAATTCTCACATGGCCCCTGACTCTGGGCAGAGGCCGAGGGTCTAAGGTACGGGGTGGCAGGAAGAGCATGCAGAAGAGGGTTTCTGGCTTTCCAAGGCGAGTGGAAGAAGCGCCTCTGTTGTAGGTGACACACCTGGAGGGCCCTTCTTGAGGATGAGAGCCTGTTGCTTCTCAAGTTCTGTGTCTCACCCAGGTCCCCAGGTCTGCCCCAGCCACTCGACCCTGCCTGCCTTGTGGGTAATACAGTTTAATGGTAGAGACGCTGGCCTGGAGGGAAGGCTAGGCTTCAGGTTAGGGCCCAGACGGGAGGGAGAAGCCCCCGGGGCAGCTCCCTTTCTGCTCACTCACTGCCTAGCTCCTTCCTTCACACCTTCGGAAACCTCTGCTCCTGACTAGGTCTACTTCCTGCTCTCAAGAGGCCCTTATTGTGGAGGGAGGCGGCGCCTGTCCCTGGCTTCTCTGACAGCCGTGTTCCATCCCCGCCCTGTGCCCCTTCTCCCGGACAGTGCCTTCTCCAGGGCCCACCCACGAGGGTGCAGCAGTGGCCCCCGGGGTGGTGGTCGTGGTGGGGGTGTTAGCTGCAGGGGTGCCCTCGGTGGGTGCGAGTTGGTGGCCTCTCGCTGGTGCCATGGGACTCGCGTGTTCGCCCTGAGCCCCTGGGCTCTTGAGCCCACAGGCTGGGATCCTGCCTGCCAGCCGCGTGCGCCGCCGCTTAACCCTTGCAGGCGCAGCGGCGGCGGCGGCGGTGACAGCGAACTTTGTTTGGCTGCCCAAATACAGCCTCCTGCAGAAGGACCCTGCGCCCGGGGAAGGGGAGGAATCTCTTCCCCTCTGGGCGCCCGCCCCCCTCGCCACAGCCCGGCCTCCACATCCGCCCACATCTGGCCACAGCGGGGCGCCTGGGGGGAGGGGCCGAGGCCGCGTCTCTCGCCGTCCCCTGGGCGCGGGCCAGGCGGGGAGAAGGGGGGCGCTCCGGTCGTGTGCCCAGGACTGTCCCCCAGCGGCTGCTCGGGCCCCAGTCCCCCAGGCCCGGCCTTGACAGGCGGGCGGAGCAGCCAGTGCGAGACTGGGAGGCCGGCGCGGGTGCGGGAACCTGATCCGCCCGGGAGGCGGGGGCGGGGCGGGGGCGCAGAGCGCGGGGAGGGGCCGGCGCCCGCCTTCCTCCCCCATTCATTCAGCCGAGCCTGGGGGCCAAGGGGCTCCTCCGGCAGCGAGCTCTGCACTGCAGGAGCGCGGGCGCGGCGCCCCAGCCAGCGCGCAGGGCCCGGGCCCCGCTGGGGGCGCTTCCTCGCAGCTGCCCTCCGCGCGACCCGTTGCCCACCAGCCACCATGTCGGACCCTGCAGTCAACGCGCAGCTGGACGGGATCATTTCGGACTTCGAAGGTGGGTGCTGGGCTGGCTGCTGCGGCCGCGAGAGTGCTGGAGAGGACCCTACGGGTGGGCCTGGCACGGGACGGAGGTGCGCCGAGGGCAGGAGCGACCCCCAATCCAGGCGCCCTCCTGTCGAGAGCGCCGCTCGCCCCTGGCCCTGTACCCGCGTCGCCTACGTGGGGGACCCTGTTGGGGGACCCGCGGGGACCCCGCGCGCCCTCACAGGACCCTGCGCTCGTTCTGCGCACTGCCGCCTGGGTTTCCTTCCTTTTATTGTTGTTTGTGTTTGCCGAGCGACAGCAACCTCCTCGAGGGCTCGCGGGGCTGCCTCAGAACTCTCCAGGGCGCACAGTTTCACTCTGGGAAATCCATCGGCCCCCTCCCTTCGACTCTCCCCGGCGGCTCTCGGGCCCCGCTTGGACCCGGCAACAGGATAGGGAGGTCGTTCCTCACCTCCGACCGAGTGGACAGCCGCGTCCTGCTCGGGCGGACAGCCCTCCCCTCCCCCACGCCGCCAGTTTTGGGGCCGCCAATTTGTGCAGCCCGTGGGCCGGGAGCACCGAACGGACACAGTCCAGGCCATGGCAGGTCCAGAGTGGGATGTCCCATGGCCCATTTCCAGGCCTGGGGGACATCCTCATCAGCCTCCCAGAATCGGGCTGTGGGGGGCAGAAGGGGCCTGCGTGCGGGCAGAGAGCGCATTTTGGCTCTCTCCTGTCTTCGGGGTTTACAAAGTATGTTGGGACTTGCGGGGCTGCTCCGTCCAAGCCCGGGTCTGGCGTCCGCGTCCCTGAGCCTGTGAGTGCGTGCGCTTTCCTGCGTCCTCGTGACTCCCGGTGCTGGGGCTCTGCGTCCTGCGTCCGCGGGAGTAAATACGGCAGGCAGAGGGGAAGCTCACACAATGGTCTCCAGCGCTCTGGGGCAGGGCTTCTGAGGGGCGGGCCTGCCTTTGCCAGGACCTGGAGCCCCCGCCCCTCTGAGGGGCTCCTACGCCGACTTGGGCAGAGCCCTCTGGTGGGCCGGGAGGGAGAAAGTCTGTTGAAATGAGCAACTGTCCAGGTGTCAGGCCAAGCTGGGACGTGACCAGCCTGAGGTCCTCACCGCTCCATGGCCAGAACCAGGGCTGGCATCTGGGTGTCCTGAGCCCAGCTGCCCACACGGCCCACCTGGGGTCAGCCCCATCTGGGTGGGGGAGGCGGGGCCTCCTGGGGGACCAGAACCTTGGCTGGATGCCAAGCAGAGTGCCAGTGGCTGTTCTTCAGGGCTGGGCCTGAGGAGGGTGTGGGGCGGCGAAGGACGGGAGGGGGTTGTGATCCAGTGGCCGCTTGCGCTGTGCAGAGTGTGAGCTGGAGACATCATACCTACTTTGTCAGCTTAGTGGTGGAAGCACTTTTTCAGGCTCTAGCCCTTTGCATCCATGCTTCCCAGAGGGAGGGGAGGTCTGGGTCCGCAGAGCTGGGAGGGTTTGCTGTTCCCGCCTCCCCTCCACCGCCACACCCCCTCATCTGGACATCTTTGGGCACATGTTCATACCGGGGGGTCTCTCTAGGTCCACTGTGTTCCGTTGAGCCTCCTGCAGGCCCCGAGTGAATGTGGCCTCCCTGCCCCTGCCTCTTTGCAACTCTTCCCTGCAATCGCTCCTCCAGGGGCCTCCCTTGTCCCAAATGTCCAAGTGGCACGACTTAGCCGGTCTGACCACTTTCCAGTGAGCCCTTATGGAGAGAGGGCCTGTGTTCTGCGGGCCTCTCCTCCTGCCCGCGGGATCGAGGTCTCTGCTCTCAGTTCCTAACCGGAAGTGCTGGGTCTCTGGTGGGATTTTTGGGGAAGAACTCTTGGGGCTCAATGGGAGCCCTGTGGCGGGAGGGGAGGCCAGGGTTTGGGGTTGTGTTGGTTGTACAGCTGTCACCATTTGTACCACGAAAGTTGTTAGTGCCCCTGCCTCGAGTCTCTGGGTATAACTCCACCCTCGCCCCCATGCACCTCCATCTGGAGCTGCTTCTGTGGCTGCCTCCCAAGCCAGTTTTGTGACCCTGTAATTTAGTCCGAGACAATGGGCTCATTGAGACCATCCTGGTGCAGCAGTTGACAATCCTTTGGCTCTGGGGGAAGGTTTCTCAGTCTCTGGGGGTGGGCCCTTGATCTGCTGGTTCCCATGTGTGTCAGTCTCCCCCTTGTGTACCCTGAATGGTTTTGCTGGGAATTCTGGTCTTAGAGCCATCAGGTGGCCCAAGTGGATGGGTGTGAGAGAGTGTGTGTGTGTGCATGAGTGTGCGTGTGCTTGGGGGCTGACCTGGGGTATGGAAAGTTGACCCTCCCTGGTGCCCAAGGAACCTGGAGTATAGTTGGGGGGTGGGGGTGTGTATACAGGAGATGGACAACCTTGGGTGGACAGATGGACATGGGGAAGGTATGATTGGAGGAGGTGGAGGAGAGAGTATGATTCAGCCCAGCCAGGGGGTGATACAAACAGGCAGCTTCCAAATCAGGGGGGAGAAAGGTTGCCACTAGCTAGCAGGGGAGAAGTCAGTATGGAGGAGGCGGACCTTGAGGGAGAGTAGGAATTGGGTTTCGAGAGGAAGGAGAGCCTTCTGGCCAGCAGCAGCTGGCAGCAGTGGGGGAGGCCAGAATGAGCTGGCTGGAGAGGGGGCTGGGGCATAAGGAGGGGCCTGCCTGTGAAGATCAGATGGGCCAGGCTGCGGAGGGCCAGGCATGCCCGCTGGGAGTGCAGCTGGTCCACGGAAGCATCTGGAGTAGCCGGGAATGGGCGCAGGAGCCGTGCATCGGGAGCACAGGTCTCTTTCCCGGGGCGGCTCACCTGGTGTCTTGGTTCCTGCAAGGTAGGCTGAAAGGGTGGGGAGGAAACTGCCAGCTCCTCGCAGCACTGGGATGGTGGCCCCACGGTTCCTGAGGCCAACGGATGTGGGTACCTGTCACCGTGTGGGTTGCTGAGGGGTGGAGACTCCAGGGGCCACCCCCAAAGCAGGACGAGCTCTGAGCCATGGCATCTCTGGGAGCAGTTTTCCAATTGAGCAGACGTCTAGGCCTGGAATCCTGTAGGAGGTTTAGAACTAGTGGCAGTATGCAGGGTAGAGGGCAAGTGACCTGGCATGGGGAAAGGGGTAGGTGCCCAGGCTGGCACAGCACACCCCCAAGGAGCAGGTAGACGGGAAGCCGTCCGTGGGCCTGTGTGTGTGCTGGGAGTTAAAATTCTGCCCATGTCCCATGTCCTGGGCACATCTAGCCTCTCCCTGGGGAGCACCTTTCTCTTCACCTTTTCCTTCCCTGCCTGTCCCCTTTGCCCAGGGCCTTCCCCATCCCTCCCGTCTTGGGGACAGAGGGCACCATGGCGTTATGCTCCCTCGCCCATGAGTTGCACGGGGATTCAGTCCTTCTGCTGTCCTAGCGGCGTCCGTCAGGCTCAGCGTTCCCAGGAATGGAGAGGGTGTCAGTGTCTTCCATGGACTCAAACTTCCCGCATCCCGCCTTTGCTCCCGCTTCAGGACAGGTCTCTGGGCTTCGAGGTCTTAGGGCTCTGTGAAGGCCCCTATGTAGCAGCAAGGAGAATGTTTTGTATTTTGCCGATGAGATTTTTAGAGTCTTATTTTCCACTTTTCCACTGTACAAATGGGCTTCCAGACGACTGCAGCACCCGCCACTGCCCGTAATAGGGTGACAAGAGGGATGACCTTTTCCTCTTTCTCCCTTCTGGTTGGTGGAGGCACGGGGCTGGCGGACGGCATGCACTTTCGTGAATTCAGGCCAAGTCTGTTATCGCAAACACGATTACAACTTGGGTCTTTGTGTAACAAAAGCCTTTCCAAGTGCCAGCTGTTGGCCTGCATTGCTCAGCGGTGTTTGCTGTAACCAGATTTGCACACTGAGAAAAAATCCAAAAGTCCTTGATGTTTGTTGAAACAATCTGGCCCAGGACCCACGTGCTGAGATCCCAGAGCTGTGTGGCATCCGAGCTTCTCCCGAGCCCCCTCTGTCGCCCAGGGAGGACCCCCAGAGCTGTGTCCTGGAGGCAGAGCAGGCTGTGGGACGGGCTTCTGGGTGGGAAGGGCCATGTGGACGTGCCTTCTTGCTTGAGAGTCCCGACACCTCCGGGACGTGGGAGCTGGCCCTGGCTGGATTCAGGTGCCTCTTTCCTCCCTAGAGAAAGGCCCCGTTGCTTGGTAATAGGTGCAGACCTGTCCCTAATTAATGCCTGTAGGCCTCTTGCGTGATGAATCCTGCCTTTCAGCCAAGACTCAAGGCCTCCTGTGAATACTGCCTCCCTGCAGTTTGAGCTTTTGTGGTGGGAGGCAGGAGCCACGGGGAGCGGGGGCAGGCCTCTTGTACGGGTCCCACAACCCCTGGCAGCGCTGATTTGATGCTCTTTGAGTTCAGAGCCAGGGCCAGACAGACCTGCTGTCCTGACTGCAAGCTGGTTCATTTAGAGGGGGGCGGACACAGCACCAGGCAGCAGATGCGCCGTGATCAGCCTTGCAGCTGGGCTGTGGGTTACCTGGGCTGGATGTCCGGGAAGAGGCAGATGGAGGTAAACGCCGGGACCCTGCAGTGACTGGGTGACCGCAGGCTGGAATCGATTTCTGCAGGCTGTGGCTGTCCAGGAAGGTTTTGAATGGGGCTAGTGGACAGAGTTTGCATCCAGAGGGGCAGTGCTTTGGAGGAGTGAGGGGCGCGGAAGTGTAGGGATGCCCAGGCTGCCCTCCCTCTGCCATGGGAAAGCTGGGCGGCTTAGATTTCTTCAGTGTCTTTGCCCGCTTCCCTGCCTGCACAGTGGGGTTAGAAACAGCTGTCTTCGAGGGTTGCCGGGGGACTCAGTGAGATGCAGCCCGTGGTGCTGAGCACGGGGCCGGCCACCTAGGGGTGTGGTGGGTGTCGCTGCTGGTGTCGCATCTGGGTGGGAAAAGGGGGCATTTGCAAAAGACAGTAGATTTGGATGCTTAAACATACAGGTCTGGGGATGGGAGGTCTCAGGCAAGAGCCTGTGTGATGCCACTGTGTGAATGAGGCTGGACAGCGCGGTCACCACTAATTATGGAAAGCACGGCAGACACCAGTGCCTGTAGGGCCCGCCTGGGGGTCGCTCTGAGCCCAACAGATACCCAGGCTCCCGGTGCAGCCATGGGACCCCTCTTTTCCTGCCTGGCTGACACTCTGGAGGCTGGAGTCATGTTGGCTGCAGGTTCCTCTTACTGGGAGGTTGTCCTGGTCTTCCCTGTCACCCTCTACCCCCACCCCCACCCCGGAGTGTCACAGATGGGTGGACCATATGCCCATCTGCAGGGCCAAGCGCTGACAGTGAGATGAGCACTTGCTAGAGGACAGCAGGGGTGCTGGCAGCCTGCTTTTGGCTCTGCAGGCTGGCTTTTCCCTGAAAAGCGGTTGTGGCAGGGTGTGTGTCGCAGGGAGTGGTGTCCACTGCTCTGGACATTCTCTCCCAGCAGGCCTCTGTAAGGGCCCAGGTGAGTGTGGTGCAGAGCTGGGCAGGCAGCTGGAACAGTCTCATCTTGTCCAGTGGTAAGACCAAGGGCTGACGGGCCAAGGCTGCCTGCTGCTCGCCCAGCCTGTGGACCCATCCACTGAGCACCCCTACACCCCCACACTGGGCCCGGGGTGTCAGCAGGTGGAGGGGGGACTGGGTGCCTGGAAAAACAAACTTACCAGAGCCTGAGTCCCCAGGGGTCAGTATCAGGCAGTCACCACAGTGCCTGGTACATAGTGGCCACCTGGTCTCGTTGGCTGTCTTGGTGGTGGAGAGTGTACTTGGTGGCCACACACGACGGGCATCACCCAGGGAAATGCAGATATGCAGATTGTGCACTTGTCTGTAGGAGTCACAGGGACTTCTCAGCCTGGCGACATGTGGCCTCTGCCTGCCTGTTGGGAGAGAGGTAGCTGTCCCCTGATATCCTGGTGCCAGGAGAGCAGAGCTAGGGTCTCCTCCTCCTTTCTTTGTTCTCTGATATCCTGGTGCCAGGAGAGCAGAACTAGGGTCTCCTCCTCTTTTCTCCACCTCCTATTTCTTGCATGCCCAGGCATCAGGGGAGGTCACATTCGGGGATGAGGCTTAGCCACCCGGTTCAGGGCCTCACTATTGCCATCTCTTCCCTTTGCCAGCCAGCCAAATGCCCCTCCCTCACCGTGCTGGGGATGGGGCTGGCCTGTTCCTCTGAAGTCTCCTTGGTGTATAGCCTAGGCTGGAGCCCCAGGCAGTTCCGCCACCCTCTCCTCCCCCTGCCTTTTTTTTTTTTTTTGGTTTGTCCCAGAAACCCAGCCAAAAACCAAGTTCCTGTGCTCTCCCTTGACAAAGCCACTGAGGAAAAATGGTCAAACACTGGCTTTCTTTCCAAAGCCCTCTTGGTTTTTCCCAAATTTGGAGGCTCTGAGTTGCTTATGAGACCAAAGGGTCCGGAACTCTCTGGAACACAGTCACAGAAGTGGGAGGATTTGTCATCTTGCCAGCCAAACAGACCCACCAGTTGGCCCCTAGACACCCCCAGGCGCCTGGGGGCATTTCTGGGCTCAGGCTGTTTAATTTGGTCTGCAGAGCCCCAAGGCTCCGTTTAGACTGGCCCAGCAGACGTTCTAGAGACTTCAAGTTTGTTGTCGTTTTTAAAAGTCCTGCCAATGCCCAGAAACTTAGACAGAGGGACAAGAAGATGACCTCGATGTCAGCTGGGAGCATAAACAGCAAGACCCCCCACCCCCATGCCTGCCCCCATGCCCGCCCCCATGCCCGCCCCCATGCCCGCCCCCACTGCTCCTGTAGCTAGGTCTCCAGGGATTGCCTGTGGCCGTGGGGGAGGCTGGGAATGCGGGGCTCAGACTCTACTTGGCTTCTTGTATTTTTTTGTTTTTCGTTGTCCATCTTCTTTCTCTGAAATTTCTGAATCTCCCCCTACAGGCTTTGGCATTCCGTCTCCCCTGGCATCTCTGGGCCAACTGGGGAAACCATCATTCGTCCAATATCTGGAAAATCAAGGGGCCTGGCCTTAAACACATTGCAGTGCCCTCCTCCCCACATGGCATCGAATTTCCTGTGTCCTCAAAGCCAGGAGCCCGTGCCTTAGATGTGGGCGATGAAGCCTTGCAGACACTTGGAGTGGCTTTCCTGGGAGTCTCCTTGGCCTTCCCATCCACCCGCTTCCCCTCCCCTGCCCCAAACTCTGGCCACGGCCTCGGAGGGGTCTTCTGAGTGTAGGTTAGCCTCTGGGTGTAAAGTTGGGGGGCAGTTACCGCACATCCCCCTGTCTTCACGGGGTGCTCCCAGGGGCTCAGGTCTTGGGTGATGGTGGAAGGGTGGGGTGGGGAGTAGGGCATTATCTCGTGCCACCTAGGTATTATGTAGACTCTGGATGGGCAGTTCCCAGGAGCTGGCTTTTCCTTCTCACCCCCTCCACAGCACTGCCCCTCTGAGGGGCTGGAGCTCTCTGGAGCCCTTTGCAGCCTGTGGCAGGTCTTTTCTGATTCTGTGCCTGGTTTCGCAGCCTCCAACCCATAGCCAGTGGCATGAAGGGCGTTCCTGGCTGGCTCTACCTGTGGACCTTGTAGGCAGCAGTTCCCTGGGGCAGGGCCTGGGGACCTAGCACCTCCTTGTGGGACCCCTTGGGCATGAGGGAGGGAGCCACCTGGGCCCCAGACAGACCCCCTTCCCGTCTCCAGGAGGTTCAGGATGGACCTGTCTCATCTTTCTTTTTGGTGGGAAGAGAGCAGTCCTGGGCATGGGGAGTGTGGCCTGGACAGAGCCACCTAGCCTCTCCCCTCCCCCAGGCAGGGCCCTGGAAGATGGAGATGGTTCTGCTCCTGCTATGTCAGCAGCCAGCAGTCTGGTGGATTTCCATGCAGTCCAGGCAGGATCTCCTTCTGTCCCCACCCCCCACCCCATGTGCAGGAAGCTGGTTCCAAGCAGGGACCCTTGGCCCTGCTTTCCACGTGGGTGGGCAGTTTCCCTGCGAGGGGCAGGCCAGGCCCCTGCCCTATGTCCCCCAGAGACCGATGTTATCTACAGTAAGAGCATACAAGTCTTTCTGGCTCCAAACCAGGCCTGGAGGGGCGGCCTTCTCCTCTGTCCTCTGCCTCTTGCCTCCTGTTAAAGGTCAGGGAATGGAGTGCTCTGTACGTTTGCTGGGGTTGGGTTTTTTCCTTTGGTTTAAAATGAAGGGCTGGAATCCCTGGTGCGGACTGCACGGTGAGGGGTATTCCTTGGTGTCCACTTGCCGAGTGTTACTGCTGAATGCCCTGCCAGGCCAGGAGCATCGTTGGGGGTGGGAGAAGCAGTTGGCTTATTTGTTTAGCCGTCCATGGGTACCCCAAGGGCCAGCTCTGTTTCAGGCACTGGGGGTCTAGGCATGGGCTCAGGAGAAGGGGTAGAACAGGAGGGCTTCCTGGAGGAAGGCTTCCTAGCCAGAGACTGGGGTAGGAATTTGCCAGGCAGATTTCCAGGCAGGTGATGCTGGCCAACTTCTCTTGCCATTTTTTTCTTTTCTTTTTTTCTTTTTTTGAGACAGAGTTTCGCTCTTGTTGCCCAGGCTGCAGTGCAGTGGCACGATCTTAGCTCACTGCATTCTCAGCCTCCTGGGTTCACGCAATTCTCCTGCCTCAGCCTGTGAGTAGCTGGGACTCCAGGCACCCACCACCACACCCAGCTAAGTTTTTGTATTTTTAGTAGAGACAGGGTTTCATCCTGTTGGCCAGGCTGGTCTCGAACTCCTGACCTCAGGTGGTCTGCCCACCTTGGCTTCTGAAAGTGCTGGGATTACAGGTGTGAGCCACTGCGCCTGGCCTTCTCTTGCCATTTCTGCAGACTCATAGTTTGTGTGGAAGACTCTGTCTGCCTGGCACAGCTGCCCTCAGCACTCAGGTGGGAGGTAGGGGAAAGGGCTGTTGGTGCCAGCACAGGTCATGGCATGAGACAGGCTCTTCCAGCCAAGCGGGGTGCACTGCAACATTGGAGGGGCCCTGCTGTGCACAAGATCCAGACTCTGCATCCGTCCTCCTCCCCAGGAGGCCTGGAGGGCTGGGAGGGACCTGGGCTGTGAAATAACCCGGGTGGGAGAGAGGCACTGTTGGAAGGGCAGAGGGGGCTGCAGGTTTGTAGCAGCGAGCTTTAAACCCTGGGCCTCCACCAGAAAACCTCAGAAAGGGATGCTTTGCTTTTTTTCTAGACTACAAAAGAAACCCTTGGCCGCCTGAGCCCCTTGGGGGCGGGTGGGGGAGGAGATCCTTCATTCGCACCTTTGCAGGCCCAGTGCTGTGCAGAGGAAGGAGGGTGGAAGCAAAGGCGGGGTCCCTCCCTAGCGCCCCTGCCCTGTCTGGTTGCTGCTCCCAGCCCCCTGCTCCTGGCCCGGAAACATGGAATCTTGGGACAGCTGGGGTAGGGGGCACAGAACGGAGACCCTGGTGAGGGAGGAACTCTTCCTCCAGCCCTGGCTGTGGCCAGAGCACGGCCAGGCTGGGAGGACCTCACTCAAATATTTACATCTCTCCCAATATTTAAATGATGAAGCAGGCTCCTGCACACAGCTGCCCTGGAGCCAGCTGTCGCCTGCCCTACCCTCCCTCTCTCCCTCCCTCCTTCTCTCCCTCCCTCCTTTTCTCCCTCCCTCCTTCCCTCCTTCTTGCATTCTTTGTCTCTGACCCAAGTCCAGGCCCTTCCAGCTGTTCCCTCGTTACCCACAGGCACCTCCTCTGAGCTTCTTCTTGTTATTTTTCATAACCATTTCCTTTAATTGAGCACCTCCTAGGTGCCAGGCCCTGGGCTGGTACTTTGTATACAAGGTCTCTTTTAATCCCCCCGAGAGCCCAACAAGGTAGATTGGGCTGCCGAGGCTCCAGCACTGGAAGGCCGGCCCGGGTCCTCCCAGTGCACACTGCATCCTTCCATCACTCCCCACTGCGGAGACCTGTTCCCTGGCCCCTGGCTGAGCCCAGTGGAAATCTCTGTCTACTAGTCCTTGGAGAGTGGGGATGGCTGGGGGTTCCGACCCTGGGGTTTGACGGGGGCTGCCTTTGCCCCACTTCAGCCTGGCTGCTCTTCCACTCAGTGTCCGTGTTTGCAAAACCAGAACAACAGTGTTACCTGGCAGGCTGGCTGGGAGGCGTGGGAGAGGGTGCACGGAGGGGCTGAGTGAGGTGTCAGCATCGTGGGGATCTCCAAGGGTAGCTTTCCCAGGCCCAGGGTGGAGTGTGAAGGAAGAGAACGCGATGGTCCAGCATGCCGGTTCACGTCTGGCCTTGCCCTTGCCCACATGGCAATGTAGGGGAGTCATCAGCCTCTCAGTGCCTCGGTTTCCCATCTGTGAAATGGGGACAAGAGTAAATCACTGACTTCAGGTATGGTAAGCACTCATACACATTGACTATTGCAGGATGAACACAGTGAACCCTTCTTAGGCTTCTACTACATGCCAGGCAGGGTGCCAGGCCCTAGTGGAGAGGGGACAATGATGGGCAAACTAGCTCCTGCCCTTGAGGGCTGTCGAGCCGGGAAGAAGGCGCCGGCTGCCCTGGCTGTGACCCGGAGCGGGGTGATTGGCAAAGAGGCTGGCGGGGGGCTGCTCCCTCTCCTGCCTGTGTTCCATGGCAGGGTGTTAAACTGGCTTTTATCATGGATTTCCAAGGCCCTGACTGTGGGACCTCAGGCAGGTTTTAGGACCTTGTGACCTTGTTCCCGCTCGTCATTCAGGCCTTTGTCCTCAGCAGTGCCCAGCACACAGCTACTTCTGCATGTCCTTCAGTGTGTGACTGACCCTAGAGCTGAGACTTGGCGGCTGAGGCTGGACATTGTCCTTAGATAACTCCCGGGGAGGTGGGGGCAGGGTGGGGCTATAAGCTGGCAACTCCAAGTCCCCAGCAGCCTCCAAATGGAGGCTTTCCTCTTGTAGGATTCTCAGGGGGAGGGAGGAGGGGATGGGGGAGATGAGGCTTGTGGGTCTTCAGGAGGACAGAGGTTCACACCTGCAGCTCCCCAGAAACACTTCGGGGTGCCCAGGCTCACCCAGCCTTCCTGAACCAGAACCACCAAGAGTTGGGGACCAGCAGAGTCCATTGTTTAGCAAGATCCAGAAATGATTCTCCTGAACAGTCCGAGCCGAGAGTGACATATCTGGAATCAGAACATTAGGACTACAGAGGAATCGAGAGAACGGGCCCAACATGTGTAGGGACCTCAGCCACATAGCGGCACAGGGAGAAAAGCACCCAACATTGTCACTGTATGAACCTGTTTTACACACACACACACACACACACACACACACACACACACACACACACACACACACACTCCCCAGTAAAGAGTGGAAAGACATTTGTCAGAATATTGATGGAGGTTACCTGGGTTGTGGGTTTATAGATTTTTCCCTTTGTTTTTCTGCATTTTGCAAATTTTCAGCTTTGTGCCTAAATTCCTTTTACAGTCAGGATAAAAGCAGTAGATGTTATTTTTAAAAGTTCATGGTGGCTCGTGCCCATAATCCCAACACTCTGGGAGGCTGAGGCAGGAGGATTCCTTAAGCCCAGGAGTTTGAGACCAGCCTGGGCAATATAGGGAGACCCCCACGCCCCCCCCCACCTTTTTTTTTGACAGAGTTTCACTGTGTCCCAGGCTGAAGTGCAGTGGCTTGTTCTTGGTTCCCTACAACCTCCTCCTCCCAGGTTCAAGTGATTCTCATGCCTCAGCCTCCTGAGTAGCTCGATTAGACACTTGTATTTGTAGGATTTGGGAATCCTACAAGAGGAAAGCCTCCATTTGGAGGCTGCTGGGGACTTGGAGTTGCCAGCCCACGGATTTTTTAGTAGAGACAGGGTTTCACCATGTTGCCAGGCTGGTCTCAAACTCCTGGCCTCGAGTGATCCACCCCTCTCAGCCTCCCAAAGTGCCAAGATTATAGGCGTGAGCCACCACACCCGGCCACAGGAGACCCCCTCTTAAAACAAAAATAAAAATAAAAATAAATAAAAGTTCTCTGTCAAAAAGAAAAACACATCACCCAATCTAATCTCCCCCTGGGATTGGGAGATGAGGAAGCAGAGGCCGGAAAGTGTCACGTTCCCTGGTCGCTGGCAGTCAGGGCACCCAAGGCCCGGGCTGGTTCTCTCCTGCTCCAGGCCTGGGGTGTCAGGTGGGGCCTCTGCTTTGCACAAAGGTCCAGGTGCCTCTGCCAGCACTGCCTGCTTCTGCATTTTTGGCCACAAGGAATGTGGGCCAAAGGCAGGATGCTTGACCTCTGCCCAGGAGGGTGAAGCGGGCTGGTCCTCCTAGTTCCTGCTCCGAGGCCCCTGCGGCTGTGCCTTTGGAAATTGCTGGCCTGAGCTAGTGTGAGGAGCTGGGACAGACCTCATCGTGGCCCTCGTGGGGTCATTCCATGTCCGGGCTGGAAAGGATCTTTCGGTCCAGCCCTTCCTGTTCCTCACCAGGAAACTGAGACCAGAGAGGTCATCTGCCTGGCCCGGGGTGGGGTGTAGATGGCCCTTGTGACTCCTGCATGCCACATCCAGACAGTCCCTCAACTGTGGGCTTCCCATACAAGCCGGGGACAACTTAGCCGAAACCTGCGATATAATCAAGAGAAGAATGACTCCTCCTGCAGCCCTGTGCCCCACAGGCTCTTTCTCCTGACCCCACCCCTCCTGCAGAGGGGCCTCATGCTGGTGGGTGGGTCCCTGTTGCTGCAATGGGCCCGGGCAGTTTCTGGGCAGTGGAGGCTTGGCTGTCTTCCTGTCCAATGTCTCCTGTAGCCCACGCTGTCCGGGAAGGGCTGGGAAACGCTCAGCCACTGGGGACTTCACAAGATGGGTATCCGGGAGATGCTGATTGGCAGGTCTGGCTCCCGTGGCCCGCAGGCAGGTCAGAGGTCACAGTGCTGAGCTGGGCTGAGTTGGCAGCTCAGGGCAGTGGGGGTGGGGGCACCTTGCTCAGCCGTGGGCCTCTCTGGCACCAGGGTTTGGAGCTTTTACTGTAACAACTCCTTCAGTTTTTCCTTCTCTCATAGGCCACCAGCAGAATTGAGGGGCCCTCTGTTGATGAGGTGTGGCCTGGGAGGGGGTAGTTGTCTGTCCAGCTGATCCTCGCGGACAGGTGACCACAGGCTCCCTGCCCCGGGGGGTTGGGGGAAAGATCCGGGAGGCCTCTCTGGCTTCCCTACTTGGAAGGAAAGTACGGGCAAAGGGGAGACACTTTACGGGGACACATTTCAGCCAGTTAACCTCTGGCCATGCTGGGGGCACAGTGCCTGCCCTGCCCACCAAAGGGGTCAGTTCTCTCCAGGATTTTAGCTTCAGCCTTCAGTGCAGGGCAGATGAGCACTCGGAGGCCCAGAGCACTCATATCATGAGAGAGAAGAATAAATTGCCCACCACCTGGAAGCTGTGACTGCACGGGCACTGAAGAAGGTTAAACAGAAGAGCGAGACACACCTGAAAGTGTGACCTGAAAGTCCTGGGGTCGGTGTGGTTAGCCCAGATAGCTGGGGAGCTTCGGGTACCAGGCTTTGGAGGGGAGGAAGGCCCCCATGACAGTTTGCTGGGGCCGCTGGAACAAAGCCGCACGAACTTTGGGGGCTTAAAATGGTTCTGGAGACCGGAAGTCCAAAATCAAGGTGTCGGCCAGGCTGATCCTTTGGGGGCTCTGAGGGAGGCTCCGGCCCAGGCCTGTCTCCCAGCTTCTGGTGGCTCCCGGGCGCCTCTAGGCATGTAGATGCATCATGCCACTCCCTGCTGTGTCTTCATGTGGCGTTTTCTGTGTCTCTGTGTCTTGTGAGGACGCTTGTCATTGCATTTCAAGCCCACCCTAAATCCAGGATACTCTCATCTTGAGATCCTTTATTGCATCTGCAGAGACCCTGTTCCAGCTCCTGTCACATTCACAGGTCTGAGGGCTAGGGCTCTGGCATGTCTTCTGGGGGTCACTATTCAGTCCACTGCAGCAGCTGATCTTAGGCGAAGCAGAATGTTCTAGGCTTGGGGTGAGTGGAGGGAGCAGGCGGAGCAGGAGACCAGGTTCGAAGAGACCGCGGATCTCTTCTGTCTGATGAGGGCATGATAAGGTTCTTATCTCGGGCCCTCTGAATGGCGGCCGCCTCTGAGGAGACCCTTTCCCCTGGACCTGCCCCTCCAGAAACCTCCGCTTAGGTCCAGGTCCCATGGTGGATGGTAAGAGGCGGCTCTCTCTGCCACTCTTGATGGGTGAGTGTGTGAACAGGGCTGGGAGCGGGACACTTGTCATTTCTGTGGACAGATTCCAGAGGCTCCTGCATTTGCTGCTGGGGAGGGTGCCTGATCTAGCCTGACCCCCCGACCCCCCCACCTCCCCTCTTCCCACCCCCCACCTCCCCCTTCCCACCCCCCTTCACCAACCCTATTCCCAGAGCTTCACTTCTCCAAAGGCAGGTGCCGTTCCCTGGACTTCTCAGCAGCTACCCCCTACCCCAGACCCCTCTCTTGTTGGCCCCTCTGGTCTCAGTGCCCGCTCCTCCCTGGGCTACTGGCCCTTCCTCCATCGCGAGTCTTCTGGGCTGAAGTGTGGGGCCCCCCGGCTGTGTCTGGGCTCTCGGGGTATACCAGGGGTCCCCCCAGGGGCCCGCCCTGCCCGCTAGGTTTCCAGGGAGCTTTTCAAGTTCTTAGTTGGGCTTGATTGAGTTTCCCAGGTGCGTTGTCTCAGAGCAGGAGGGGCCCCGGCCGAGTCCGAGAGTCTCCTCAGTTCACACCCTGGGCTGTTTGGAGCAGCCGGCAGCCCGTCTTCTGGTGGCCCTGCCTCTCTGTGGTTACCCCTTGTGGAATCTTCTGCGTCCAGTTGCGGCCTCTCCTACACAGCAGACCCACCACCCCCTCTTATCTGTGATTCTTCTTTGTCAACCTCTTCATGTCTTTGAGGATGGAGACCAGGTCTCCCTCACCCTGGAGTTCAGCAGAACCTAAACCGGGCGGATCCGTGTAGGTTCACATGGGGGCTCTGTGACCACTGTGGCTCTGCCCTCACCTCCAGCCCCACTTGGTGTGCTTTGGGTCATGTCATTCAGTGCTGGTCCCCCACACCTCTCCCCTGGCTCTGCAGGCCTGGGAAGCAGCTGGCTCCTGGGTGCAGCTATGAACAGAGCCTGAACTCTGCTCCCTGGGGTCACCATCCCCTGTAATTAGGCTGCAGCTCATATTGGCTAGGGCAGAGGCCATCTGCTGCCCGCCTTGGGCCACAACACAGAGAGCCCGTGATTAATGGAGGCTCCACCTGGGCCAAGTGGCCCCTGGTGTTAGGCTTTTTCTTTTTTCTTTTTCTTTTTTTTTTTTTTTCCCCATTTTTTAAGTGCTTGTAACATTTCCCCTCATCGACAATGAGATGAGGAGGGAGGGAGGGGTGGCTTATCTGCCCAGGCAGATCAGGAATGGTCACCACCTGTGTGTGCAGTGACAGGTCTGGGAACAGACAAGGGAGAGCTTGTCCGGGAGGCTGGACCCTCACACCGATGCTGCCTGTGCCTGGCAGCTCAGTCCCGGGCTTCGGAACAGACACTGACCAACGGGCTCCTCAGGGTCTCCAGGCCCGGGTCCTGGTCCCCGGCAGAGCTTCCCGTCCGTGGAAAGGATCACAGGACAGCCTTGCTGGCTCCTTGTGGGGAGCTGGGATGTGTTTCTAAGAGCAGCATGCGTGAAGCGCGGGGTTTGGGCAAAGGAGTGTTTGCGGAAGTGTCTGCTGTTGTTGGAGAGTGGGGAGTAGAGGGGAAGGAGGGGCAAGCGGTGGGCTGAGGAGGTGGCTGGCCACCCTTTGGTGGGGACGAGGGGCTATGGACAGACCTGGAGCCAGCATCACGTGTCTCTGTCTCCAGAGTCGAGGACGGAGAGCTGCCAGAGAGGCCCCTGGCGGGGTGTCTGGGGGCACCTAAAGGACGTGGGTGGATTAAAGCTGAGGAAAGCCTCATTTTGGGGGACTCCGTACTTAACCTTTGAGGCCCTCAGAGCTGCAGCCTGTGGTTTTTCGAAGTCAGTCACTTCCCAGGGCCTCCCTCCTGCCTTCAGCAACTGCCATTTATCTGGGAGTCTTTGACCCAAGGAGACCTGAAAGGTCATCTGGTCCCTCTCCTACCCCCAGGCAGGCCACACCTAGACCCTCCCACACAGATCCGTCCTCACACTTCTGCTGCCTTCCACGAGGGAGGGAGGGAGGGTGGGCGGCCCTCTCACCCAGGCCCTGGTGGCCCCACCCCAGCCAGGAAATTCTTCCTCTTTATCTGCCTCACATCTCTTCCCCTGCGGCTTCCGCCCATTTCCCCTCAATCTGCTCCTAGTGGAGCAGCCAGCAGCTGGTTTAAAACCCAGGGGTGGGGGGTGGGGGGAGCACTAGACCAGTGCATCACGTCTGAGTGTGTGCCAGATGCGCTTCCATTCCCATAACTGATTTAGTAAAGAAAAAAGGAAGTCCAGCAACTTAGCGCGACTTTAAAGTCTGCCTGGAATGACCCTGTGGCTGCCGGAACCAGGGGCACACGGTAGATGGGGGGAGCAGGCACAGAGAGGCCTTCGTCCCAGATCAGTCGCTGTGGCCTTCTTGGAGGCTAGGCTGTCTTTCAAGAACAGGACCCAAGCCCTGCGAGTGGTGGCCTCCTCTGGAGCCTTTACTGTGGTCCTGGTTCTGCTCTGCATAAAGAGAGATGGCTTGAAGCAGAAGCTGCTATGTGGCTGTCCCAGGTGCCTGGCACAGCTACGAGGTGGCTCCCTGACTCTGGGTGTGGTTACTCCAAGACTCTTCTCTGGTGGGGCACAATTCTGGCCCCAGGTAGGGCGACCGTAGCGGACACTTGGGAGTGAAAGGGACCCTTGAATGACTACGGTGGGACAACAGATGTGAGCTGGGATTGTCCCGGAAGGCTGGATGTATGGGCCCCTTGGGCCAGAAGAGACAAAGCAGAAAGCTCTGTGGCCGATGGGACCCAGCAGGAGAAGGGCCGGCCGAGGCTGGGGCAACGCGCTTGCCTGCTGTGAAGGGCCTGTGTGAGCTGATGGCTGACGGTGGGGCGAGGCTGCCTCCTGCCAGGCTAGACCAGCTCCAGGCCACCCATATCTCCTTTCCAGAACCAGTGAATCCATGGCTAGAAGGGGCTTCAGAATTGACAGGACACTCAGGGAGTCGAACGGAATGGCGGGAGTGGCCGCAGCAGGCTCAAGGCCTCCTCCGCTTTGTTTTCTGTGTTCTGTTCCTGGAGACTATATCCTGGGGTTGCTGTGACAGATGCCACAACCTGGGAGCTTACAAACATAGCTTCCGGCGGCTCCTGGAGATTCCCGGCGTTCCTTGGCCTGCAGACGTATCACCACCATCTCTGATCTCTGGCCCCCGTCTCCACGTGACTTTCTCCCCCTGCCTGTGTGTCTTTCTCCTTTTCTGTCTTTTATGAAGGTGCTCACCATTGGATTTAGGGCCCACTGAATTCAGAATGATCTCACCTTGAGATCCTTACCTTAATTACATCTGCAAAGATCCGTTTTCCAAATGAGATCACGTTCGCAGGTTCCAGGAGTTAGGACTTCAGACATATCGTTTTGGGGGACACTGTTGAAACCACTACGTTTAGTAAACTCAGAGTTGGTGCCAGTGTCCCCTGCGGACACCATAGCAGATTCTGGAAGCTACTTGTAAAGGAATCCGTAGGACTTCTTTTCCTTTCTGGCTGTGTAGCTGGGCTCGGGAAAGCTGCTGGTTCAAGCTGGGGCTGGTTCAGCTGGTGCTGGCTTGCCAGGTTGCTCGAGAGCTTTATCCAGGGAGAAATTAACATCACAAAGTTGGGGGATAAGAGAAGGTTTGGAATCCCAAGGGCTGACTGTTGAGGTCGGCTGCCCACCCCTTTGTGTTCCATCTTAGGGGGACCCAGGGCTGCCAGGGCTCCGTTTTGGGAAGGAATACTGTGGGCCGCTGTGCCCCATAGGCAGGGTGGAGAGTCCCCTTGCAGCCAGCAAGCTGCTCTTCCTGTAGCGTGCAGAGGGAAGGAGGAGGCTTGTTTATTTCTCTTGGCCTCAGCCGAAAATCCAACCACAGGCTCTGGCACGAGGCAGACCTGCTCATTCTCACATCATCATTGCGGAGTGAGCCAGGCCTCCTGGGTGGGGCTATGATGAGCAGGAAGGACCCCCGGAGTGCCTGGGACTTCTCGGGCCCAGGGTTGCCAGAGGCAGAGAGAAAGAAGCCTCCTCCTAACCCTTGAGCAAAGATAGTCATCAGAATCCGTCAGATGGGGCAGGGTGACCTCATGGTCACCCTGAGTGGCCTCCTGTGGCTCTTCCCTGGGTGCCGATCCCCCTGGTGCATTTGAAGTTTGCAGGGATGCTGTTGACGCTTCCTGCACCTCCATCCAGGGCTTGGTGGAAATGGTTCTTTTCCTCCTTGTCCAGAGGCACCGGTCAGGCCCTTGGTAAGATTGCAATCTTACAGGGTGTTGAAATGTAGGCCTGCATCCAACTGGAGAGTCAGGGAGCAGGGGCTGTGTGGATGATGCCCCCAAGTCCCAGACCTCAGTCGACAGGCCACGTGTGCAGATAAGCCTGGGCAGTCAGTAACCCTTGGCCACCAAGCTGGCCTGCTGCAGACTGGGCCGGCCCTGGAGGCGGGTCTTAGCTGCTAGCCCGTGGCCCAGCCAGGCCTGGCCTTGGGAAGGCAGAGGGGAAGGGGACTGGGAAAGGGACCGAGCTGGAGGTGGCGGCACCCCAGTTCTTCTCTCCTAGACCCTCGGCAGGTTTGAACTATCTGGGTGCGGCTCTCTGAGGAGGGAGCGCCTCCGCCTTGATGTGGACTCTACCTTCTGTTCACATTGTCCCTGTCCCTAAACAAACGTGGCTCTCTGTGGGGAACCGGGGGGCCGCCCTCCCCGACACTGCTGTTTCCTGGCTTCCCTTTGCAGGCTCTGCTCAGCTTCACTGCACCTATTTTTAAGCCCTTCCTTTTGGACTGTTTTGCTTCCTGAGAACACTCCCCTCCCCATCACCCCAACTGTGTCCTCCTCCCTGTCCGGAGCCTGCTCCACCTGCCCCAGGAGCCACCTCCCTCCTCCACCAAGCAGCCCAGGCCAGGGGTGGGGCTAATTTGTGTCCCTCCAGAAGCAGGTCCTGAGACAGGGATTTCAGTGGGAGGGGACACCAGGGGATCCCCGAGTGTGGGAATGGGTCAGGCAGGGAATCCAGCCAATAAAGGGTGCCTCATCAGCTCATTGTGACCACAGGTGGCTGCCCAGCCCCCATACCGCACAGCAGAGGGAGACTGCAGACCATGCCCCCAGCCTTGGCCCACCTGGGGTTGGGGAAGGGAGCTGGGGTTTTTATACTTCAGTTCTTGGCCAAGGACTGCACTGTTCACTCCTTCCAGCCTTCTGAGGGCATAGGCACTAGGAAGGGCTCTGGGCGGAGACACAGAAATAGGCCATGTGAAGTCAGTGGGTGTGATTGGTGGCAGGCCAGGACAGCCTCGGCCACCAGCAAGGTGACCACACATGTCAACATGCACAACCCCCACACCCAGGAGATGGTAATTACACCAGCAACAGTCATTCTTGCCGCGTGCCTTGCCTGCACCCAGGACATCTTAATTAATTAATTAATTTATTTATTTGAGACAGTTTCGCTCTTGTTGCCCCAGATAGAGGGCAATGGCGCGATCTCGGGTCACCACAGCCTCCGCCTCCCGGGTTCAAGCGATTCTCCTGCCTCAGCCTCCCGAGTAGCTGGGATTACAGGCATGCACCACCACGCCTGGCTATTTTTGTGTTTTTAGTAGAGATGGGGTTTCTCCACGTTGGTCAGGCTGGTCTCGAGCTCCTGACCTCAGGTGATCCGCCCACCTCGGCCTCCCAAAGTGTTAGAATTACAGGCAAGAACCACCGCGCCCGGCCTCAGGGGCACCTTATTACCCTGTCACCTCCTACAGGAGGTGACACTGAGGACCCTGAGGCTCAGGGTAGACTGTGGTTATGTCACTCTCCTGTTTGGGTCTCCTGCTCTGAGCCCTGAAATAAAGAGCACAGTCCCTGTGCAGGTCCATACATCCTGTCTCCAGCCCTGGGGTGGTCCTTAAGCTCCTCGAAGGCACACCAGGCCTTTGGCCCTCATCCCCCAAGTCCTGGATAAATAGGAGGCAAAGGAGCCTTCACAACTGGACCCCGCTCTGCCAGCGCCAAGGCCCTGCCCGACTACCCACCCCACCCTGCACACATCAGGGACCTGTGCCAAGGTCCAGCATCACAGGAGAGTGAAGACAAGGAGCATGCCCACGGCGTACATGCTGCTGGACTCGCTCTGTAGATCTTAAGCGTTATGGGGCGTTACCTGCCAGGGGAGGTTTTCCTGTGTCTTTCCTGCAGGCTCAGGGTAGCGTACAGGGCGGTGCCTCCCTGCTCCCTGGCACTATCTGTCTGGGTTCCCTCAGCCCTGACCCTGCTTCCCAGGTAGCCAGTGTTTCTTCAGGGACGGAACCTGCTGCTGCTCAGAGGAGACCCAGTTTGACCAGGGCTAGCATTCCTGGAACCTGAGCTCAGAATTCTACCGTGCCCTGGGCAGAGGCCACATTGCTCCCTCCTATGAGAGCTTAGCTGCACATGAGTTTGTTCTGACCTTAGGCTCTGGCATTTCTTTGCATGACATTTGTCCCAGGCTGGAGCAGGGCCCTGTGGCTCGCTTGGTATCCCCTCCCCAGACTGAGTCCTGATATGTGCACCAGGAAGTGCTTGATCTGGTTTCGGGAGCTGGGAGCGGTTTGCCAGGCAGCCTGCGGTCAGAGCACGGGCCTTAACAATGGTCCCTTGTGCGGCACATTCCTCTCTAAACAGGCCCAGATCCAGGCTGCTCCTGCTTCGACCCCGCATGGGCCTGGAGGGGAAAGTTTGCATCTGGAGGATGGCCCACTGTGGCCTCTTTTTGTGTCGCAGCTGAGACCATAGGTGCTTGAGGATAGGAGAAGCCCTATGCCCTTCATGGGCCGTGAGATGTGTTTCCAGAGGTGGGGATGGGGATGGGCCAGCGTGCAGTTATCCACACCCTCCAGTTTGTTGGCACCAAAGTCTGTGTGTGTGTGTGTTTTTTTTTTTTAATTTTGTTTTTCCAAGATGGAGTCTTGCCATGTTGTCCGGGCTGGTCTTGAACTCCTGGCTCAAGCGATCCTCCTGCCTCGGGTTCCCAAAGTGCTGGGATTACAGGTGTGAGCCACCGTGCCCAGCCAGTACCAAGGTGTGTTTTTTTTTTGTTTTTTTTTTTTTTTTTTTTTTGAGACGGAGTCTTGCGCTGTGGCCCAGGCTGGAGTGCAGTGAGCGGATCTCGGCTCACTGCAAGCTCCGCCTCCCGGGTTCACGCCATTCTCCTGCCTCAGCCTCCCGAGTAGCTGGGACTACAGGCGCCTGCCACCTCGCCCGGCTAGGTTTTTTTTTGTATTTTTCAGTAGAGACGGGGTTTCACCGTGTTAGCCAGGATGGTCTCGATCTCCTGACCTCGTGATCCGCCCGTCTCGGCCTCCCAAAGTGCTGGGATTACAGGCTTGAGCCACCGCACCCGGCCCCAAGGTGTGTTTTTAAAGAACAATATCGATAGTTTTATTCCCTGAAAATGCTAAGTGATCCCCATGTAGTAGAAGCATCTCAGAAGGCAGGAAATTGTAATGAACAGCACCCACCACCATTCATTCCGTCCAGAGATTGTTATTTTCTGCGCGGGTGCGAGTGCGTGTGTGCGTGCAAACTGCACATGTGTGTATGAAATGGAATTAGGATCTTCGTATACATCTTGTATCCTGCTATTTTTACTTAATATTCTCAGCATTTCTCATCTTCAAAAATGTGATTTTGATGACGGTGCAGGCCTTTGACATATGGGTTTAGAAAATCTGCGGAAACCCGGATTGTTTCCAGGGTTTGTGAGTTTAATGCTGATGCAAGTGTCCTCGTACATAAATCTTTCTGTACTTCTGATTATTTCCTTGGGATAAATTCCCAGAAGCGGGCCCAAGCACACGAATGGTCTTCAGGCTTTTGGAGCAAATTGAGATCGGTGGGGAGTGGAGAAGGGACCAAGGGAGGCTTTTGGGAGCCTGTGAGGTTGGAGTCTGCCTTTAGGGGACTTGAATTCACAGATGAAGGAGACGGCTGGCAAAGGTGGGAACCTCCTGCCCTGTGGTGGGGGTGACACTTACCTTCCAGTGGCAGCATGGGGACCCTCCCAACGTGACCTGGCCCCGCATCTTTCTGACACTGTGCACGGTCCACAGTTGTGATGCTCAGCAGGGAGCCTCTTCTGTGTCCTTTGGTTGCATTAACTCCTTGCGGACAGAGAAGGAAGCCGTCCGGTGCGCCTGCCTACCACATGGGTCCTTTGAATGTGCCCAGTCGGGCCTGCGGATCTGTGCAGTCACATAGGGGTCTAAAATCTGCAAAATGACAAGCTCACGAACACTCTTGCTTCTGTAGGTTAATGGGGATACCCCTTGACTGCCTCTCCCTCCATAGGGAAGATGGAGACAAGTAAAGTGACAAGGACCTGCCCCAGGGTGGGTTATGCCGGTTTCCCTGTGAGGGTGGTGGCAAGGGGCTTCCCAGGAGGTCTGCACGTTGGGAAGAGAGGGGCGACTGTGTGTGAGTGCAGGACCCAGGGCGTAGTTTTAGGACTCTGATTGGGGGAGGAGATTCTGGGGGACCCTGTTCTGCCAGCCTGGTGACAGGCATCTCCTAATGTTTCCCGGCTGGGTACAACTCACAGCGTCCTCCGTGGGGAGGCGTTTGCCCATGAGGCATCCCTGGCAGGGATGGTCTTGTTTCATCGCCAAATATCCCAGCAATGAAACAAGAATCTAGAGTGATGTGATTCCTCCGATGACTTCTCCAACCATCTGGGGTTTTTGTGCAACTCCAAGAAGGGGGAAGGAGGCAGCTCTCACTCCTCTGGGCTCCTGATACGGCAGCTCTGGAGTGGCCACGTGTCCGTTGGCCCACAGTGGGCCGTTTGTCGAGTGTGTTTGTGGTGGAGTTGGGGCTGGGCTGGAGAGTGAGTGACCACACCAGCGATACTGACCCGAGGCCACTGTGCAGCCCAGGGGTTTCATCTTCCCAAGGGTCTCGTTGTGAGTGTCCTGGCGCTGCTGGAACATATTGCTGGAAACCAAGTGGCCCAACAACAAAGATTGATTCGTTCGTGGTTCTGGAGGCCAGAAGTTTGAAATCAAGGTATTGGCAGGACCACACTCCCTCCGACAGCTTGAGGGGAGGACCCCTCCTTGCCTCCTCCAGCTTCTGTTGGCCCAGGCACTCCTTGGCTCCGACAGCATCTCTGCAGTCTCTGCTCTGTCATCACCTAGCCCTCTCCGCCGTGTCTCTTTGTGTCCCGAGTCCCCCTCTGCCTTTCTCCTATAAGGACACCGAGCACTGGATTTAGAGCCCATCCAAAATCCAGGATAGTCTCATCCCGGGATCCCTAGTCACATCTGCAAAGACCTTTTTTCCAAATAAGGTCACATTCGTGGGTTCTTGGGGTTAGGTCTTGGACATGTCTTTTTGGGGGTCACTAGTCAACCCTTTACAAAACCTCAGATGAAAGTGAATCTTCGCAGGCTGAAATGGGGGTGAAGGTCTAGTGTGTCCCTTCTCCTTGGGAGCTCCCTCAGGGCTTGTGCCTATCCTGTGATCCAGCCTTTTTTTTTTTTTTTTTTGAGATGAAGTCTTGCTTTGTCGCCCAGGCTGGAGTACTGTGGCACGATCTGGACTCACTGCAACCTCCGCCTCCCGAGTTTAAGTGATTCTCCTGCCTCAGCCTTCCAAGGAGCTGGGATTACAGGCACCCACCCCCATGGCTGGCTAATTTTTTGTATTTTTAGTAGAGACAGGGTTTTACCATGTTGGCCAGGCTGGTCTCGAACTCCTGACCTCAGGTGATCCGCCTGTCTTGGCCTCCCAAACTGCTGGGATTACAGGCGTGATCCACCACGCCCGGCCTTTAGTAGGTTTTGGTTGTCTTTTTTTTTTTTTTTTTTTTTGAGACAGGGTCTCACTCTGTCATCCAGGCTGGAGCGCAGTGGTGTGATCATGGCTCACTGCAGCCTTGACCTCCTGGCCTCAAGTGATCCTCTCACCTCAGCCTCTCGAGTAGCTGGGATTACAGGCATATGCCACCACCCTGGCTAATTTTTATATTATTTAGTGGAGTCGGGGTTTTGCCATGTTGCCCAGGTTGGTTTTGAACTCCTGGGCTCAACAGTCCACCCACCTTGGCCTCCCAAAGTGTTGGGGTTACAGGCGTGAACCACCACGCCTTGGCCTAGTAGGTTTTCTAGAAGCACCTGAGGCCTTGTGAAAGCATGGTGTCATGGAGTAGAGGACATTCAACTCTGTTCCCAGGGAGCCCAAACACACCCCCTGCAGCCAATCTCAACAGTCATGACATGGCCAGGATGATGTGGGGAGGGGGTGGTGTGAACTGTGTGGGAGGCCAGCCCCCCTGGGAAGGGAGCTGGAGTGGGCTTGGCTTTGAGGAGGATTCACAAGAAGAGGAGGAGGAGGTGGTGGCATGCTCGTTTGGGGGCATGGCCTGAGCCAGGGTGGGCACCTCTTCGTTTAGGTGTCACCTTCTTGACATTCCAGCTGGGACATGGTTTCCTTGGGGAAGATGGACACCTCCAGAATGGGACATCTTCTATTCTCACTGTTCTCCCAGCACACGGTTGTATTCTCTCGCAGTTCTGGAGGCTGCGAGATCTCCTGGCTGTTATCTAGAACAAACCCACCTTTGAGCAGCGCCGCCCTGATGGTGGGGTGGTCCCTGCGGGGGGAACAGCCCCTGCTCTCTCAGAGCTTACTTAGAGCTAGTGGGCATGGGGGTGGTGCTAGATGGAACACCCAGATAGATCATAGAGCTGGACAGTAAGCACAGAGGCCAGCCAGTGGGGACGGAGGGACCCATCCATGAAAAGACACCAAGCATTGAAAGAGATGAGAGGACGGCTGGCGACTGGCACACATGTACATTTTGCGCAGATGGCCAAGGTGGTGAGGCGCCAGCCACGCAGACAACTGGAGGAAGGAGGAGTGCCTTGGGGGAGGGGCTGGCTCTGGTTCTAGAATGATCCGCTTGTGCGTGTTGGTCTGGCTGGAATAAATCACTGCATCCACACTGTAGACTCAATTGTAAGCTCACACCAGGGAGGGCTTTGCTTTGGTGCAGGGTCCTGAATCATGAGTCGGCCACTGGGGGGTGTCTCCAAGGGGACTCCCCAAGGAGGGGATTCAACGGATCTCCCAGGGAAGGTCGTTTGTTTTCTTGGGTTGGACCTGGGACAAGGCCTTCTCTTGTCTAGTTTCTGTTCTCCAACTTGGCCACACGGAAGGATGTTGAGGACACCTGGAAGCCGGCCTCTGCTCTACAACGCCCATAAGACAGCGGCACACCATGTGGGGACAGTTTGTACAGTGCTCAGGAGGCAGGGGGCAGATCAGAGGACCGTGGGAGGCCCTGGGAACCACACGAGGACCCAGGCATTAAGCTTTGCACTTTCTGGCATCAGCCCATTGTACAGTCTGGCTCTGTGTCTACCCCATGCCTCACTTTCCCCATCTGTATGGGGGGTAATAATATCCTTTACAGCCCAGGTTTAAGCGGGTGTAGATGTAATGAGCTAGGTAAGCCCATCTTATGACATTCAGTTCTGGGCATTGAACTCTGGGCTTTCTGGCTGGTAGAAGTGGACATTCAATCTTCCCTTGGAGCCCTGGGGCTTCTGCAGAATCTGAACAGAGCCAGCAGGTTGCATGCAGTGGCAGAGGGGCGGAGTGGCACCGTGGTGGGAGCCCATACCTGGCACACCCCTGATCCTGGGGCTCAGGATCCTGCTGCCCTGCAGCCATGCGATCAGTCAGAGGTCATGGCTGGACCCACAAGCGAATACAGCCTGTGGATTTGATTTTGTTTGGCCCTGTGGTGTTTTATTTTATTTTTAGTTTTAGTTTTTGGAGACAGAGTCTCGCTCTCTCACTCAGGCCGAGTGCAGTGACATGATCTCAGCTTTGCAACCTCTGCCTCCTGGGTTCAAGCGATTCTCCTGCCCCAGCCTCCCGAGCAGCTGGGACTATAGGTGAGCGTCGCCGTGCCCAGTTAATTTTTTATTTTTAGTAAAGTGGGGTTTCACCATGTCAGCCAGGCTGCTTGGTGTTTTAAAAAGGGCTTGTTTTGTTTTATGCTAGCGTTTAAGGATCAGGAGATATCATATAAAGATCCAGATTTCTACTCTCTTGAGAATTGAACAGCTCTGGCCACGCCAGGCCCATATCCTCTAGGGCAGTGATGGAGCTGAGACAGGGCCTGGGACAACTGAGAGTTCCCTGGAGTCCACGCGGCTCCTTGCCCAGCTTCTGGTGGAGGCTGAGCTTAGTGACCCAGGATTTTGTCTGTGTCCACCAAGAAGGAGAGGTGCCCATGGCTTAGAGAGGGCGCCCACAGGAGTGCCTTGCCCAGGAAGCTGGCAGCTGAAGCAGCCAGGATTAGGGGGTTGGGCTTCCTCTTCCCCTCCCCAGTGCCAGAGTGCATTTGGAGGAAGAGAGACAGGTGAGGGGAAGGCACTGAAATGGTCCTGGAGAGCTATTGTTGGGGGCTGGGGACCAGCTGTCATCCCTTTTCCTGTGGGCAGGGGAGGCAGTGGTGGGATCCCATGAGACCCGGACTCTGGCCTGGTGAGGCAGGGAGCGCCTGGGGAAGGCACTGTGGGTCTCCAGGGGGGCTTTGCTGGGGGAGCTGTGCTGGGAGCCTGGCCTAGGGAAGGAGCTGGTGAATGTGCCTGCCATGTGGGCCCCTCCCTGCTCTGGCCCTAATAACCAGGAGCAGCTGGCTCTCATTTGGAGTGCGGTTGTGGGGACTGTGGAGGTGGCAACTTCCCAGGTACCATCCCCACTGCCTCCGAGGGAGCAGACCCTGGTGCCTCCAAGAGGCAGGATGGCTGCAGGGTGGGAGCTGGGTGGTTGGCATTACTGCATGGGTTTGAAGTATTGGATGGGAAGATGCAGGAGAGGCTGATGACTGAGAAAGTTGGTTCCTGTGGACTAAGCTGGGGGAGCCGGACAACCAAGTGGTTAGAACCTTGGGCTCTGGTATCAGCCTGATGTACAGTCTGGCTTTGGTCTACCCCATGCCTCACTTTCCCCATCTGTACTGGGGGTATTGGTATTTTTTACGTTCCAGGGTTGAGCGGCTGTAGATGTGATGAGCGCGGTAAGCCCGGCGCCTCGCCGGCACTGAAAGCTCCAGTGTTCGCTCTTGGTGTCCTTGATGGGGTTTTCTCCTCACTGTGGTTCTGATTGGTTACAGTTGTGGTCACTTATTGTTGGAGGTGTGTCCCCCACTGTGGCTGGTGGTAGAGGTGTTTGCTGCTGGTGTCTGGGTGTGTGCCTTGGCTGGAGGTGAGGAGGGATAAAAACAGCTGCGACAAGAAGGAAATCAAGGCCGGGCGTGGTGGCTCACGCCTGTAATCCCAGCACTTTGGGAGGCTGAGGTGGGTGGATCACTTGAGGTCAGGAGGCTGAGACCAGACTGACCAACATGGTGAAACCCCGTCTCTACTAAAAATACAAAAATTAGCCAGGCATGGTGGCCCGTGCCTATAATCCCAGCTACTGGGGAGGCTGAGGTAGGAGAATTGCTCGAACCCAGGAGGTGCCATTGCACTCCAGCCAGGGCAACCGATCAAGACTCCATCTCAAAAAAAAAAAAAAAAAAAAAAGAAGGAAATAAAAGTCTTCTCTGGAACTAGAACGTTCCTGTGTAGACGTAGCTGGAGGGGGAGGCTATGTGGTTTGCACCGTGGCCATGGCCAGACACGATGGGCAGCGTCTTCCTGCTCCAGCCTGCATCTCTGCCCCAGAACTCATGACAGGTCTCCTAGGATGGGGCTGTCCCTTTCGCTTGCTGTGGGTGTCTTAGGATGAGGCTGTCCCTTCTGCTTGCTGAGACTTGAAGGACAGGAAGAGCCCCGGGGCCCTCAGCGCAGCATTGCCTGCCTTCCTCTGCTGCTCCTTAGCAGGAAACATGCCGGAGTGTTCCCGAGCCGTCCACTCACCAATTGTACTCCCTCTCTTTATTTTTCAGCCTTGAAGAGATCTTTTGAGGTCGAGGAGGTTGAGACACCCAACTCCACCCCACCCCGGAGGGTCCAGACTCCCCTACTCCGAGCCACTGTGGCCAGCTCCACCCAGAAATTCCAGGACCTGGGCGTGAAGAACTCAGAGCCCTCAGCCCGCCATGTGGACTCCCTAAGCCAGCGCTCCCCCAAGGCATCCCTGCGGAGGGTGGAGCTCTCGGGCCCCAAGGCGGCTGAGCCGGTGTCCCGGCGCACCGAGCTGTCCATTGACATCTCATCCAAGCAGGTGGAGAACGCCGGGGCCATCGGGCCGTCCCGATTTGGGCTCAAGAGGGCTGAAGTGTTGGGCCACAAGACGCCAGAGCCAGCTCCTCGGAGGACGGAGATCACCCTCGTCAAACCCCAGGAGTCAGCCCACCGGAGGATGGAGCCCCCCGCCTCCAAGATCCCCGAGGTGCCCACTGCCCCTGCCACCGACGCAGCCCCCAAGAGGGTGGAGATCCAGATGCCCAAGCCTGCTGAGGCGCTCGCCGCCCCCAGCCCAGCCCAGACCCTGGAGAATTCAGAGCCCGCCCCCGTGTCTCAGTTGCAGAGCAGGCTGGAGCCCAAGCCCCAGGCGCCTGTGGCTGAGGCTGCACCCCGGAGCCAGGAGGGTGAGTCGCAGAGCACTGGGTCTTGGATGCGGTGGTGATGGGGACCTGGTTGCTGACTTTGCCACAGAATCTTGGAGGAAGAAGCTGGATATGGGTGGGGGATGCTACCCTGGAGACCCAGAAAGAATGGAATGCATGGGGGTGGGAGTCTGCAAGCTCAGGAGAGGTGGCTGTGGCTCTCTCTGCCTGATGGGAACATGCCAGGATGCTCCAAGTGGGACTTGAGTGAGAGTTTGGAAAGATTCTCTGGGTTTCAAGAGCCTCCTTTATTGGTCACCATGGGCCTTGGTAGGACCCCTGTCTGCTGTGTGTCCCTGGAGGGCCTGGGAGACTTGGAGAATGAGGAGCCATGCAGGAACCAGGGCAGGCTCATGCAGGGGTGTGGGACAGGGTGGGGTTGAGACCCCTGGAAGGGCTGTCACATTCCGGTGACTCCTGCTTGAGGAATTGCAGGCTGCCTGGATGTGCCCAGCAGAGTCCGAGGGCTTGGGGAAGGGAGGAGGGACGTATGCCTCCCGAGGCTTGCATCGGAGCTCATGACCTGCTCCTCCTCCCCCAGGAGGGATGGTTGTGGCAGAGGGAGGGGAACATGAGGAGCACCTTAATCTGCAGGATAAAACACTCAGGGCACTGGGAAGGGGTTCCTGGACCAGGGGACTCTGTGATACCTGCACACAGTTTTATTTGGGGGTGCCCTTCTGGTGAGAGGAGAGAGGCCACGGGGCTCCAGCAGTATCCTGGGAGGGCTCAAGCCCAGAGCTGTGCTGACGTGGAGCTTACGGGCAGGGGATTGGTGCCAGTCCTGTGGGACGCAGGGCCTGTTCGGAACTGCCAGGCTGTGGGACATAGTTGGCTCTCTTCTCAGAAGTGTGCCCCCTGGCCCCAGCAGGGATCGTGGCTCCATGGGGCTATGTTAAGGTGCCAGCTGGGTCAGAAGCCCCTCTAGAGCCGGGTCCGATTCTGGGCACAGGATCCTATGTTCAGTAAGCCTTCTTAGGGTTGGACAAACAGTACAGTCTGGGTTTTTGATTTACCTTTTTCTTCTTATTTCTAATTGTGGTGAAATACACAACATACAATGTGCAATTTTAGCCACTTTGCAGTGTACGTTTCGTGGCATTCAGCACATTCACAGTGTTTTGCAGTTGCCACCGCTGTCCATCTCCGGGACCCTTTTCATCCTCCCAGAATGAACTCTGTCCCCGTTAGACAAGCTCACCATGCCCCTCCCCCAGCTGCTGGCAGCCACCATTCTATTTTCTGTCTTTATTATGAACTTATTTGACCACTCTAGGAACCTTGTGTGAGTGGAAAAATACAATAATGGCCCATTTTGTGTCTGGCTCATTTCACTCAGCATGACGTCCTGAAGGTTCATCCGTCATGCTGTAGTATGGGGCAGAATTTCCTTCCTTTTAAAGGCTGAATAATATTCTGTTGTGTGATGCACCTGTGTTGAATAGCTGTTCCTCCATCGGTGGACCCTTGTGTTGCTTCCACATCTCTCTAAGTCCCTACTTTCCATCTTCTTTGACTTTTTTGACACAGGGTCTTTCTCTGTCCTCCAGGCTGGAGTGCAGTGGTGTGATCACTGCTCACTGCAACCTCTGCCTCCTGGGCTCAAGTGATCCCCCAACCTCAGCCTCCCAAGTACCTAGGACCACAGGTTGCACGCCACCATGCCTGGCTAAATTTTAAAATTTTTTGTAGAGACAGGTTCTCACTAAGTTGCCCAGGCTGGTCTCAAACTCCTGGGTTCAAATGAGCCTCCTGCCTCGGCCTCCCAAAGTGCTGGGATTATAGGCATGAGCCATCCAACCTCTACTTGGTTTTCCTTTTTGAATGAGAGTTCTCAAGTGGTCAGTGGGCTTGGGGGCTGGGAGGACGTGGGGCCTGGAGAGGGTGTGGGTCGGGGGGAGACCAGTGCTCCTCATGCTTTCACGGGCATGTGGAGTGCACATTCGTCTCAGCAGGTCTGAGGCCTGGGACCCTGCATTTCCTACAGAGGGGGTGTCAGAACACACTGAGTAGCCAGAGGCTAGCGGGCCTTGGAACGTCCTTTCCAGCCCTCAGTGTGCGAATCCGTGTTCCCTCCCCCATCTCTTTTTTTTTTTTTTTTTTTGAGACGGAGTCTCGCTCTGTCACCCAGGCTGGAGTGCAGTGGCCGGATCTCAGCTCACTGCAAGCTCCGCCTCCTGGGTTTACGCCATTCTCCTGCCTCAGCCTCCCGAGTAGCTGGGACTACAGGCGCCTGCCACCTCGCCCGGCTAAGTTTTTGTATTTTTAGTAGAGACGGGGTTTCACTGTGTTAGCCAGGATGGTCTCGATCTCCTGACCTCGTGATCCGCCCGTCTCGGCCTCCCAAAGTGCTGGGATTACAGGCTTGAGCCACCGCGCCCGGCCTCCCTCCCCCATCTCTCTTAAGCTTGACTCTGCAGAGCCACCCTGCCCCAGCCGCCCAGACTCAGTGACAGTGGCTGCCAGTGGCATGGTGTCAGGCCAAAGGGATGGGCAGTTTGCAGAGTGGCAGGAGGCTGTTTCCTCCCCAGCCTTCTGTTGGTGCAGGACCTTTGTTTGACGTGCCGGATACACCCACCTCCTGGGTTGATGTGTTCACACTCAGCTGAGTCAAACAGGATGTGGCTGGGGAGGCGGTTGTCACTGGGCCGTCTAAATCTTGGTGACGGCTGGTGCTGGATGCACAGAGACATGGTCCTGGCTCTGGGGAACGGGTGGGGGGATGTCCATGGGGATGTACAAGAACATCCTCCTCCAGGGGCAGACACAGCTCAGCCCCTAAATTGTGCCAGAGACTGCACTGGGAGCCAGACCCAGGGACACATCCTGCAGGCTCTGCTTTCTGGAGCTCACCGAGCCATGAGCAGGATGGCTGGGACACAAGGAGTGCCCAGGGAGCTTCCCCAGCAGTGGAAGTGCAATGTCATCAGGCCAGGAAGGGGAGAGAAAGGCAGGCCACGTGGAGGCAGCAGCGTTCAGAGCTGGCAGGAGCCTGGTGCTCTGGGGGACGGTGGCTTTCAACATGGAATACATGTTGGAGCCGGGGCATGGGAGAAAACCATCAGCATCCCAGACCCGGCCACCCCTGGATGGGGACCTGTGCAGGTGGGAGTCCAGCCCGCGTGGAGAGGTCCGTGGGCTGGGCTGACGGTCCTGAGGGCCTAAGCAAGTCCGGGTGGAGGAAAGGCAGGGAGAGATGAGGGCAAGGCCTTCCCGATGGAGGGGTGCTCTTGAAATCCAATGAGAGTGGCTTCTTGGGGGACCCAGGCCTGAGCCCCACTAGCTCTTCCTCTGAGGCACCACCTGCTTGCTTCTCCGTTCTTCCTCTCTGTGTCACAACCGTTCTGGACACACATCCAGTTCTCTCCAACTCGGCTTCCTGCCCATCTTTCCTGCAGGTCCAGCAGGCCCATCCCCTTCTGCCCCTCCATGTGGGCTGGGCTGGGAGCTCCCTGAGCCCCCACATGCACAGCTCTGACCAATCTCCATGGCCCCTCTGAACCCTGAGCACCAGGGATCCAGCTGGCACCATGGGGAAAGGGATCAGGGAGGGAGTTTCTGTGCCCTCTCAGCAGATGCCCAGCCCCTTGGCTTCTGCCTGCGGGAGGGCGTCTATGCTGTGGTTTGTCTCCACCCCAGAGCCGCAGGCACAGGGCAGGGTCTCCTGGGGCCCAGCTGAATTGCTCCCAGACTGACTTCCCCAAAGCACAGCTCTGCTGAGATCTCTTCCCATCCTGAGCCTTCCCTGCTCACTCACCGTAGGCCCCGCCATGGTTGATTCACTCTCCTGCTCAGCTCACACCTCTCTGCTTCCCAGCTTCTCCTGCTTTGGTCTTTCCTTGGTCTCCCACACCTTTCCTCACAACCCCTTTGCCCTGACCTCCTGAACCCTGACCTCTGCTTCTCTTTTTTTTTTTTTTTTTTTTGAGGCGGAGTCTCATTCTATCACCCGGGCTGGAGTGCAGTGGTGTGATCTCGGCTTACTGAAAGCTCCGCCTCCCAGGTTCAAGCGATTTTTCTGCCTCAGCCTCCCGAGTAGCTGGGACTATTAGCGTGGGCTACCACTCCTGGCTAACTTTTGTATTTTTAGTAGAGACAGGGTTTCACCATATTGGCCAGGCTGGTCTCAAACTCCTGACCTTGTGACCTACCTGCCTCGGCTTCCCAGGACTCCCAAAGTGCTGGGATTACAGGTGTGAACCACCGTGCCCAGTCTGTCTTGGTTTTTTACAAAGAACCCTGTAAGAGGCCGGGTGCAGTGGTTCATGCCTGTAAATCCAGTACTTTGGGAGGCCGAGGCAGGCAGATTGCTTGAGCCCAGGAGTTTGGGACCAGCCTGGGCAACATAGAGAAACCCCGTCTTTACAAAAAAATACAAAAAATTAGCCAGGCACGGTAGCATGTGCTTGTAGTCCCAGCTACCCAGGAGGCTGAGGTGGATCACCTAAGCACGGGAGGCTGAGGCTGCGGTGAACTGAGATTGTGCCACTGCACTCCAGCTTAGGGACAGAGAGAGACCCTGTCTCAAAAAAAAAAAAAAAAAAAGAAATCCCGTAAGATACCAAGTAAGTGACTTGGACATAATAGGTATGCCGTGAAATTATGCTGAAGGAGTGAGCCACTGGTGGTGAGATGGGGGATGGCTTTTTTTGTGGTTCTTGCAGAGATGTAGTGACCCCCTTGGGACATCCCTAGGGACCAAGCAGAAACTTGCCTGGTCAACTTTACCCCCAGGGCACCTGGTGTCTCCTCTGGAGGTCGTGCTGGAGGGCTCAGTGGGTGGGTGTCAGCTTCAGTGTGGGGGTTCTGGAAGGGGTCAGCATTTCAGGAAGGAGTGTCGGCACCTAGATGGTTGAAGGGGAGGGAGAGGAAGAGAGGAGCTACAGAGGGCAGAGGCCTCCCTGCCTGCTCCTCCGCCCCAGGGCCTGGTGAGGTCTGAGCTTTATGCTGGTGCGGTGGATTCTTGGTTTCTGAGGCTCTGGCCCTGCCCTTGAACTTGGCACCCTCCTTGCTGTCCTCCCACAGGACCCTCGTCCTTCGGGGTCATCCCTGGTCCTCTCAGGCTCTGGGTGGGGACGGCCTTGCCTCCTCTCCCGGATCCCTGCTCTTTCCCTGCCCCCCACACGGGTGCCTCTGGATGGGGCGAGGCTGGGCCGCAGCACCCAGGACTGAGACTGCAAGGGCTGGCCGCTGGCTCAGAGCCCCCCCACCAGAGTTACTCCCCTCTGGCTCCTCAGCCACACCAGCCAAGTTTCTCCAGAGCTGCCTTATAAGGCAGGTGCTCAGTGCTCGTCCGTGGGTCTGGTTCTCTGCCTTCTTGGGATACTCACTGGGGGCAAGAGGGAGGCCAGGCCCGGTGCCCAGCTCAGTTCTGGGCATGTTCCGGCTCTGCCCCATGAGCCAACTGGTTCTGAACCATCACTTCACCCCTCCCAGCCTCAATTTCTTGATTTGTCAAAGAGGCATCTGCAGAGGTGGCTGGGGGCTGAGCGCTCATGTATCCACCCACCCCAAGAACCAAGAAGGGAGTCCACGGTGGTGCTGGGGCCACTGTGACCATGGGTGTAAAATTGGGGCGGGGTAGACATGGCAGCATGTCTCAGTAGTTTTCCTGCGACCCAGAGGGTCTGGAAATCTTTGTCGTGTGGGTGGAGCGTTGAGGGAGCTGGGAGTCAGGCCCCCGAAGCCGATGATGGTGGGCGTGGCTCTTCGCATACTTGGTCCGCACCAGGCCCTGTGTTCCTGGGACAGAACAGGGAGCAATCTCAGCTCAGACAGCAGGGCTGCCAGTACAGCATTGAGTATAGGGTTAATCAAAGCCCAGGGCTCCCTGGAACCACCCAACGCAGAGCATTGAAGAGGTGGCTTTGGGGAAAGTGGGGTCAGAGCTGAGCCTGAGTCGGGGGTGGGGAGGGTGGGCATCAGCCTGCAAGGGAGGAACACCTACTAGGCCCCAGAAGTTCCTGGTGGGGATCAGGGACTGTGAAGTTGGAGAGAGCGTGACTGCCGTGATTTAGGGAGGAAGGGCCCCATAGACAGCCCGGCTCCTGGCCCCATGTTTACAGGACACCCCACATAGGCTCTGAGCCTGTCCCTGGACGGTGGACTCCCTGAGGCAGGGTCTGCAGGTTCGTCCAGTACCAGGTGTGAGGCAGGGGACCTTGGTAAGCGTCGAGGGACTCACTGGTGTCTGATGAAGCAGTGAGTTTGGATCGTGTCATGCCTGGGGTCCTGAGCCTGCAGGATTTTTCTGTGTGGGGCTGTGTGCTTCTGCTTCTGGAGGGGCGAAAGCCGGGTGTCCAGAAGGCACCGATGTTCCTGCCGGGCTGCCTTACTCAGAAGGTCCCGCTGCTCCCACCTCCTCCCATTTTCCTGAGCTGCTTCCACAGGGCACCCAGGTCCCCTTTTACTTTGGGATTGGGTCTCTTTCTCTTTCCCCTTCTAAGAACAAGGACCGTCCTTCTCCGAGCCTCTCAGACCTAGGTCTAGAGCAGGAAGTCCGCCATGTGCTGGGGGAACAGGAGGATCAATGGAGGAGGAGCGGCCAGGCCAGGTGTGTCTCCTTCATGGTGGGATGGGGTGGGCCCAGAGAACAGAGCCTGGCTGCAGGGCCCAGGAAGACAACCCTTCCCCTGGTGGCCTGCTCAGCTGCCTGCCAAGTACCCTGCAGTGGTGAGAGGAAAGGAGGGCTGGTCTGGGAATGCAGCGGGTGCCGAGCAGCTGTGGAATACCTTAAATAGAGCGGGCGGCTGCGGGGAAGGGTGGGGCCAGGAGGCAGGCACTGGGGGTGGTGTCTCCACTCCGTCCCCTGCAGTTCTGTGGCCCTGACCACTCAGCCTGGCCCCAGGATGGAGCCCCAGCCCCCAGACACATGGCAGTGGGTGAGGCCTCCTCTCAGCACTTGTCCCAGGAAGCCAGAGCAGCTGCCAGAAGAGAGAGGAGCTGTGTCTGCACCCGCAGCCTCCCAGGCCTGGGACAGCTGCTGGGATTGAGGGTCTGCACAATGGCGAGCCTGTCCGGAGGGGCGCGCCCCGGCCAGACAGCCATGCTCTGTGCGGTGTGGACAGAGGGCACATTCAACCCTGCAGGAGTGCACTCAGACTCCCTGCCCGGGGCCCCGAAGTGTGGGCAGCCCCTAACCAGACCCTGGATTCCAGCAGACAGCCTGGGAGGATGCCGTGTGGTCCACCCTGACACACTGTGTCACCTGGGACCTCATGTCTGAGAGCTGCCGGGAGGCGCTTCCTCAGTTGGACTCCACTTCCTCTCTGGGGTTTTCTGTGGGTGCGATAAGTGACTGTCTCTCCTGCAGTCCAAGGGGGCTCCTGGGGGCTGGGCTGTAACTGACAGGCTAGGGTAGCCCATGGCCAGGCCTGAGCTTCCTTCCCGTTCTCTCCAAACACTGAGCCCAGGAAGGGGTTAAAGTGGAGATACTCTGAGGCATGGAGCTCCCCCAACCCTGTCCCCCCATCCCACTACTGGGTGTCCTCTGTGGAGCCCCGGGACTCTTAAGGAACCCAGAGTGGAGATTCCTGGTCTCATCCAGTGCAGGTGAGGGGGAAAGTGATTTGTCCACAGTCACGGGTCAAGCTCGATTCCGCTCCACCGCCCCAGTCTGAAACCTGGAACTGGAAATGGCCCTGGAGATCACTGATTCCATCTCCCGCCTTCCAAAATGGCCCGCAGGGGTGACGATGTAGATGCCTGTAATGCCTTGCCCACTTGTGTGTGGGGAAAAGGCAGAGGAGCACCGGCTCTGCGCTCACACTGCCTGGGCTGCCGCCCCTGCCCTGCCTAGGGGCTTTCCTCTCTGGTCCACAGTGTGGAAGTGGATACAATTCTTCCTGTGCAGCGTGGTGAGAGTGAACAGTGATAATTCGCAAGCAGGGCTGGAGCGCCTGGGGGATTGTGTTAAACAAGCATATAAACAAAAGCCGAACCCAACCCTGATTTAATCAGCAGGCAGGCCTTGTCTGAAGCCCCCGGGCAGCATCTCATACCATCCCTAGATTTCAGGCCGGTGGCGTCGCCCCGTGTCTCTCCCGCCCGCCCACAAGCTGGTGTTTAGAAGCCCTGCTCTGTGTTCTGGCTCCCATTCTCCCTGTGACCTTTCCCTTTCTTCATCCTAAAAAGCAATGCACGACCGGGCGTGGGGACAGGCGCCTGTAGTCCCAGCTGCTTGGGAGGGAGGCTGAGGCAGGAGAATCGCTTAAACCCAGGAGGTGGAGGTTTCAGTGAGCCGAGATTGTGCTAGTGCAGTCCAGCCTGGGTGACGGAACAAGACTCCATCTGGGAAAAAAAAAAAAAAAAAAACCACAAAAAACAATGCCCAGTCATTCTTAGATAAAAAATGAAGATCACATGAAATTTCGAAAGGAAGTTTTTCTCTCCCATTCCCCAACTCTTTCCCAAGGGGTGGCCATGTTGACAGCTGGGTGTGGCATTCTTCTAAATTTTATTTGTGCAGAGTCATTCAGGGCTTGTGTAAAAAAAGTCAATGTGTAAATTTAGATTTTTCAAGAACACAAAGGAAATCAGACTTCTGCAACCAGCTTTTATTTTTTTCCATTTGACAACACTGTTGCCACTTGTAGATGTAGCATGTTACTTTTTTTTTGGTGACCGGACCGTTGACCAGGCTGGAGTGCAGTGGTGCCGTATGGGCTCCCTGGGCTCAATGTAACCTCTGCCTTCCGGTTTTAAGCAATTCTCCTGCCTCAGCCTCCCAAGTAGCTGGAATTACAGGTGCCCACCACCCTGCCTGGCTAATTTTTGTATTTTTAGTAGAAACGGGGTTTCACCATGTTGGCCAGGCTGGTCTTGAACTCCTGACCTCGAGATCTGCCTGCCTTGGCCTCCCAAAGTAGCACGTTCCTTTTCATGCTTGTATCATCAGATGTCCCATGGCGCTGCCAGGCTTGTCCAGCTTCCTACTGTGATTGAGAGGCTGCAAAAGATGTTCTCACACTTGTACATGTGCACACATGACTAGGATGAGCCCTTAAGAGTGAATTTCTGTGTCAAGGATGTGTGCATTTAAGTTTTGATATGCCGGGCACAGTGGCTCACGCTTGTAATCCCAGCACTTTGGGAGGCCTAGATGGGCTGATCACCTGAGGTCAGGAGTTCAACACCAGCCTGGCCAACATGGTGAAACCCCATCTCTACTAAAAATACAAAAATTAGCTAGGCATGGTGACTTGTGCCTGTAATCTCAGCTACTCAGGAGGCTAAGGCAGGAGATTTACTTGAATCCAAGAGGTGGAGGTTGCAGTGAGCCAAGATTGCGCCATTGCACTCCAGCCTGGCTGACACAGCAAGACTCCGTATCAAAAAAAAAAAAAAATCAATCCTTGTTCCTGAATTGGCCTCTAAAGTGGTTACTAGAATTTTTAGGACCCCTCCCCTCGCCGGCCTGCTCAACTGTCTGCTGGGCCCTGTGCAGGGATGGTCCAGCAGGGAGGTCCTATGCCCCTCACCCCTGGCTGAGGGCCAGACGCTTTCCAATTGGTGTTTTATTTTGTGCATCTCGGTCAAGCGAGAGGGATTATCTCTTCGTATGTTACAGACCAGGGTCCTGTGTTCTCTTTTCATTTGGATGGTTCATCCTTTCCTTGTTGAAATGTTTTAAAAAGAGTTCTTTGTAAGCCAGGCGTGGTGGCTCACACCTGTAATCCCAGCACTTTGGGAGGCTGAAGTGGGTGGATCGCTTGAGCTTAGGAGTTCGAGACCAGCCTGGGTAACATGGCAAAATCGCATCTCTGCAAAAATTAGCTGGGTGAGGTGGTGCTCCTGTAGTCCCAGCTACTTGGGAGGCTGTTGTGGGAGGATCATTTGAGTCTGGGAGTTTGAGGCTGCTGGGAGCTGTGATCGTACCACTGCATTTCAGCCTGGGTGAGAGTGAGATCCTGTCTTAAAAAAAAAAAAAAAAGTTATTTGTACATCTTTATCACAGCAGGTATGAGTGTCTTGTCCCCAGCTGCCTACTTTTGATTTTATTTCTGTGATGTTCTTCCACACAGAACATTTTAATCCTGTAATCCTGATGTTGTCAAGTCTCTGCTTTCCCTTTTAGCTTTTGGAATTCATGTCCTGTTTAGAGGTCTCCTGCATTCTGAAATTATAGGAAAGAATTTCACCCACGTTTTCTTCTAGTACTTCTGTGGTTTCATTTTTACATGTTGGAATCATGAATCCATTGGAATGTATTTTGGTTTCAGCAGCGAGGTAGGGGTAGATGGTATTGCCTGGATACACAGCAGCGAGCTTGGTCTGGAGCGGGTGGGGCGTGTGTGTGTGTGTGTATGTGTGTATGTGTGTATGTGTGTGTGTGTGTGTGTGTGTGTGCTATTTTTATCAGTTTTGGTGTCTGTATTGTGCTGGCTTAGCAAAAACAATTTGGATGCATTTCTTTTCCCCTCTGTGTTCTGGAACATTTTAAGCAGCAACATAATAATCTCTTTGTTAAAACTTTTCAAGAATTCACTAGTGAAACCATCTGGGCCTGATACTTTTGGGGGAGTCTATCACTTTAAAAATTTAAATTTTTTCCATGGGTCTTTCAGTTTTGGAGTTTTTCTTCTTAAAATTCATTATTTTTTTCCTAGAAAAGCGTCTTTTAGCTTGTTTAAAATCCCTCGGCTTTTTCCGTGGGGGTTACTTTAGCTCACTTAGTGAGGACAGCGTGCAGCGGGGTGATTGACATGATTGGTCAGCAGAGCACGATCGATCGGTCTGTGTGCAAACATCACTGGCTGTGGCTGGCGTCCTGGGATGCTCCATGTTGAGGCACATGTGTGCAGTGCAGGGTGATGTGTATTCTGAGAGGGGATAAAGCCACAGGACCCCTGCACCCTTAAGAGAGAGCCCCCCTCCCCATGGCTGCAGTCTTGAGTAAGTAGTGACAGGGGACTGGGTCTGGGGGTGGCTCAGTGGTTCCAGCAGGCCAAGGGCTTCAGGAATTATGAGAGGTTTGGAGCTGCCCAGAGAGTGGCTTTCAAAATCAGTCTGGACTGCAGCCTCCAGAAAGACATGCGCTTGACACCACGACCCAGGACACACCTATATGGGGTGGGGGTGGGAGGTGGAGGTATATAAATGAAACCAAATTTCCATCATGGAATTCTTACCTTTACCATGCCTGCGCTACACTTCGGTATTTTCTTTTTTTTTTTTTTTTTTTTCTCTCTCTCTATTTTTTTGTTTGTTTGTTTGTTTTGGAGAGAGGGAAGGCTTTTTTCATTTTTTTTTAAACAGCTTTATTGAGATTCAAGTAAGCTACTATACAATCCACCCATTTAAGAAAGTGCATAATTCCATGGTTTTCAGTCTATTCGGAGAGTAGTGCAACCATCATCACCACAACCAATTTTAGAAAATTGAAAATTTGAGAAATTTAGAAAATTTTTTTCTTAAGAAGAAACTGCGTAGCCTTTAGCTATCAATCCTGCCCTCCTCCTCCATATCTCCTTTCTATCTGTGTGGATTCCAGACTTTTCTTTTCTTTTTTTTTTCTTTCTTTCTTTTTTTTTTTCTTTTTTTTTTTTTTTTAGGTAGGGTCTGATTCTGTCACTCAGGCTGGAGTGAATGGCTCAGTCTCTGCTCACTGCAACCTCCGCCTCCCTGGCTCAAGCCATCTTGCCACCACAGCCACCCAAGTAGCTGAGACTACAGGCCTGTGCCACCATGCCTGGCTAATTTTTGTATTTTTTTGTAGAGATGAGGTTTCACCATGTTGCCCAGGCTGCTCTTGAACTCCTGGGCTCAAGTGATCCTCCTGTCTTGGCCTTTCGAAGTTCTGGAATTACAGGCGTGAGCTACTGCGCCTGGCCAATTCTAGACATTTCTTGTACAGAGAATTGCACGTTTGACCTTTGTGTCTGGCTTCTCCACTTGGTGTCACGTTTCCAAGATCCCTCCACATTGTAGCAGGTGGAATATTGAGTAATATTCCGCCGTGGAATGGACTGTTCCACTGTGGACAGACACGTTGCCTTCATCAGCTGAGGGACATTGGGATGTTGTCACCGTTGGCCTTCCGTGAGTGTGTTCTTTTCAAATGAAAAAAAAAAAAAACTCTGGTCACCACCTACTAGATAGTTTTCTTGGCCCACAGGGTGGGACAAGCCGGCCTGGGTGAGGGCAGGGAGGTGGCCAGGTGGAGGCAGCTGGAGTGGCCCTGGGTTGCTTCTGGGCGCAGCAGGCAGAGGTGCAGAGGCAGAGCCTGAGCATGTTCCGTGGGCAGATCTCCATCCTGGGAATGTTTGTTTATTCAAGAAGTCTTGGCCAGGCGTGGTGCCTCACACCTGGAATCCCAGCATTGTGCGAGGTCAAGGCAGGCAGATCACCTGAGGTCAGGAGTTCGAGACCAGCCTGGCCAACATGGCAAAACCCCGTCTCTACTAAAAATACAAAAATTAGCTGGTCGTGGTGGCGTGCACCTGTAGTCCCAGCTACTTGGGAGGCTGAGGCAGGAGAATCTGCTTGATTCCAGGAGGCAGAGCTTGAACCTAGGAGGTGGAGGTTGCAATGAGCCAAAATTGCACCACTGCACTCCAGCCTGGGTGACAGAGTGAGACTACGACTCAAAAAAAAAAAAAAAAAAAAAAAAATCTCCAATGCTGCCCTGTGCCCGGCACTGAGGCGGGGGAGTGCAGCACTGGTATGTGCTTCCAGCCCACCGGGCTCCTGTCTGGAGCTGACGTGCGACCAAGGCACATGAGGGAAGCACGGTGAGGTGGACGGTGCGCAGGCATAAGGAGCAAAATAAGGCAGACGCGGTGGCTCAGTGGCTCCTGGTAGCTGCGAGGAGCGTCGGCAGGACAGACCCAGGAGGGCGCTTAGAGAGCAGGGCTGACTGGGGCAAGGTGTGTCAGGCACTTGTCAGGAGCACAATGTAAGGGGACAGGAAAGAGCTCAGGAATCAACACAGATAGTATTTAATGCAGTGTTTTTAAATATTGAAATGATGCAAAGTAACCTCCATGGTGAACAAATGTTGGAATTTTAAATAAAGACAGGCCCAGCCCTGCACGTGCACAGCCATGTCAGAGTTTGTTCAGCGTGGAATTTGATTTGTTTAAAATGTTACTTTAAAATATTGTTTAATTCCTGGATTTTTTGGCACTGCCTTAACTTTTGCACCTGGACGAAGGCCTCATCCCAGCTGGAGAGGGTCAAGGGCTGGTGAATTTGGCTTTGGACCTGCAGAGCTCATGGTACCTGAGAGGTGGGGCCAGGAACAGGAAGGAGCTGGTGAGAACAACACCTGGATGGGGCCAGATCAGAGCAGCACTGTGGCCCTTTCCAACCCATGGTTTTGCTGCTGGATGCTTGGCAAATCGGTGCTGAGTCCCCGGCCCTCTGAATGGAGTGTGATGAGTGACAGGGCTGGGGAGCTCTCGGGCCCCTCCCTGAAGCGGCAGTGAAGCCAGGGATGTGCTGACAGCAGGCAGGGAGAGGGGCGTCTGGGTCTGTGCCTGGAGCCAGCTGCCCCACGGAGGAACTGGGTGAGGATGCGGTGGGAGGAAGACCTTCCCAGTCCTGCATCCTCCGAAGCATAACTGAGTGCTTGTGTGGCTTGGGGGTCACTCTGGTCCGAGGACGGTCTTGCTCTGCTTAGCCAGGCTTTGAAGAGCCACTGGGATACGGACAGCAGCCCTGCTGGGTGGCAGGTTGTCCACTCTTGCCTGCTTCACACTGGAACTGGATGCAGAGCACCTGGATAGCCAGTCCCAGAGTGTCTCTGACACTCCCAGTCACCTCATCCCTTAGACCAGGATAAGATGGGGGACCCCAACCTGAGCCTCACATGGGCTCCATTCCATGTGCTCCCATAAGCCACTGGGCCCACCTCCTGGCTGCAGGGCTGCCTGGCCATTTGGTGTCTTGGTTTCCTTGTCGGTGCAGTGCAAATAATAGTCCTAGCCTTCTCGAGGAGTTACAAGATGCTTTTCATGTGAAAAGCTGGGATTTGGTACCAAACTACCTGGATTTGAATTTTGGCCCTACCCTTCCTAACCTGTGGCTTTGGGCCAGTCTCACTTCCCTGTGCCTCAGTTTCCCCATTTATGGAGCCATCTCATTGAGTTGTTGGGAGGATGAACATAAGGAAGTGTACTGATGTGCCCAGAGCATTGTGATTTTACTTATTATTACCAAACCAGGCACACAGTAAGTGCCTAATAGATGCTCAGTGTTGTTTCACGGACTTCTGTGTGCCTTGTGTGTCTCCAGCAGCCTAGCTCTCAAGGTGGGGAAGCTCTTGATGAGTTGCGGGGGTAATTAGAAAGAGGAGGCGGCAGGTGCGAGGGTTTGGGTGACACCTGTGGACAGAGAGAGGCCGATGGACCCTGGCAGGGGGGAGGGGGTCCTTGCACATAGAAAACATTTCCTGCATCCAAGATCCTTGTGACTCTGGAACAAAGGTGGCAGAGATCTGCAAATTCCAAATCATAAACCCAGAAAGCATAGAACATTCGTAGGGAGGACCAGAAGCATCATGTATCTTAGTGTGTATAGAATTTTCCACATAGCCAAACAAAAGCACGTTTCTAACTGAAGCTGTCGGAGAGTTCCTGAGCACTTTATACCAGACAAGGGCCGGTAAGTGGAAGTTCAATACGCAGGAGCCATTCCTTTTGTTCGCGAATGTTTGCTGTCTTTTCTGTCTTTATCCGCATTCAAGTGAGGGCACTCATAGGTCCACCGTCCAGCCTCATGCTTTGTTTGCTACTGAAAAATATCTTAAGAGCTCCACAGCTGCAAATCCTTCTGTCGGGGGTGGGGGTGTTCCAGGAACCCAGCCTTGCTTGGGGCTGAGGCCCCTCAGCACCTGCTGCACAGGCATTGGTCATTAAAACTAAAGTGGTCATGTGCTATATCCATGGGCCCTCAGGGTCTGGTGGCACCTGGTCACACAGTCCAGTGGCTGCCTCCCGCCTGCCGGACACCGGGAGTGGGGGCTCCTCATTCCTGTTCCCTGGCGGTGGGGGGAGTGACTCGAGCTCTCACACATCAGAACCCACCGATTCACACGCTGGGGCACCTTAGAGCCCCTTGACAGCCTCTCAGCCTGAGAGACCATCAAACTGAGCTCCTGGAGAGGGTGGCCCTTGAGACCTGGACACAGGTGTGGACAGGATAGCCCTGCCTCATCTTGGAGTACCGCTTGGGTTCAGCCTCTTGTGGGTCTGAAGCTCAGGCTGGGCCAGTTCCTGCCCCTCGGATGGCCGGAAAGGCAGCCCAGCCTCACAGCCTCCTTGTCAGGCTCTGAAAGCCACCCGGCCTCCGGCTCTGCTTTATTTTTTAAAGATGGAGTCTCACTCTGTTGCCCAGGCTGGAGTGCAGTGGTACCATCTCAGCTCACTGCAGTCTCCACCACCTGGGTTCAAGCAATTCTCCTGCCTCAGCCTTCCGAGTAGCTGGGACTACAGGCACGTGCCACCGTGGCCGGCTAGTTTTTGTACTTTTAGCAGGGATCAGTTTTCATCATGTTGGCCAGGCTGGTCTTGAACTCATGACCTCAAGTGATCCGCCCGCCTCGGCCTCCCAAAGTGCTGGGATTACAGGTGTGAGTCACTGTGCCCAGCCTCCAGCTCTGCTTTGATTTTCCCTCAAGGCTGTGAGGATGTCCACACCTCCTCCTGTCCTCATGGCCCATTGATGTCTCCAGATGGTCCGCAAAGCCACTTTCCCCTCGGGAGCTCCCCAGCTGGTGAGGGGGCCCTTTGGGGATCACTGTCCAGGCAGTCATGGAGGCCCGGGGGCCCTGCTTCCTGGCTGAACTGAGACCTGGTGCATGGGGTGCATCTGGTCTGAGCCGAGGCCCCTGGAAGCCACAGCCGGGAGGCAGTGAGGGACGGCTGTCATGTCCCCTCTCCTCTGTCTCCCAGGGTACCTGCGGGGGAGATTTCCCTACCTGAGCCTCCCAGTTGCCCATACCCTGGCCTCCCAAAGCCCAGCCCAAAGCCTTAGGCACCCTACAACCTGCTTCCTCTAGCCTGCCCTGTCTCTTCTCTGCTGACGTTCCTGAAACTTCCCTGCCTCTCCTTACCTCTTGGTAAGAGAGAGACTGGAGACCCCGTGGGAACCCCCGAGGGGAGGGAGAAGACTGCTGTTTTGAACGGAGGTGGTCTTTCCCTCTGTCCCTCCCCAGGCGGGTCACACTTGTACGCCCAGCCTCCTGCTGTGGCAGCGCTTGGGTGTTGGCTGCCTCCTGGGCAGGAGATGGGAGCTGAGGGAGGCGCTTTCAGGACCAGAGTGGGAACCCAGCCGGAGGAGGAGTAACAGGCCTGTGGTCAGCAGCAGCTGCTGCAGGGACCCCGGAGCTATACCTGTGCCCCAGCTGACCCCTCCCGCTTCCCTAGGGCGGGCTGGGGATGGTGGTCTGTTGCCCAGCCCAGGAGGAAGAGGGGCCATGGTCAGCAGCAGCCACCTTGAGGACCCCAGTGCTGTACCTGCGACCAGGCTGACCCCTCCCGCTTCCCCAGGGCTGGCTGGGGATGGTGATCTGTCGCCCAGCCCAGGAGGAAGAGGGGCTGTGGCTTCCACTCTAGAGGTCTTTCTCCTGGTCCCTCCCCCGGTGCTGGTCTAACTGCAGGCCTGCCTTAGGCCGTGGCTCCCTGCCGGCACCTGCTGACTAATGCTTAGCTGATGCTGATAGGAGAGGGCTGAGATGGGGAAGCAGCAGGTCCTGGTCACAGCGGGCTCGGGTTACACAGATGGTTGAGGCACCTCCCGGCCAGCCCCAGGAAGCAAGGCCTCACACAGCCTCCGGCTCGCCCACTGCCGGTGTGCATTTCTGGGGGCCCCATCCCCCAAGGCCCCCACCAGGTAACTTCATTGGGCTGGGTGTCACTGCAAAACCACCCATTGGGTAAGGTGGTTTTTTTGGTGGGGGGTATGGCTGGTGAGAATGCAGTGGAGGAGAAGCCAGCTCCGTGGTTGGGGGGAGTGTGGACCCCCTGTTTCCTGTCTGCCCCCTGAACTGGAGCTCATGGTCCCTCCCCCAGGCGCCTGGGCCATGGAGGAGGTCACAGCCCTGCCTTATTCCTGTGGCAGCCTAGGGGAGCCCTGGCCAGTCCTGTGTCTCCTGGGAGGGCGGCAGGCTGGTCAGGCTGCAGGGCAGGCCTGGAATGCAGACCCCCACTTGGCCATGCCGTTGCCTGGCCGCTCTGTCTGGGGACGTTCTGTTCAGGAAGAGAGAAGCGGACCAGACAACCCGGCTCAGCAATTGGAAGCTCAGCTCCCCATGTTCAGTCCAGCAGGAAGTTTGCCTCCTTGCAACACTGGCGTGCTTCTGCACGCGCCTTCTTGGCTGGTGGTTCTGCGAGGCCCCCACTGGGCTGCGTGATGTCCTCTGGCCACCCTGGCCTTGGTGCCTGGCCCCTATGAAACAGAGACACCTGGGCAGTCCCCACTTGTGCTTGCAAGCCTGTGGGACATGTGGCTTCAGTGATGGCTGATTCCGTTTCACTCAGAGGCCCTGGGAATCCTCAGCCCAACTGTCCAGAGGAGTCTGTCTCAGTGGGGAAGAGTCTGAGCTGTCCTCCTGGTAGACAGTCCTTTAGATCGCTGGGGTACTTCCCTGCCGGCCGTTCCTCCTGCTGTCCCTGCTCCTCTGTCCCCCAGCCGTCTCCCACCCTCTCCCCTGCAGCAGCCAGCTGGCACGGGGACCTCACCTTCCCTCTGGGATTGCGAATGAGACGACTTCCCTCGTCCTTCTGGGTCCAGATCTTTCCGGCAACAGTGAGTGAAACCCTTGTCTCAGGTGGGAGGAAAAGGCTCAGTGTCTGGTCACAATGACGGTCCTAACCACATCACTCTCAAACAAACGCTGGCTTTCACTTACCCCTTGCCCTGCCCAACAGTTACTTTCATTATCCCATTTTCCAGATTAGGAAATCAAGGCGCAGAGAGCTTCAGCCACTTGCCTGAGGCCCCACAGTTAAGTGTCTGGATTTGAACCCTGGGGCAGCCTGGCTGCTGAGCTGTCCTGGATATGGGGTACTGTGCAGTGGTGGGGTGGGGTGGAGCTCTACCGTCACTGACCCTCGGGCTACCTGGAGTGATGATAGCACAGCCCCTTGTCTGGGCCCCTGCCTGAGGCTTTGGCTGGATGCCGGGAGCCCGAGCCCTTCCAGCTCTTTCCTGTGTAAGGCGCCATGGGGTGAAATGAAAGAAAACCCCAGTTAGAAGGTGTCTCCCTCTTCCTTCAGTCCCTCAGCTGCCCTGGATTTTGAAATAAGACACCGCCCGTCTGTGGGGTGAGCAGGAACAGATTGGAACCTCATTTCTCTCCCGCTAGTCACAGCTGCCAGGAGCTCATCTTTCTCTGTCTTTCTCCTCCCCCTGCTGCCTCTCCCCACAAGACCTGGGCTGGATCCTGCTGGGAAAGCCAACAGGAAGTCTTGGCTGCGGTGGAGGTGGGGGTCTGTGCTTCCCTGGGGACTGAGATGAGGTTGGAAGTCTTTTGGCTGCAGTGGAGGTGGAGCCTGTGCTTCCCTGGGCATGGAGATGAAGTTGGAAGTCTTTTGGCTGCAGTGGAGGTGGGGGTCTGTGCTTCCCTGGGCACGAAGATGAGGTTGGAAGTCTTTTGGCTGCGGTGGAGGTGGGGGTCTGTGCTTCCCTGGGGACTGAGATGAGGGCTCTAGGCTGGCTCCAGCAAGAGCAGGGAGGCCCACATCTCTGCCTACTGGTTTTACTTCCTGTCCTGGGGGAAGGTATCCACATGTCCCAGAATGCGCCCTCTGTGTGTACAGGGATGGCTTTTGAGCGATTCACCTGAGGTTTAATGATCTTTCTCTTTGGAACTGGAGTGGCTTCTCCACGGTCGATCGGGCTGAGCTGCTGAGCTCGGTGCCTCAGCTGGCATCTTTCCCCAGGCGCTTCCTCTCACCGCACTGGGGTGCAGGTTGTTAGTGGATGGGTCTTCACCCTTGGGGACTGGCAGCTGCCAGCTTATTGCACAGTCATCCTGGCCGAAGGTTCCACTAAGCTCCTTGGAGTAGGGTTTTTTTTGAGACGGTCTCTCTCTGTCGCCCAGGCTGGAGTTCAGTGGCCCAATCTCCCACTCACTGTGATCTTGACCTCCTGGGCTCAGTGATCCTCCCACCTCAGCCTGCCAAGTGGCTGGGACTACAGGCGTGTGCCACCATGCCTGGCTAATTTTTTAATTTTAATTTTTTTTGTAGAAATGGGGTCTCACTATATTTCCCGGGCTGACCTCTAACTCCTGGGCTTAAATGATCCTCCTGCCTTGGCCTGCCAAAGTGCTAGGATTCCAGGCATGAGCCATTGTGCTCGTCTGGGGTTTTCCTTTAACCCTTCCTGGCCCTTCCCAGGTGCAGGAAGCGGGCCTCAGCCTTATGTGTTCTTGAACAGCTCTGGACTCTGTCCTGTGCCTCCTGGGTGCGTGGTCAGGCCTCACATCAGCAGGAACCTCAGGTGAAGAGGGAGGCAGAACGGAATGCTTGTCATCACCCAGCCTCGGGGCCAGGCGGGGCGGCCAGGACAGTAGCAGTGGCTGGCGTGGCTTCCTGGGAGGTCAGCCCATTGGTGTGGCTGGGGAATGGGGAAGGGAGCTTCTCCCCTTGTCTCCTCTTATTTCTGGTCTCTGGGCCTCCAGGGCCAGGTCTCCAGAGTTCTAGGTGGAGGATGGAAGTGGGGGAAGCTGGGGTGAGAGCGGGGTGGGGTGGGGGGTCTGGGGGATCCTGGAAAACCGTCCTCTGCAGGTCCTGCTTTTCCCAGGGAGTGCCCAGGGCTGGTCCCAGGGAGCTGGACTAATGGTCACCTCGGATGGTGCAGAGGCCCATCCCCAGGAAATGGGGCCCACAGAAGCTTTTGGTTCTGGTTCTGTTCTGCTTCCAAAGTAGGGCTCAGGATAGCGCTGAATTCCCTGCCGAAATGCAGCTTCCTGGGCCCTAACCCAGCCCTCCCGAACCAGAGGCTCTGGGGTGGGCCCTCTGCTTGTCTAGCAGCCTCCAGGGGACACTTCTGCCTGCCAGAGAAAGTCTAATAAGCACTGCTCTAAACCCCCTCATCCCCACAGCCTTCTGGCTCTTCTCCTTTTTCCTGCTAGGATCTGCATCAGGATTAAATGCCAATGTCAGGGGTAAGGTTAGACTTGTGAACCCTGAGACAATACCTGCATCTTTTTTTTTTGAGACCGTCTCGCTCTGTCATCCAGGCTGGAAGGCAGTGGTGCGGATCTCCGCTCATGGCAACCTCCACCTCCAGGGTTCAAGCAATTCTCCTGTCTCAGCCTCCCAAGTAGCTGGGACTACAGGCTCGCACCATCACACCTGGCTAATTTTTGTATTTTTAGTAGAGATGGGGTTTCACCATGTTGGCCAGGCTGGTCTCGAACTCCTGGCCTCAAGCAATCCCCTCACCTCAGCCTCCCAAAGTGCTGGGACTACAGGCGTGGGCCACCGCGCCCAGCCTGATACCTGTATCTTGACCAAGCTGTTGTGGAAACATTGAGTTCCCCTTGATAGTTCTGTCCACTGAGTGAATGTTTAGGAACCGGCCAGGAATCTCCCACCCCTACCCAGATCGCGGCCTGGAGGCAGCGTTTGTGACCCTGTGATGGGATTTGTCTCTCTTGCCCAAGAGACTTTGGAGATGTGGCCCCTAAATGCGGGGGCCCCTGTTGGGGTGGGAACGGGAGCTGGCCCTGGCCTTTGTCCAGTGACCCCGTCTCAGTGCCTCGATCCTAGCACCCTCAATCTCAGCGCCTCCCCTTCCCCGGCTCAGCGCAGAGATCACGTGGCTTACGCTGAGTAATCCTCCACCGCCCGCCTTGTGTTCCTGCTTCAGGGAAGCCTTTCCAGGGAGCCAGCTGACACATTTGGCCTCCATTATTTGTTTTTGAACAGGAATGAAAGGAGAGAGTGAGTAAGAAAGTGGCAGGAGGTGGGGGTTGCAGAGTAGGGAAAGGTCAGAGAAAGGGGAGGAAAGATCTGGAAAGTCCAGACATGTGCTCTGGAAGCAGGTGCCAGCTATGAGCTCATCTGGAGGGTGGCCACCCGCCCTGAGCCCTGCCTGGGGCCAGTAGGGAACGCTCTGCCAGGGCATGGTCACTGGGAGCTTGTCCTTGGCTGGCTTTCTGCTGCTTTGAGCGCTGAGCAGATTTGTTTCCATTTTAGGGACAACGCAGGGAGGCTGTCATTCCACCCCTTGCCTTATTAATATTTCATGAATCATAAGTGACCACTTACTGCATCCTGACATACTCCAGACGCTGGGCTCGAAGCTTTATGTGCTTCATGGGACGTATCCGCACCATTGCCGTAGAAAACGGTCCTGTTACTACCGTAGAGAAGAAGGCACCGAGGCACAGAGAGGTTGAAGAACCGGCCCCAGGCCACACAGCTAGAAGCAGCTGACCCTTGCTTTGACTCCAAAGCCTGAGCTGGTTTGCAGTTAAGCTCACAGTTTCTATGCCACTGTTTGAGCCTCTGGTCGAGCCCCTTGGCTCAGTGGGGGGGCCCATGACCCACCGGCTGTTCCATTATGTGTTGTGGACACCTCCACGGCCCACCTGGGTGGGAGGGAAGGGGCTTCAGGAGGTGGGAGGGGTGCAGGGAACAGAGTCCAGCCTGCTTGGGCCCAATACCTTGACCTTCAAGGTACCCTTTGAGGGTGGCATGAGGCTAAGCTCTCGTTCCCCTCCAGGACTCTGCTCCTGTGAGCGCCTCAGGGTCCCTGGCTTTTTTCTGGGGGCCTTGCTGGTCAGGATCACAGAGAAGCTCTTTGCTGTTGATCTTTCTGCCTCCGTATCTTTTGGCAAGCCATTTTATGACTCAGTTGCTTTGTCTGTAAAATGGGTTGAATAACATTGTCCTGCCTCCGAGGGTTTTTGGGAGGATCAAATGAGGCCTGTGGCACAGAAACCCTTTGTTAAGCCATGCCGACTAGCGGTTGGCGGACCCCCAAGTGAATGGGCATTTGGGTGCTGAGTGTGTGGACTCAGTATCAGGAGGAGGGGCTGGGGGATGCCTAGAACTCCTGGGAGGCTCGGACCCCTACTCTGCTCAGAATCTGAGCTGCTCCTTGGCCAGTTTAATTCCCGTCACTAGGGTGAGGGTAACCAGGACTTACGCATAGTTGGGCGAAGTTGAGTGACCACATGTGGAAGTCTAGCATCCCTCGTGCAAAGTGGGCAGGCGGCCAAAGTGAGCTCTGCACCAGTCCCCCCACCCCCGGGGCTGTTCCTGGCGCCCTGCCCTCCCCCAGAGCCCCACTGACCTGCACCACGTGACCTGGGCCTGGGAAGATGGGCCCAGCTGTGGGAGGTCGTGCGGGCTGGGGACTGAGAGTGCCGGAGGAGGCCCTCCCAGGAAAACCCAGCTGCACAGGAAGCCGGGCCAGCGGCCTCCGGAAGCCTCTGGGCTTTGCAAGCTGGACTCCCCGGATCTGTGACTGTGGGGCCCTCTCCTGCCTGCAGCTGAGAGCCCTTGACCCGTACCTGAGGGCTTCAGAGGTCCGGGAGGGGGATGTGACTGTGTCCTCAGGGTGCAGCCCACCCGAGTGCCACTCTGGCTGCAGCCCCCACTCTTCCTGGTCCCCTCGCTGGCCATGGGGGTGCTGCGTGGGAGGTTCCCTTACATGGAAGGAGCTGCAGCTGAGCTGGCGGGCCCCACACACCCCCGAGGCCACCTGACTTCCAACCTCCAAGTGGGGCTGCATCCAACACTCAGGACCTGGAGCCTCAGCCAGAGAAGGACCCCCCACTGCCTCTTTCTGTGTCTTGGGAAAGGGTCTTTGTGCTCCTCCCCCAGGGATCCGGCACACACATGTTGGGAGGCTAAGAGGAAGCTGCCCACCTGCTCATCTCCCCCCACCCCCGCCCTCCCAGCCAGCAGAATTGTACCTGTGTGCCTAGAATGCATGGAGCCAGAAGTCAGGAGGTTGGCCTGGCTGTGTCCGACCCTGGCTCTGCGGTCTCGGACAGTCCCAGCCCTCCTGGAGCTCAGGGTCCTGATCTGTAGAGGAGAGGCTGCTGTGCGGCCCCGCAGGGCCCTGTGCAGAGGGGAGTGTGCACGACTGTGAGTTCAGGCTCTGCCCTCAGACAGGCGGATAGGATCGGAACAGTGGGTCAGGATGACCAGAGGGTCCCAGCTTCAGGAGGAGGCCTCCGCACCTCCCAGCACCTCCACACCAGGGAATGCAGCCAGGAACCCAGGCCTCCCATCTCAGGAAGCAGCACCCCGCGCCCCACCTCTGGTTGCCTGGGCCTGAGAAGTTGAGGATTCCTCCCAAATCCGAGTGCCCTCTGACCCCTGCTTGGGTAGTTGTCCCTTCTGAACTGACCACCTGTCCTATACTGTCGCCTGTGGTTCGTCCCACAGGGTGGCCAGCGAGTCCCCTGCACAGCACACCTCCCCCAGGAGCACTGCCTGTGAGGGTGGTGTAAAGGGTGCCCCCCCAACCCCCTGGAGGTGTGCAGTGGCGGGACAGCATGAGCCCAGGAGCCCCGGTGAGCTCCTGGATGGAGAATGTGTTCAGATCACTCCCCAGCCTAAGCCTTCCCTGGGTGTCTGCTGTGCTTGGGATGTGAGATCCCACGTCACCCGGCCACTCCCCACCGGCCTCCTGGCCTGGCTGCTCCTGGGACATGAGGGCTCATCCTCACGGAAGAATGTTCGCTTGTTCCCTCGCGGGAAGTCCCTCCCCAGACCTCCTGGCCGCCTCATTCAGGTCTTGCTGAAGCGCTGCCATCTTGGAGAGGCCTCCCTGTCACCCGCAGTTAAAGCAGCCCTCCCATGCCTATGGGTGGTTTTCTGTGGGGCAGGGATGAGTATTGGAGAGTCTTGCCGTTTATTTGTTCATATGCCCTCTGGGAGGGCACGGGGCACTGACTTGTGTTGCGGGTGCCTTGCATGTCACGGGTGCTCAGTGAATGCTTGTTAAACACTAGGAGAGCACAGAGGAGGGAAGCCTCTGTCCAACTGGAGCAGTCAGGGAAGACTTCCTGGAAGAAGTGGTATCTGGTGGCTTGGAATGTGGAGGTTTGTCTATATGCAGACATTAGGTTAGAGGGCAAAGGGGCATTGTCATAACTTAGCAGACAAGCAACTAAGGCATTGCTATGACATGGACTGCTCATGGTTGGAGCTAAGAAGGAGTCAGAGAGAGAGGTCCCTGTGCTCTGGAGTGAGTCGTTGCGGGAGGCTGAGCTCCCAGAATGTGGGGCTGCCTGTGGAAAGGCTGGAGGTGGGAGATACACCTGTGAGTGCAGGTGAGTGTGGGGTGAGCCACTGGGGCTGGATCAGAAGATGGGAATCCCTAAACCTACCAACCAGCCTTCGTGCCCTGGGAATGACAGGAGACGGGGTTTCTAGGGGACTAATCCAGCACAAGCGGATGAGATGGGATGCAGGGAAAAGCACAGAGCTCTCTGAGGCTTTGGGAAGCTGAGTTAGGGTAGAGCCATGACAGGGTGAGTTCCAGAAGCAATCCAAGAAAAAATAGCTAGATTGGTTTCTCCCTTCACTGTAGGAGATGCCCCACCTCACTTCCCCCGTCCTCCGGGCTCTGGCTATGGGCTGGGCACAGTGAATGGGTTCCATCTGCAGGGGTAGTCACACCCTCTGGTCACAGCTGCCTCATGCACTGTGTTGAGATGGGATCCGAGGCCAGGAAGAACAGCTTCTTCTGTAGGTTGGCATTGTCAGCCTTCGGGGAGGGAAGGACGGTGGGGTGCCTGGAGCGTCTCCTGTTTGCCATTCACACTCTGTGCCTGCCTGCAGGGCCTTGAGCTCTGTCTGTTCTGCCTCAGTCCTGGTCGGGAACTCGTTGGTACCCATAGGGGCAGTCAGGCTGGAAGGAGGAGACCAGGCCGGCAGAGGAACTGAGAGGGGGCCCTGAACAGCACCCAGGCCTGAGTCATCCTGGGCTGCCAGACTTGCTATTTGGAGCTGTTCCCGCCTGCTCATGTGCAAGGTCCTGATCCACTCAGGTCGGTTTAACCAGCGCCCTTCCCCAGGCCCAGTTTGCCTTGTTTTCATTCGATTCATTTATTGTCACCGCTGCCATCCTTGCACCACATAACTAGCCTTTCCAGCAGGCCAGCCACCAAGCTCAGGGCCTTCACCGCATCTCCTGTAACCCTCACAGCAACCTGGGAGGCACAGAGAGGCTGACTCGCTGGCCCATAGTCACAGGGCAGGAATGGGGCATTGCCAGGATTTAGCTGGATCTCTGACTCCAGGGCCTTGGGTGGGACACTGGCAAGGACGCGAGGTATGAGGACTGGCCCTGCCTTGGACAGAGCTCGGGGAGGGTGGCCTGGCAGGCCCAGCTGACACAGTGGCTCTGGTGCAGGTTCAACCATTGGCAAAGTGTTCAAGTACACACAGAATCTCAACTGGGGACACAGGCGAAACGGTCGGGCGTGGGTTGTGAGTGATGGGTGGGCACTCTACCTACTGGCAAACCAGCTGACCTTGGTGCCTTCTGGAGCCTTTCAACTTTCTTATCCAGAAAAAGAGGAACTAACAGTTCCATCCCCAAACTGGGTGGGGGTACCACATTCGAAATTGAAGCAAAGCTGGTCCATGTCACAGGCTCGGCAGATGTTAGCTGTGCATGCAAGTTAGTGAGCATTTGAAGTAGGCTGTGCGGCTGCATCCTCATCTTGCAGGTGTAGTCCAGAGAGGTTAGGGCACTAACCCCGGGTCACACAGCAACAGCTCAGGCTACAGAGAGCAGTGCTGGGTGGGAGGGTGCCGGCAGCTTCAGGCACAGGCTGGGAGGGCTGTGGGGTCAGAGAGGGAGGGCGCACTTCCCAGCTGGTAGGGTTCACTTGTGCCTCAGTACTCGTGTGGGCTCAAAGCAGCTGGAAGGAGGGAGGTTAGAGCCACCCCTGGGTTCAGAATCTGATAAGCTGGTTATTTACTCTGAATTTGCCTCATCGTATGTAAATTGGGGACAAATTTGGGGATTTAATGGTATAATGTAAGAAGCAGACATGTCACAGCCCTGGGTATACAGTCAGTGTATAATAAGCGGTAAGTCCCCAGCAGCCGGTGGGAATGGGAACGTCTCAGCAGCCCTCTGCCTCCTGCTCCTGGTTGTGGATGTACCTGTTCTTGGCTGTTTGTGCCCCAGCTCCATGTCCTCCAGTGTGTATGAGGCCGAGCTCCTGGGGTGGGGGCTGGGGGCTGTGTCTGCAGCTCCTGAGGCCAAGACCAAGGCCAAGGTCGAGGCTGAGGCTGAGACCGCCTTGGTGAGGAGGAAATTGCAGGTGGAGAAGCTCGCTGACCGTGACCTTGATCTGACCATGATTTTGATGGTGCCGATGCCGTCAGCACCCAGGCCTCCTGCCCTTGCCATGACTGGCTCCTGCAGCTCACCTGGCTGAGAGGTGCGCTGGCTCCCGCAGGCTGCTAAATAGGGACGTCACTGGCCGCCGGGGCTACGGCATGCTTGCGGATTGCGTTTGCGGAGGGACTGAGGACTGATTGTGTTGTGGGGATATTAGCAGAGAATCAGAGGGGGCATCCGAAAGGCCGAGGGTTCGGCGGGGAGAGGAGGTGGGAGGCTGCTTCTCTATTTTCTGGACTTTTATCGAAAGGGAACAGGGGACACATTTGGGGACAGTCTCCTTCCTGGAGGAGGAAGGGCTTAGGGTGCTGGTGTGGAGTTTGCAGGGATGGGGATAATGAGCTGGAGGGTGCTGGGCAGGAGCTGGCCAGTGGAGGGCTGACGAGGGAGGCCCTGCTGACTGGGCCTGGTTTTCAAGTGAGCATCCTGAGCTGCGGGGACCGAAGGGGTCTTAGAGACCTCGGAGCTGAGACTCGGGACCACAGAGGGGTGGGCTGTGCGCAGGACAACACAGCAGATGGGGCAGATGTGGGGGGACCAGGCTTCTGGCCCCCACACTGCGCTCCAGGGCCTGTCGTTTGCCTCTGGAGTGGCTGACGGTCTTGGTAGTGCCGGCTGCTGCTGGAGCGAGGACCACTCGCCAGTCAGGCCTTGCCGGGTGGCGCGGTTCCCCGCATCCTGCAGAAGTGGAGAGGGATGCTCAGAAGTGAAGATGCCTGCCCAGGGCTGTCCTAGCATGGTGCGAATACCTGAGCTCAGGCCAAGGGCCCAGGGGCCTTGCAGGCTTGAGGAAACTCACCTCTTGGGCATGCCTTCTGGACTCAGGCCTGGAGCCATTCAGGTCTGGCTCCGGGGGTGGGACAGATGGGGAAAGGTGGTTCACCAGGTTGAACCCTGGCTTTTTGTGAGGATGGAGTAAGGTATCCTCTAGAAGAACTCTTGCACTGTGAATGCGCCCTGCAGGGTCCATCCCAAGTGGTCCGTACCAGCCCTGAGTGGCGATGATCACAAGGACGGTGGGCAAAACCTGTCTCTGCCCCTCTTTCTCCTGCTGCAGAACTGTGTCCTCCCAGCTCATGGCTGTCAGATCCTTTAGATGCCTCTGGGTTCCATGGGTGCCTTACGTTGTCTTCCCTGTAGGACAGCAGACCCTGGGGGTTGGCTTTGATGGTATTCACCATGGGGTACCCCATGCAAGCACAGTGCTTTCACGCCCAGCCTCCCAGCCTGTGGAGTAGGCCTGTGTCCGGCCAGCCTCATTTTGTGGCCAGAGGAGGGAGACAGTGGTTCTGGAGACAGGAGCTAGCCTGGGGCTGCCCTGCCAGCCCCCTGTTCTCCCAGCTCATCTCCTTGCCTTGGGGGTGCTGGTCACCCTCCCCCCGGCCAGCTCTACCCCCAGCTTTCTCTTCCTGAGCCGTGACCTGTCAGTAGGGGGCAGTGGAGGCCTTGAAAGTCCTTGGAGAGGACTTTGAAGCAGTTTTTACAACTCTGTCCCTGGAAAGTGTCTCCTGTCACACCCCCAGCGGCTCCCTCCCTCCTAACATTTTTCCTGGGGTTGTCATGCAGCGGGGGGTGGAGGAACCCACTAGGTCACGGATGGAGCAGAGCTGTGTTGATACAAACCCTGGCTGAACCCACATGCTCCCTACAGCCAGCGGCTGATCCCTGGAACCAGGGAAGTGACCTCATAGCAAGGACCCACGGAGCAGCCGTCACGCATTCCCGATCTTGGTTTCTGGACCCAGCTCTGGAAAAGGAGCCAGATCCCAGCCCCTTGGAGCTGCCCAGGGAAGACCCCGGCCCAGAGCTGGTTGACAGCTCACTGGAACCTTTCATCTGCTTGGCCAGGCGATGCCAAGGGGCAGAGGTTAGAAGTGCTAAGAAGCAGGCCGAGTGTGGTGACTCACGCCTGTAATCCCAACACTTCGGGAGGCGGGGGCAGGTGGATCCCTTAAGGTCAGGAGTTCAAGACCAGGCTGGTCAACATGGTGAAACCCCACCTCTACTAAAAATACAAAAATTAGCCGGGTGTGGTGGTGCACGCTTGTAATCCCAGCTACTTGGGAGGCTGAGGCAGGAGAATCTCTTGAACCTGGGAGGCAGAGGCTGCAGTGAGCCGAGACCATGCTACTGCACTCCAGCCTGGGCAACAGAGCAGTACTCCTTATCAAAGAAGAAGAAGAAGAAGAAGAAGAAGAAGAAGAAGAACTAAGAAGCATCTGTCTTCCTGATTGAAAAGCAATCTTTGCTGGGTGTGGTGGCTCATGCCTATAATCCCAGCTTTGGGAGGCTGAGGTGGGAGAGTCGCTTGAGGCCAGGTGTTCGAGACCAGTCTGGGCAACAGAAGCTCCAGGTGTAGTGGCACTTGCCTGTCGTCCCCGCTCCTCAGGAGGCTCAGGTGGGAGGATTGCTTGAGTTAGGAGTTCGAGGCTGCAGTGAGCTATGACCACACCACTATACTCCGGCTTCTAGGTGGTAAGTTGAGACCCTGTCTCAAAAAACAAAACATAAACAAAAAACCAGCCTTTAACTTTTGTGATTTTAAAAATCACACCTACTTGTGACAAAAACATTAACTTAGAAAATGTAAAGGAAATGATCAATAATAATTGCATCCTCCAGACAAACACTGTTAGTATGTTCGCATTTCCTTCCCGTCTTTTTCTACATAGATACTCAATACTTACTAATTTGTTTTGAACTAAAGATGGTTTTCTCTGCTTTGTATGAGAACCACCTCAGCCAGGCATGATAGTTCGCGTCTGTAATCCCAGAAAGCTAAGGCAGGCAGATTGCTTGAGCCCAGAAGTTTGAGACCAGCCTGGGCAACATGGCGAAATTCCATCTCTACAAAAAATACAAAAATTAACCGGGTGCAGTGGCACGTGCCTGTGGTCCCAGCTCCTCAGGAGGCTGAGGCAGGAGAATAGCTTGAGCCCGGGAGGTGGAGTGAGCCAAGATCGCGCCACTGCACTCCAGCCTGGGCGATGGGAGTGAAATGCTGTCTCAAAAAAAAGAAAGAAAGAAAAAAAAAAAAAGAGTGCCACCTTGCCGCCTCTCTCAGGGATTTTCATCCTTTTCACTTTTCGCCCAAGTCTTGCCCTGTACAAGGATGAGGTCAAACAGCCATAGGAGGGTGGTACTGGATGTTCAAAAAAATGTCTCGTGGCTGGCGGGACTTGGAAACACGTTGGGGAGGTTTCAGCAGAGGGTGGACCCCAACTGGGGGTGGGGGGCAGCAGGAGGACCCCTCACATGCTCTCTCTGCGTGTTTCATGGGGCTGCCTGTGAGGCCGTGTGAACCAGAGCCCGGCTGGGAAGCCACACGTTACCTGGACTCCATGACCTTTCCTGGCAGCACAACTTTGGCCAGTACACTCAACTACGTTCCCCTCTGTAAAATGGACTAATAGAAATGCCCACTTGAGAGAGACGTGATGAGAAACAAATGTGTTCATAGAGCAAAGTGCTTAGAACGGGCCTGGCACGACAGGAGCCCACGTGTCACTGCTGCCGTTGTCACCGTCATCACAGCGGCCGCGGCGTTGGCTACTTTGATTGTTTCTCCCTCGTCCCTGTCACCTTGTTCCCTCAGCAGGCTCTCATTCACTTATTCATTTACAGCCGAGGCCCGCTCTGTGCCAGGCCTGGTGCTGAGAAGGGGGGGGGGTGGGGTAGATAGATGGGGGCTGTGCCCCACTCCCTGACCCGAGGGTTCCCTTTGCAATATGAGGTTCTTGCAGAATGGACCCCCAGGCTGTTCCACCAACCCCTCCTCAGTCCAGCTTAACCCTTCCGTGCCCGTTTTCCGTGCTGTTAGAGGAGGAGAGGGGAGGAAGGATGGGTGGAGTTTTTGTGAGGACTGAGCGGGCAGGGGTGTGTGAGGCTCTGGAAATGGTGCCTGCGGTACTCACTCAGCATTAGCTTTTGTTGTAGTTGCTGTTGGGAGTATATTCTTGGATTTCAGGACACTGACGACGGAAGGGGAACGCTTTTTCTGGAAGCCATCCAGAGGGGTCCACCGTGGCCGCTGGGCAGAGTTGCTGACTTGTGAGCTGGGCCTGACCACAGTCACCGTTCTCACGAAGGAGGCCCCTTGCAGTCCCCCTCCCAGGAATTTCTGGGCCCTTGGCAGGGGACAGTTCAGGGCTGGGGGTGGGTGGCCGTGTCCGCAGGCCCTCTGCAGGAGCTGATTCTTGGAGTCAGAGAATCCCCTGTCGCTGTGGGGGGTGTTCTCTCCCGCCCCTCCCCTCCTGCTGTGCTCTCAGCTGCTCCAACAGGATGCTTTTCTGAGTGACAGAAACCCCAACTCAGAATGGCTTCAGCCCTCAAGAGAACTGAGAGCTTTTTTGTGCAAAATGAGATGCTCCGGGCATTGAGGATGCTGTGGAGGCGTCTCCATTCCACCATCTCCAGCCGTGGTGTCCCTCTCGGTCACAGGATGCTGCAGCCATGTTCTAGGGAAGGAGAGCCTCCCTTCCTGTGAGCCAGGAAGCCCCTCCGCGCAGCCCCTTCACTGGCCATTGCCTGAGACCTGACCTGGTGGCTCCTGCCCCAAGGAGCAGAAAGGGGATTTGCTAGGTCAGGGTGGACTGGGTGCGAGGAGCACCCCCCAACAGGGTCTGCTCAGGTGTCCCTCCTGTTGGGGCAGCAGGGAAGGGACCCACATGTGGCACTGGGACACGGAGAGGCTTTTGTGCCTGTGACAGCCAAAAGGGATGGCGCCCCCGCCACGTTCCCACCCAACCCGAGGCCCAGCATGGCCACGCCGGAAATAGCAGCGTCATCCCCCGCACTGTCTTGGCCCGCTTTCAAGAGGCCAGAGGGGTAGGGCTGGAGCGGGCGTCTGACCTCTGGCTGGATCCAGCTGCTCGTGGACAGGCCGTGAGTGAGTCTGCAGAGGAAGAGAGATGAGGCGGCCGGGACCTTCCCCTGCACCTCCTGAACCCCCGTTCCCTGTGAGTGAGATGGGGAGTACACCCCTGCCCTCTCCTCCTGGGTATCACCCGCCTACCCGCCCCAGGTGCTTGATGTTGCCTGTTCGTTTTCCCTCTCTGCCCCTCCCGCCAGCCTTTCCCATATGGTCCTGATTAGGACCTTCCGCCCGCCCGTTGGTGGACAGGCAGAGAGGGGAGCTTGCTGTGGGGCCTCCCCCGATGGGGGGACTTCCCAGCACAGAGTTTTCTGGCCTCCGCAGAGACGCTGTGTGTGCCTGTGTGTGTCTGGTGTGTTAGAAGCGCTAAGCTGCAGCTGTTCTGTACATTTTTCACGTTTCTCACTTGTCAGAGGCCCTGGGTTTGGTGTTTGTGGGCTGGCGATCTGTGTTGGGGTCTCCAGGAGGCCCGTGGTGGGAGAGGCAGGGGCCCTTCTCCTTCAGTCTGGGCAGCCTTGCTCTGGCCTGCTGTCTGTGGAAAGTGCGTTAGGATATGGTGGCAAGACTGGCTGGGGCTCTGGCTCCAGGCCCGGCCCCAGCGCATGTCAGACTTACCCTCCTTGTGCCTCCGTTCACCCTGTCTGCCTGCAGGGCCTGCAGAAGCATCCTGAGAGTTGGTAGGGTGGCCTGCCTGGTGCCCGCACGGGGTCTGCTGGTGGGTTGCTGAGGCTGCGGTGGGGTCTCCATGGCTCCCTCGTCCTGCACATCCATCCTTTGGTGTGTTATCTTGCTAGCATGTGAGCTCATACTGGCTCTGAGTCTGCAGCCTGTTTTCCTCACCAGGTGGCTAAGCAGAGTGGCAGGCAGGGTGGCAGAGCCCCACTGGCCTGCAGGGGACCCTCTGTGGGCTGCAGGCAGTCCCCTTGTGGTTCCAGGTGCCCTGGCAGGACCTTCACCATGATCCCCGTCGAAGCTCACATCCAAGGCATTTGTGGGCACCCCTGCCCCAGACATGAGGGTTGGCATTTGCTCTTGCACGTGAAGCAAAGGCCTGTTTGGAGGAGGGCGTGGAAGCCTGGTGTGATGAAGACAAGGACCGGTGGCCCACCCCTCTTGCACCAGGACCTTGGGTGGCAGGCCTGGGGCCTTCAGTCCTTAATTCAGGAGGGTAACCCGTCACTGGAACTACGAGTGAACTCCAGCTGTTGTTGCCATAGCTGGAGGGAAGAGGGGAAAGGAGGGGCTGCAGGGGAGCAGAGGCGCTCACCCTCCCTCTGCTGGCATCAGGCTGCCAGTGCTGGACAGGGCCCCGTCAACTGTGTGAGGAGTAAGTATCCTTACCTGGAGTAAATATCCCCTTTAATCCTCCCACCAACTCTGAAATTGATTCTGTTGTTATTCCCATTTCACCGATGAGGAACCCATGGCCCAGAGATGTTAAGTAACCTGCCCAAGCCTCCCTGTGAGTATGGCAGAGGGAGGGTCTGAATTCGGAAAGTCTGGCTCCCGTGCCCCCATCCCTAACCACTGTCATTTACCTCTTGGGCCAGCCCTCTGATTGGAAAACCTGAGGCCCAGAGAAGTGCAGTGACTTGGCCAGTTCCGCATGGCAGGTTAGTGGCAGAGCTGAGCTGTGTCTCCCATGCTCTGATTCTGTGGCCTCTTGAGGTGGCTCACCCCTAAACACGCCCCACGTGGTGGCTCTGTTTCCTCCTGTCCTCTGAACCTGCCAGCCTGTGCTCAGGCAGGGAGAAGTGGAGCAACTATGCCGGGCGGATCGTCGTGCCCCAGTGCCGCCTGCCCTACGCCTGATTGGCAGCAGAGTGGCCCCTCCTTGGGGTGGTCTGGAGGTGCCAGTGGCCACTCATCTGCACAGCCCAGTCTCACACGTGTCACTCCCAAAGGATGTTGACACAGAATGAAGCAGCTAGGGGAGGCGGACACTTTTGCACGAAGGTGGCGTTCCTGGTAATCTGTCGTGCTGTCGTCTGTGGCTGCCTTTGGCTGGTATCTCACCTCCTCCTGGCTGTCCTGCAGCCACCTTAGGGAGGTCAGCGTGTCACCTTCATCCGGGTACAGCACAAGCTTGCCAGCACCGCACTGCGGGATCTGGAGGCCTTTGCTCCTGAGCCCTGCCTCTGTGTAATCCGTAAAGCACAGACCTCTTAGGGGCTTCCGTTCTTCCACCTGGAAAAATCTTACACTGTTTAGGGCTTGACGCAGGGCTAGAGCGTGGAGGCGTTGCCGGAGGACCGAGGGAGAACTGAGTGCATGTTCTCTTGGCCTCAGCCCCGTGTGCATGTTATACATGGGTGCTTTGCTGTCCACACTGGGTTCCACGGCTGGGCGGGAGTTGAGTTCAGCTCGGTGGCTGCCTTTCCACCCTGCAGGCCTGGTTCGGGAGTGTGAGGATGCTTGCTGGAAGCCGATGTGCATGAAAGAGTTAATGGTGGATCCCGTTTCCTCGGCCCCCTCTCCAGCTTTCCCAGGGAAAGGGCAGGAACAGAGAGGCCTTATCTTCAGAGGAAGGGGTGGGCGGGGACACAGCGCTCTTCTGCACAGGCGCCTCTGAGCCACCCTGCATGTTTCATTCCACCGACTTCTGCAGCCCAGCTGTTCAGGGCGGATCCAGAAGGTGGAGAGAGGATTTCCAATAAGCAGAGAATGGAGTGAATGTGAGATTCATTACTGGGATTTGGCAAAGCAAAGAGCCTCACTTTCTCCCCGCAGATGGGACGGGGGCGGGGCAGGAGCCAGCGGGGTGGGGGTGTCCAGCAAGAGCTCCTTCCCATCCTCCCACTGCTAGAGCGCCTAGGCCTGCTTCCTTTGCCATGGGCCCCCTCCTCCATGCAGAACCTCAGCCTGGAATGATCACATGTCCAGCTTTTCTCACCCCCTTCCTGCCTTGCTGGAGGGAGTGGCCTGGCCCCGGCCCCTGCCCCCTGCCACCTACACCTCCTGTTTTGCTGCACTGGCCTCTTGGTGGGGGCTGCAGCGGAGATGGGCAAAAGCCGCTTCCAGGCAGCCAACCCCCATCCTGGGAGTGACTGAAAGTCCTTGAGGGCTCCTGCAGGGTGAGCTGACCATCCTGGCCCTGGTAAGGACACCCAGGAGAGGGCCAGGGTGGCTCTTTTTGGGGCACAGCATAAAGAACAAGCCTAAGTGTTTCTGAGGCAGGAGGGTGCCGAAGCATTGGGGAGCTGGGTTTTAGAAGCACTGTTTGGGGTGGTGAGTGGAACATGCAGGACACAGATTCACGCGATCGTGCACATCACCTGACCTCACTCCCTCGGTTTACAGAGGAGGAAACTAGAGGCCGAAAGAGATGAAGTGAGTTCCCTAGGGTCACACAGGCCAGCGAGGCCCAGGGCGCAGACCTCCTGCTCTGCTTCCCCGTGCCCATTCGGTTGGCATCCGCATCCCTGCCTTGACACCCCCGTGTGGCAGCTGCTGTGATTCTGTGACTCAGCACCTCCTCACCCCACCCCAGGGGGCCCTGCGAGGGAAACGAGAACGCCCCATGCAGAAGTGGTTGGATAGCAAGAAGCCTGGAGAGAAGTGAGGCCTCTGTGCTTTGGCCTGAGTCCAGGACTCATGGCCTGGTTCCCAGGGATGGAGCACTGACCCCTCCCTTCTACACCCCCACCCCACGCCCCCAGGAGCTCCCTGTGGGGAAGCCGGAATGACCTGGGCTCAGAGATTGTGAATTCATCTTGCTGGGTGTGTGTCTGCCTTTATGTAACCAGCGCTCTCACGGAGGAGCCAGGGCACGGCTCTCAATACTCTCGGGGGTCCCTCGGTGAGGTGGGAGGACCTCGGGAGGTCAGGAGGCTGCTCAAGACCTCTGCCCATCAGGGACCAGGTGAGGGCTTGTTGACCACTGTGGCCTCCTGATGCTTCTGGTGGGGAGACCACAGAGGGGCCTGCCGCCACCATCGCCAGTGGCCCTGGCCTGCCCTGTCGTCCTTCTGGGCTGGCCAAACTCCATGTGCAGAAACCCAAGTGAACCCCAGTAGTGGCCTCTGGGAGAATCATCTGTCAAGAGCCAAGGATGGAGTTTCTGGGGAGGACTTTCTGCTGCCCCCCAACCCCTTTCGGGTGCATTGTCCTGTGGCCCCACTCCCTGTAGGGAAGTCAGTTGCCTCCAGAAGCTTCTCCCTGGCCCCAGGCCAGAGGCGACAGTGGGGGCCCCTTGCTTGCACTGGTGACTGTGGCTGGTTGTTGGTGCCTGGCCCTGCCCTGCACTGTGCACCCATCGAAGGCGGCATCATCCTGGCCTCTCTGGTGGCTGTGCATGGGTGAGCAGCCTACGACATATCTGCTCCCAGCATCGTGTGGGGTGGGGCTTTCAGAGGGGCTGGGGGCTTTCAGAGGGGCAGGGGGTGCTCCTGGCCTTGTGACCAAAAGGAGCTGAAGGTTTGGAGAAGCTGTTGGGCTGAGGTCAGTTCTTATAAGATTTGGCGATGAGGGAACAGATGCTCACGGAGCTGCTCCTGTGCCAGGCGCTGCTCCAGGCGCTGCACACACTGCCTCACTCTGCGCTGACAGCCAAGAGGCTGGCTCCCCCACATTTTACAGATAATGTGCTCCCCCAGTTCCTTAGTGGTGGAGCCAGGATTCGAACCCACGCAGGCAGCCTCCTGGGCCTGTAGTCCTACCCTTCATCTCCCTCCAGGACCTGGATCTTGGGGTTGGCAGGATAATGACTTCCAGAGGTATGCACCTCCTAATCCCCAGCACCTGGGACTATGTCAGGTGACATGGCGGGGCCAGGTAAGGTTGCTAATCAGCTGGTCTTAAAATAGGAAGATGATCCTGGATAATCCATACGGGCCCGCTGTCAACACAAGAGTTTTTAAAAGCGCAATAGACCATCCGAGTGGTGCAGCGGGAGAGGCTTGGAAGGAGGAAGGAGGCCACAAATGTGGGCGGGGAGAAAATGCAGGAAAACACAGTCTCCCTGAGCCTCGGGAGGGTGCCCAGCCCTGTGGACACCTTCCCTGGATCCTAGTGAGGTGGAGGGTGGGACAGATGTGTGTTGTTTGACATCATAAGTGTGTGGTCATTTGCTACAGCAGTGATGGGAATTGAATGCTGTTAGGCAGCAGTGCTCCTATCCCGGAAGAATTAGGAGAAATTCCCCTGTGGATCTCAAACTCTGGAAGATTCTGGGCTCCTCTCTGGACTGCTCCAGCTCTGCAATCATAGGAAAGGTCTCCCATGTCTGTTTGGGGGAAGAAAACCCCATAGCAAAACCATTTCCCCTTTTGACAAATGAAGGCGAGGGTGTGGGCTGGACACATGTTTCCTTTTTGTGGATTTTTTTTGTTTTAACACTTAGAATTCTGTAGCTGAGGGAGACTTTGGGGGTTTGTCTGCCTGATTTGCAAGTGAGGAAATGGAGGCCCAGGGAAGTTAAGTGACTGGCCCAGGGTCATGCAGAGTCATGCTGGAATATCAAGTCAGATAGCCCAGCTCCTGTTCCAAAGTGCTTTCCTCCCTGGTTGGGGAGGAGAGTTGGAGAGAGTGGACCCTGAGCAACAGCATCATTGGCAGGGACTGGAAGAGTAGCTACTGTACCCAAGTGCTGGGGCCTCTGGCCACTTCCTGCAGGAACCAGGTGACCCGCCACAGCACAGGCCTCTCCCTGTCTGCCTGCAGCCCTGGGGGCCCCAGGGACCTGAGGACACTCTGGCCTGAGGGCTGGGGCCTGAGAGAAGAGGTAGAAGTCCCTCTAGTCTGGCCTGCCCTCCCGGTGTCCTGCAGGCGTCTCCGGCAGCCCAGGGCTCCTAGCGACCTTGGCTGGCGGGCGTCCCCACCTTTCCCCAGCCGCACCCTGTGGCCAGCAGCTTGCAGGACTTGGGCTTTTGCCTGTGACCCTGAAACAGTCATTTTCTGAGCTGAGTGGGGATCAGGTGAGCAGATCCCCACACCTGTAACTGCTGTGATCTTTCTGTCCTGGAGGCTGGTGGGCAGCCTGGATGGTGCTTCATGGCACTTTATGACTGTCCCCGTCACCAGGCTTGTGAGTTGCCCCCCTCCTCTCGGCATCCTGAACAGCTTCCCTGAGAGCCCCACTCCGGGCCTTCGCCTCTGTAGGCCCGCTGCCTGGGGCGCCTCCTTCCCCTGGAAGCTGGGCCTCTTTGGGGACTCCTTAATAAGGGCCTTGCCAAGTGCTGCCAAATTGCCCCATCTGGTCCCCATTTGTTCCACTTACCACCCTATTTTAACTTTTATGTCTCCTCCTTGGGTTTAAGATCTGAGCAGGCAGGGTCTGTGTGGCACCCCAGGTCCCTGATGCCGCCAGCACCCGGGGGACTCTTAGTACATATGCAGGGAGGGAAGGAATGAAGGAGGAGATGACTTGGGAAGTCCTCCAGTTCCTGTTTGTAACTGGCATATTGCGACAAAACACTCATGGCATTTCACTTTTTTCATATACCTTTTTTAAAAATTTATTTTTATTTTTATTTTTATTTTGAGACGGAGTCTCGCTCTGTCGCCCGGGCTGGAGTGCGGTGGCCGGATCTCAGCTCTCTGCAAGCTCCGCCTCCCGGGTTTATGCCATTCTCCTGCCTCAGCCTCCCGAGTAACTGGGACTACAGGTGCCCGCCACCTCACCCAGCTAATTTTTTTTTTTTTGTATTTTTTAGGAGAGACGGGGTTTCACTGTGTTAGCCAGGATGGTTTCGATCTCCTGACCTCGTGATCCGCCCGTCTCGGTCTCCCAAAGTGCTGGGATTACAGGCTTGAGCCACCGCGCCCGGCCTGTTTTTATTTTTTTGAGATGGAGCCTCGCTCTGTCACCTAGGCTGGAGTGCAGTAGCACAAGCTTGGCTCACTGTAACCTCCATCTCCCAGGTTCAAGCGATTCTCCTGCCTCAGCATCCTAAGTAGCTGAGATTATAGGCACCCGCCACCACGCCCGGCGAATTTTTGTATTTTGAGTAGAGACAGGGTTTCACCAAGTTGGCCAGGCTGGTCTCGAACTCCCCACTTCAGGTGATCCACCTGCCTTCGCCTCCCAGAGTGCTGGGATTATAGGAGTGAGCCACTGCACCTGGCCTTCATATACCTATAAAAGAGAACTTGCCCGGGAAATCTTCCAGATGCACCTTTAGGGTTTTAAGGCACAGATACATGAAGCTCGTCAGTGAGCAGCTGCTGCTTATTCCTTTTTCACTTCCAACTCAGAGCAGCCCGCATCCCAAGCGGACAGCTGCTCCCTTCCTCTCGGCTCCCTGCCGCCGACGCTCCCGCAGAAGCAGGGAGAAGAGGCAGGAAGGCAACGCGTGATCGTCCGCTGGGCGCCTGCACGGTGCCGTCTGCACAGGTGCCATCTCCTTTACTTGCCACTCTCCTCGGTGAGCCCTTTCCCCTTTTTGCAGATGAGAGCATAGCCCCCTAGAGGTTAAGAAATGGGCCCAGAGTCACTCAGCTCATCAGGGTGCAGCCAGATTTGAACCCCACCCTGCTGATCTCCACGCCTGCAGGCCTGGCCCGATGAGATGGACAGCTGGGTGGTGGAGACCTTGAGACCCTGGATGGCTCCCAAATAGGGCCTGTAACTCCTGGACGGGGAGAGTTTGGCACAAAGGGTTTGTGGAGTGAGCTGGGGGAGAAGGTGGCTTAGGGTCCCTGTCTCTTTTTTTTTTTTTTTTTTGAGACGGAGTCTCGCTCTGTCGCCCAGGCTGGAATGCAGTGGCCGGATCTCAGCTCACTGCAAGCTCTGACTCCCGGGTTTACGCCATTCTCCTGCCTCAGCCTCCTGAGTAGCTGGGACTACAGGCACCCGCCACCTCGCCCGGCTAGTTTTTTTTTTAATAGAGATGGGGTTTCACCTATTAGCCAGGATGGTCTCAATCTCCTGACCTCGTGATCCGCCCGTCTCGGCCTCCCAAAGTGCTAGGATTACAGGCTTGAGCCACCGCGCCCCGCAGGTCCCTGTCTCTGAACAAACAGATGGAGGTGCTATTCCAGCATCCTCTCAGCCTCTGGTGTCCTGAGCTTCTGGTTCTGGGAGGAGAGAATGGAGCTGGGCTCCGTTCTGGGCTGGGCTGGTTTGGGCCCAATTCAGACAAGCTTCTTAGTTTGCCACGAGCGATGCTTTCGCCTGCCCCAGTGTCTCCGCCAAAAACATGAAGGGCTTCAGACCCCCCGACCCCGGCCTGCTTCCCTCCTGGACTTGGAGTGGGTCTGGGGCTGACAGCAGTCTCTTGCCGGATAGCCTGAGCAGCCACCAACGCCATCAGGTCTGACGGTGAGGCCCCTGCCCCCGAGGAAAAAACAAGGCCGTCTGGGGGATTTTCTGCCAGGTGGTGAAAACAGGCCTGGAGTCAGCCAGCACCCCCATGCTTAGACACTTCGTGTGGGTTTCAAAGTGCTTTTATGTTGCTAGCTGATACGATCTTCCCCAAAACCCAATAAGGGAGGGCAGGAAGTTTGAGCAACAGCCTCTCAAGCACCCAAACAGCAGGTGGTTTCATTGCCCTCCATTTACAGGCAACTAAACTGAGGTCCAGGATGGCTAGCACTTGTCTCCCCAGCCACCCAGCCATTTAGCCACAGAAAAGGTCATGACTCTTTATGCCCCAGCGAAGCTGAAGATTTTTCTGTTTTTAAAAATGTTTACTACCCAGGGCGGTGAACACCTGGTGCCTCTGTCTAGCCCAAGATGTGAACATTTGCCACTCCCATTTCTTTCCTCCCACAAGACCTGACCCTCCTTTTGTGATGGGAACATCCTGCAGGCAGGCTGTCCTGCTTTCATAGACTTTGAGAAACGGGGTCCAAATTGCTGGCTGTGGGTGGGAAAGGCGACACTGCGGTGAAGAGGGGGAGTATTTTTGTAGGTGGGAAGAAATGCATTTCCTCTGCCCTCTTAGGTTCAGTGTTTGGGGGCCTGCGAATTAAACTCACTGAAGATAAATTAACGATAGAAAAGACAGATTTAATCACCTAGGTATGGGAGTTCACTGAAAAATGTGACTCAAAAGAGCACGTAGAAGGTGGGGCCGTGGCTGGTCCGAAGGTGGTGAGTTATCTCTGCTGATTGTTCAGTTACAGATTAGATTCTTTGTTCCACTCTTTCCCCTCTTCCCACTAGTGCACTTGACTAGTGTGTTTTTTGAGCCGGAGTCTCACGCTGTTGCCTGGGCTTGAGTGCAGTGGCGTGGTCTTGGCTTACTGCAACCTCCGCCTCCCGGGTTCAAGCGATTCCCCTGCCTCAGCCTCCTGAGTAGCTGGGACTACAGGTGCCTGCCACCACGCCTGGCTAATTTTTTGTATTTTTAGTAGAGATGGGTTTCACTATGTTGGCCAGGTTGGTCTCGAACTCCTGACCTCGTGATCTGCCCACCTCGGCCTCCCAAAGTGCTGGGATTACAGGCGTAAGCCACTGTGCCCAGCCAACTAGTTTTTTTTTTTTTTTTTTTTTTTTGAGACGGAGTCTCGCTCTGTCGCCCAGGCTGGAGTGCAGTGGCCCGATTTTTTTTTTTTTTTTTTTTTAACTTTGGGCATGTATACCATCTTAATAGGGGAAAAGGAAGGGGCAAAAGCACGTATTATGGGCCAGGCGTGATGGCTCACACCTGTAATCCCAGCACTTTGGGAGGCCGAGGTGGTCGGATCACCTGAGGTCAGGAGTTCCAGACCAGCCTGGCCAACATGGTGAAACCCTGTCTCTACTAAAAATACAAAAATTACCCAGGCGTGGTGGCGCACACCTGTAATCCCAGCTACTTGGGAGGCTGAGGCAGGAGAATCACTTGAACCTGTGAGGCAGAGGTTGCAGTGAGCTAAGATCGCACCACTGCACTCCAGCCTGGGCAACAGAGTGAGACTCTGTCTCAAAAAAAAAAAAAAAAAAAAAAAAAAAAAAGCACATATTATGGCAAAACAAATGAGTTTTTGGAAAGATAAATAGGCCCTTAGGAGCTGAGATGCGAGATGTGAAGTCTTGTGACAATGTCTGCTTAGGTGTGGTGTGGAAACTACTCACATCTCCCAGGGAAGAGTCCGTTGCTCCCAGGGAGCAGATTTGGGCCCGTATACCATCTTAATAGGGGAAAAGGCACATATTATGGGCCAGGCACGATGTGCCCGGTGCAGGAGGCAGACGTGGTTTATGGTTGCTGTTGGAACCAGTGCAGGGCCCGATTGCTTTGTATTGGGTGTTGAGGATCCTGGTTTTGTATCAGCCATGAGTTTGCAGCTCTAGGACACACCTGATGTGAGCTCAAGGGGAAAGGAGGTTGGAGGGGCAGAGTGGTTGGATTGGATGTGTGCCTGGGGCCATATCTAATCTACAAAGTGGTCATCAACGGGACCAGCTGGCTGCAGACCACAATCAACGCTATTATTTAAAAGTAAGGTCACACTTTTAATAATAAGTCACATTTTAAGTTATGATCAATTTATAAGACACACTGTTGGTATAATGATAGCTTTTCAAGAAGGATACAAAAAGGCACATTGGGCCGGGTGTGGTGACTCACGCCTGTAATCCCAGCACTTTGAGAGGCCGAGGTCAGCGGATCGCTTCAAGCCAGGAGTTTGAGACCAGCCTGGCCAACATGGTGAAACCCTGTCTCTGCTAAAAATATAAAAAAAAATTAACTGGGCATGATGGCGCATGCTTGTAATCTCAGCTATGGGGGAGGCTGAGGCAGGAGAATCACTTAAAACCTGGGAGGTGGAGGTTGCAGTGAGCCTAGATTGCGCCACTTCACTCCAGCCTGGGCAACAGAGCCAGATTCCATCTCAAAAAGAAAAGAAAAAAAGTAAAAAGGCATGTTGTAGGTACCTGCTAGTGGAAGTTGCAGCTTGACAGGAGGTAGGGCGAGCACTTCTTAGAAAGGAGGAAATGGGCCCTCCTGCTACAGAGACCCATAAACATAGACTGAGGCCTGCCGCACAGGAGACTCAAAAGAGGCAAAGGTGAATTAGAGTCAGGGTCTCCAAGTCAGGGTCTGACTCTGGGGGTGGGGGTCACATATTATGGAGGATGTCAGGAGGGCTTCCTGGAGGTGGTGACGTTTACCGGGCAGGTTTTAGGTGGGTTTTGCGAGACAGTACGGCCTGGCTGAAGAGTGTAGGCTCCTTAGACAGGAGGGGGAATTCAGGCTTGAAAGTGAGTTGGTCAGATTGCCGGGGTCCTCGAATGCAAGGGAAGAATTTCGACTAACAGAGGAACCTGGGAAGCTGTTTGGGAAAAGGAGTGATGAAGTGGGAGGGGTCATCCAGCAGAGCCCTGCCTTGGTGGGAGGTAGCGAGATGGGAGGTGGGCATTGGTGAGGGACGATCCCAGTGGTCCAGGGGAGCAGTCATAGGGTGGAAACTAACCTTGTGGGTCTGGGCAGGAAGGGACTGATTTGAGACCCCGGGAAGAAACAGCCAGTAGGACTTTGGTGAGAGGGCCGGGGGTCGGGGAGGGGGGGCTGGGGGTCGGGGAGGGGGGGGCCGGGGGTCGGGGAGGGGGGTGCGGGGAGTGGGAGCTTGAGTCTTCAGAAATGGGCAGTGTTCCAAGGGGTAGACCTGAGGCAAGACGTGGAGAGGCAGCTGAGCTGGGAAGCTGGAACGGAGGTGTGGTCACCCCAGGAGACTAAGTCGGGGGGCGAGGGGACCCCTGGGAGCCATCCAGCCCCCAGGACTAGGGAATACGGAGGGGAGAAGGAGTGGAGAAGAACCGGCTCCTGCGTGTCAGGCACTGCCCTGGAGGTCAGATGGGGCGGGGCTGGATACTGGCCTTGAGGATTTTTTCAAGAACTCCGTTAATAGTGAGATGGGCGGACACCAGATGGCGCGGGTTAAGAAGTGAGTGGGCAGTAGGAAGCTAGAAGCTGCAGTGTAGACCCACTTTGAGAGGTTGGGCTCTTCAGACCGGGAGAAAGTTCACAGTTTTGAGGAGTTAGGTAGGTCAAAGGAAGAGGGTTTGCTTGTTTTTGAGATTGGAACATCCTGAACGTTCTCCCAGGCCAAGTGAGGAGAAACCAGAAGAAGGAACATGGCCCCCGAATGTGCCAAAACAGCCCAGCAGCTGCGCTGCCTCACAGAGAAACTGTGGAGAGGCCCCTCTGTCCCACCATGCCTGCCTGGGGACGGCCTTCACTCGGGCTACTCAGGGTTCCCCCAGTCTGTCCACCCAAGGGCGGCAGGGGCTGTGGGTGCTCCCAGCCCCTTTTGGAGGTCGGTCTGTGGGTAGGAATGTGGGCTGCCTTGGGGCGTCACGGCTGCAGGTGCATACCAGCCATCAGAACAACCCTCCTGCTCCCCAGCCCGCCCCTCTGCACCCCCATGAAGAAACGCGGCCACCGGCCCACAGAGAGGGAGGGATATTGTTCTTGGCATTTGATGGGAAGCATCTGCTGCATCCCACTGGGGTGTTGCCCAGGATGGATTGGAAAAGAGTTGGCAGGAAGGCTGAGCTCTGTGCTCACAACCTGGCTTGGCGGTAGCCGAGGAGCTTGGCAGGGGCAGAGTACAGGACCTGGGAACTGGGGGCTGGTGCATGTGTGCATGCACATGTGTGTGTGTATCTGTATGCACATGTGTGTGCTGGGGGGTGGGGAGGAAGCTGAGAAACCACATCCCCTCCTCGTTGCTGCTGTGTTGCTGCGTGCTTCAGCAGCACGTGGGTGTCACTACACTTCCTGGCAGGTGTCAGCCTCCAAGACTGTGCTGGGCTCTTCTCCCAGTTGGCTCAGTTGGAGGTGGGAGTCCCAACTGTCCCCTGTGGCTTCCAGAGTGGGACCTTGCTGCGGGATAGGCTGGCCAGTGCTGCTCCCTCCCCCGTGACCCTTCTGTTGGGTGGGTCACCAGGAAGGACTGTGGGCATTGCCCACAGACAGGTGGACATGTGGCAAGGACACCTTGGGGCCTTCTTTCTGATTTCTTTTTTTTTTTTTTTTTGAGACGGAGTCTCGCTCTGTCGCCCAGGCTGGAGTGCAGTGGCGCGATCTCGGCTCACTGCAAGCTCCGCCTCCCGGGTTCACGCCATTCTCCTGCCTCAGCCTCCGGAGTAGCTGGGACTACAGGCGCCCACAACCGCGCCCGGCTAATTTTTTGTATTTTTAGTAGAGACGGGGTTTCACCGTGGTCTCGATCTCCTGACCTTGTGATCCGCCCGCCTCGGCCTCCCAAAGTGCTGGGATTACAGGCGTGAGCCACCGCGCCCGGCCGGGGCCTTCTTTCTGATGCCCCTCGAAGGGGGCACTTTGTCAGCTTTGAGATGAGTCTCTGTGGATGTGGGAAGCTCACTATCTGAAGAGCAGCAGCCTTCGAAAATTCAACACAGACCCCCGAGTGGGGGCGGGAAGGGGTTCTGTCCCACTCACTGGCTGCCTGGCAGAGTTCAGCTCAGCTCTCAGTGTGTGTTTCTTCATCTGCACGAGGAAACGCCTGTGTTGCTGTGGGCGGAGGAATGGACTGAGGGCTACATTCGCTTCCTGTTGCCACTGTAACTGCTTCGCACAAACTCAGTGGCTTAAAGCAACAGAGACTTCTTCCTTTACAGTGTTAAGGGTCAGAAGCCGGAGATCAGTCTCACCAGACTAAAGTCAAGGTGCTGGCAGAATTCATTCCTGCCTCTTCCAGCTTTGGGCGGGAGGCGCTGCTGGAGTTCCTTGGCTTGTGGCTGCATCCCTCCAGCCTCTGCCTCCATCCTCATACAGCCTCCTCCTTCTCTGCAGTGAGATCTCCCTCTGCCTCCCTCTTTTTTTTTTTTTCAGATGGAGTCTCACTCTGTCACCCAGGCTGGAGTGCGGTGGCACGATCTTGGCTCACTGCAGCCTCCACATCCCGGGTTCAAGCGATTCTCCTGCCTCAGCTTCCCAAGTAGCTGGGATTAAAGGCGTGTGCCACTACACCTGGCTAATTTTTGTATTTTTAGTAGAGACAGGGTTTTGCCATGTTGGCCAGGCTGGTCTCGAACTCCTGACCTCTGGTGATCTGCCTGTCTCAGCCTCCCAAAGTGCTGGGATTGCAGCCATGAGCCATTGCACTTGGCCTGCCTCCCTCTTAAAGGACGCTTGTGATTTGGGGTCCGCCTGGGTAATCTTTTCATCTCAACATCTTCAGTTACATCTACAGAGTCCCTGTTGCCACATAAGGTAACACAGTTTGGGGAGGGAGAGTTATTCAGCCTACCCTGGGGGCTTGTGGTGTATCTCAGGGCCCTTTTGATTTTAAGATATAAAGCAAGAAAACAAATTTGTTCAAGGGGAAAAAAGGACATGTTGAATTCTGTTGGTTTAAATGTATATTTTTTTATTGTGCTAAAATACACAGAACATAAAATGTGCCATTAGTAACACCGAGTACATACACAGTGTTGTGCAACCATCACCACTATCTAGTGCCAGAACTTTTTCATCACCCCAAAAGAAAACTGCGTATCTATGAAGGACTCACTCCCCATCTGCCCTCTCCAGCCCTTGGCAGCCACCAGAATGCTTTATGTCTCTATACATTCATTTTTAATAAGTGCAATTCTGTGTGACTTTAAAATAAATAAACATGAGCACGATGAGTTGCTTATTGGAAGGATGTCCATGCGGGCAGGCCGGCGTGTGGAATGCCTAGGCCTCCGGAAGGGCAGGAGTTGAAGGGGTGTGGATGTGCTGCCCTCTCCTCCCCTTGCTCCTTCCTTGGGGTCACTGCCTCTTATGCCTCTTTGCAAATGGCTCCAAATAGTGTCTCAGCCCCCATGTCTGCATTGCCTCCTAGCTTCAGAACCCTCCACCAAAAAACACTCTAAGCTTCAGACTCACTCCTGGGAAAATTCCAATGGCCTCACTCTCCCTTTTGAGCCAGCCAGGCCCCACGGCCTGTGGCGGGCTGTCTTTGAGTCGGGTATGTCCCGGCCTGAGCACCTATGAGCTAGGGAAGCAGGACAGGCACACCCAGGGAAGGGGAAGAGTCAGCAGTCACAGTAATTTATATCTTTGGAATCGTCTAAGAGATACTTAGCGTGTGCCTAGAACTTTCATTTCTTTTTTGTTTGTTTGTTTTTTGAGACGAAGTCTCGCTCTTTTGCCCAGACTGGAGTGCAGTGGCGCAATCTCATCTCACCGCAACCTCCTCCTCCCGGGTTCAAGCGATTCTCCTGCCTCAACCTCCTGAGTGGCTGGGACTACAGGCGCGCACCACCACGCCTGGCTAATTTTTGTATTTTTAGTAGAGATGGGGTTTCACCATTTTGGTCAGGCTGGTCTTGAACTCCTGACCTCCGGCGATCCACCTGCCTCGGCCTCCCAAAGTGCTGGGATTACAGGTGTGAGCCAACACACCCAACCACATTCATTTCTTAGGAGAAGCTCTGCATTTTCTGACAGCGAAATGTTCCCAGGCGGGTGACACTGATGGCGGGATCTATGGCCTCACCAGTGTCTTACGGAAGATGCTGCTGTGTGTTTCACCAAGCTGTGTCCTATCGTCCTCTAAACGTGGCTTGTAGACATGGTGCTGAGAATGATCTGGGAGGCTCAAATCATAATATGGTCCAAATCAACAGCTCTCTGATGACCTGGTATTATCCTAGGATCAAATTGAGACTATCTGAGGATGGGTGTGGTGACTCACGCCTGTAATCCCAGCACTTCAGGAGGCCAAGGCAGGCAGATCAGTTGAAGTCAGCAGTTTGAGACCAGTCTGGCCAACATGGTGAAATCCCATTTCTACTAAAAATACAAAAAGCAGCCGGACATGGTGGTGTGCGCCTGTTGTCCCAGCTACTTAGGCTGAGGCCGGAGAATTGCTTGAACTCAGGAGACGGAGGTTGCAGTGAGCCCAGAACGCACCATTGCTTTCCAGCCTGGGCAACAGAGCAAGACTCTGTACCCGCCCCACCACCAAAAAAAAAAAAAAAAAAAAGAGATGATCCGAGCTGCACTGTCCAACATGATAGCCGCTGGCTGCACGGGGCCATTGAACACCTGAAATGTGGCAACTCCAAATGGAGAGGTGCCGTGTCCTAGCAAGGGGGATAGAAAAGAATGTCAAATATCTGTCATTTTTACATTGATTACATGTTGAATTGATAATATTTTGGGCTCTGTTAAGTGAATGATAAAATTAATATCACCTGCTGTTACATTTTTTTAATGATTTTTTTTTTTTTTAAATACGGGGTCTCACACTGTTGCCCAGGCTGGAGTGCAGTGGCACAATCTCGGCTCACTGAAACCTTTGCCTCCCGGGTTCGAGCGATTCTCCTGCGTCAGCCTCCCGAGTAGCTGGGATTACAGGTGGCCGCCACCACGCCTGGCTAACTTTTCTATTTTCGGTAGAGACAGGGTTTTGCCATGTTGGCCAGGCTGCTTTCAAATTCCTGACCTCAGGTGATCCGCCCGCCTCAGCTTCCCAAAGTGCTGGCATTTACAGGCGTGAGCCACTTGTTCTCTTACATTTGTTATTGTGGCTGCTGGAAAACGTAAGGTTGCGTCTGTGGCCCGTGTGCCGTTTCTGCTGGAGGGTTGGACCGAGGGGCAGCCGGGAAGGCTTTGGGGCTACTCTACCTGAGTGCCGAGTGTGTGCTGAGTGGTGGAGAACTTTGAGAGATCCTGAAGGACAGAGGCTCTGTGTGGGGGATGCAGCCCCGGGCCGGAGATGCCCTCTCTGTGCTCTGGAGACCCTCATTTGGTGACAGCAAGAGGAACCACTGCCAGAGGGGTGGCCACCTCAGCAAAGCACCGCGGCTGCTGGCCGCCCAGGTCAGGAATCCAGAGGCAGAGGAGGGGAGAAGGCTGGGCTTGGAGGAGAGCAGGGTCGTGGGCCCTGGGAAAAGCCTGGAGGGGCCAGAAAGCTGGGGGATAGATTGAGGCCAGAGGCAAAGAGAAGGAGGTTCAGAGAGGAAGGCCAAGGAAGAAAGGTTCTGCCCACGGGGAGGGAGGAGGCTGACGGGGTAGGGGCATGGTGGAAGCTGAATCCTCGAGGCTTGCTGTTGACCCTGACACCTGGCCAGAAAGGAGTTCCTTCCAGCATCCTTTGTCAATGGTTTCTGGAGCTGCCCTTAAGGGGCCAGTGACGAGGGTGCCGTGGGATGGGCTGCGGGCAGTGGAAAAGAGGCTCTTCTCACTCCCACTGCTGGGGAAATCAGCTTCTTGGAGGAAGGGGGAGCCGTATTTTCTGAGTGGCCGCACTTCCTGGCCTGGACACGTGTGTCTTGCTGTAATTTTGGCGACTGGTGTTGGTGGTACCCATTTTATGGATGGGGAAGGTCAGATTCCACAGATGTTGAGTGACGAGCCCAGGGCCTTGGATTTCAGTGTTTGACTCAGAACCCACGTCTCTGATCTGCCACCAGCCTCCCTCCCATTCAGATGGGAACAGGGACTCCGGGCATGCAGTCCCCTCCCAGACACTCCCCCGGCTCTGGCCTGGCGCCCAGAGACCAGTGGTAGCAGCTCCCATTCACTGTGAGGTGGGGAGGTCCGTGGGACCAGGAGGCCTTAGGGGGAAAGTTGGCCATGAGGAGTGGGAAGTGATGGGTTAGATGCCAGTGACTGCTGGCTGGGGAGCTGCTGGACGTGGCTGGCCTGTGTGGCCAGTGTGGCGGGTGCCCCGGGGCTTCAGTCACCCCCAGCCACAGGTGGGGGTGTGGGAAGGTGAAAGTGTGTGGAACCCAGTGACCATGAGGTCCTGTAGGGGCTGCCTGAGAGAGCGTAGCCTCCAGAATTCAGACCCTGGCCCTCAGAAGGTGTCACCAAAGGCTTCTTTCCACTTAAGCGAATCCCTCCCAGCCCCCAGCAAGCCCTCGGAACCAGCCCACTCCCAGGCGCTCTCTCCTAGTGTGGGAGTGGCCACGCCCCTGCTGGGAGTGACTCACTTGGGTTCAGAGGTCATGGCACTGAGATGGGTCTGGCAGATCCCAGCGTCCAGGCCCAGCCCCTATAGTGTCAGCTCCCTCCTCTGGGGACCCCTTTGCTTGTGCCCCTCTGGGTCCCAGCACATCCCAGGCCTGCAGGGAGGGGGAGAGGAAGAGACTGACTCACTGGCCAGGTCCCCCAGGGGCTGGAGAGGCTGGAGAGGCAGGAGCTGGATCCGATCTGAATCCAGAGGCTCTCGGAAGAAGAGCTCAGGGTGAGCTGCACCCCCATCCCCTGCCCCTCCTCTCCTGCTCCTTCTCCCTTCCGTGGTCCCAGCCAGCAAGCACCTGGGGTAGAGGGGACAAACCCAGGTGGCTGTGTTCCAACCCTGCCTGCAGGTCTGAATGGCTTTCTGGAGTGGCTGGCCATGCCCCCTGAGAGCCCAGCTGTGGGGATGTCTGAGCAGGTTGGTGGGGGAGCACCTGGGAAGCAGGGGCATTGGGCAGAGCACAGGGTGAGAGGGCGTCCAGGTCAGGTTCAGGACCTGGTTGGGAGGAGGGGGCTCCTCATGGGCACTGCCTCTGGCAAGCTCAGGGACAAGGGCAGGGACAGTGTGGCTGGAGGTCCCTAGGAGCCTCTTCCCCTCTCTTCCTAGCAGCTCCCCCTCGCTCTTCCCAGGGACCCTGTCACTTTCCTTTAGCGAGTGGCAGCTCCTTGGCGTCCCTCCCATGCCTCCAAGTTGCTGCTGCACCGGGCCTGCCGCTGGGCTCCCCTATCTCTGCCTGCCCCCTCCTCCTGCTCCCCTCGCCCTGCCCCCTTGGAGCAATTCCCCACCGAGCCTCCCTTCCCAGGCAGTCGAGGTCCCTCCCTACCTCTGCCCCACGCTCTGGGAGGCTCCTTGTTCCGCGGCCACAAAGCCCCTTTGATCCTCTGCTCGGCTCCGAGCCATGTGACCCGGTGGGCGGGCCGCGGCTCTCGGCGCGTCCAGCGCAGCCCGACGTTCCGCTGCTGGGGTGAGTCCTGCTCCTTTGTTCTTCCCAGCCTTGCACCACTGGCTCGGGGGCTCTCAGGTGGCGCGGCCGTGAGGCGGGCCCTGATGGCCCTGGTGGCGGGGCCGGGAGCCACGCTGTCCCTGGGCCCCAACCCGAGGCCGGCAGGACCGAGCGGGGTCCCCAGGAGAGGGGTGGCGGGGAGCTCGGTCTCCACGCGGGGACCAGATTTTCAACCTCAAAATAGAAGAATAGGGCTTTGTGTGGTCACAGCTATCTCTTTGTAAATATTTGGCCAACTAAGCTGAGTGGCTGAGTCTCCTCCTGCCGGGAGCTTCTTGGAACATGTTTCCTTTTCGCAAGGGGTTTCCCTGGCTTCCAGGAGGGCCAGGAAGAAATTCGAATTGGCCACCACTTTCTCTAAAATCACTCCGCTCAAGTTATCACCCCTTTGGGCTCCTGAAGACCGGCTGGCTGGAGGCTGGAGATAGTCTCAACCCTCGAAATGCAGTAACCCAAGCTCCCGGCAGCGCCGGCACTGGGATCCAGGGAACTGCTGCTACAGCCCAGCTCTGGATTCCTGGATGTGTTGGAGATGTGCAGGGTGTTCCTGGGAGGAGCGGGGAGGGAGGCTGCTGCTAGTGGGGCTGGTCTGCGTGTGCTTTGCTTCTCTACAATGGCATGTGGGGTGTCGCCATGCAGAGTCATGTCAGTGAGCAGGGGCTGAGGGAACTCCCTAACGGACCTGCTTTCAGAGGGGTTTTTCATGCTGGGAGAACCCCAGAGACTAAAGTCATGCAGCCAACAGAGGGTGGTCCCTGGCATCAAAGCAGGGAGGGGGCCAGGAGCTTTGCAGGCAATGCCATCTGCTCCTGAAACGCCTTCCCAGTGACTCTGGGGACTGACTCAGCCTCCAGCCTGCTGCACTTCATCCCTGGCCCCTCTCTCTTTGCTTTTTGACATGAAATCTGCTGTGTTTTGGTCAGAGGTTTGGGGAACAGCTCTCTGCTCATCTGAGATAAGTTTGTAATTCCCGGAGAAAAATGTGCCACCCGGAAGGAGGCTGAGCAGTAGTTTTCTGACAGGTCTGTTCTGGGCTTTGGGGACAGCACCTGCTGGATCAGGACCGAGTTGGAATTTGGTTTGGATCCCATATGAGAAAACCTGTTAGAAGAGGAGGAAGCAGAAAAAGGCCCCATTCCCTAATAATGGTGTGGGTTTTCCTCCTCCATTCATTGCCACCTTGCCTTGAAACTAACGGGGCCTCGTGTGTTTCCGTGAATGTCATTCTCTTTGGCCAACTCCCCTGGCAGCCCCAGGAGCTCCTTTGCAGGAAAAGTAAGAAGGTGTTTGCTGAGCATCTAGCATACGAGTCCTCGTTGGAAAGGTGGGATTCTTGCTTTTCCTTCTTGGGTCTCTTTTAGGCTGAGATGTGGCCAAGGAAGGCCTGTGGTATGGCTCGCCTTTTTTAACACCTGTCTCTGGAGACCTGAGTTGCCGTGGACCCCCGGCTTGCTCCTCCTGTCCTCTGGTCATTTCTGTGTCGGGGTGTCTGAGAAACTATTGCATCGGCCGCTTTGTGTATGTTCCCACCAGCCCCCGCCCCTGTAGGCTGTCATTGTGATGGGGCCGATTCAGCTGCGGTGGGGAGGACCCACTGTGCGCACATGGGGGGTGGCGTGGGGCATTCTGGGATGAGAAGATGCAACTTCTGCCCTGAGAGCCCTGTTTTAATGGAAGGCGGGGGCATAGTTGCAGGTGGAAGCCATGGAACGCTGGTCAGACCAGCATTCCATGTCAAAAATGGCCTTGTCAGCCAGGCGCAGTGGCTCATGCCTGTAATCCCAACACTTCAGGAGGCCAAGGCAGGCAGATCACCTGAGGTCAAGAGTTCGAGACCAGCCTGTACAACATAGTGAAACCGTGTGTCTTCTGAAAATACTGGCTAATCCGGGCATGGTGGCACGTGCCTGTAATCACAGCTACTCAGGAGGCTGAGGCAGGAGAATCACTTGAACCTGGGAGGTGGAGATTGCAGTGAGCTGAGATTGTGCTACTGCACTCCAGCCTGGGCAACAAGAGTGAAACTCCATCTCAAAAAAAAAAAAAAAAAAGGCCTTATCTGGGCCTGGGATCTGTCCTCCGAACACTGGGTCCACTGTGCTCCACAAGGTTCTGGGCTTTCACCCCGGAAGCCCTAGACCTACTTGGCTAACCAGAGTCTCTGGGTTGACCACTCCCCAGCCCTGGCCAGCCTCCTGGGCCACCATATTCTCACAACTTCCTGTTGTGCCACAGCTGGTCCGAGCTGCTGTTATCAGACAATGCGAGGCACTTCCACAGGAGGGGACCACCCTGTCCTTAGGAGCCCCTTCTCCCTGTCCCCAGGCCTGGTGCAGTGTGCGGCTTCCCTTCTGGTGTCAAAGGTCTCAAGGTCCCTTTAAGAAGCCTGTCAGCACCGCCAGCAGCTTCCGTTATCTGGTTCCTCTGTACATGTAAGCCTTTCCCATACACCCCGGATGTTTAGGGCTTCCGCCCTCTCTCCCTGGCCGAGGGTGTGGGAAGAGGGCTTTATTTCAATGCTTGAGAGTAGGGTCAATGGCCGGGGTGAGCTGTGGGGGCTCCTCCCCGCCGGCCCCTCTCTGCAGCCCTCACCTGGACATAGGGCATTGAAACCACCTGGGCTTTGGGAAGACCCTGGAGGCTCCCAGCTTCCCACGGCCACTCTTTGGGGGAAGAGGCTTCCTGAGGGACTTGGAAGGGACTGTGGCCCTTGGCTGGGACTCTAGTCCCAGAGTTCTGCCTTCCAGCGCCGAGCTTTGATTTGTTTGTTGAGTGCCAGCCCGGTTCCCGGACAGGTAGGGACCTGTTCCCGAGCTCAGCAGAGCCTTGGGAAGCTTTCCCAGGGGGTTCCCGAGGGTGGCGGCCATGCCCGGTCTGCTGTACGTGTGATTTTGTTTGATGAGGAATTGGCTGGGAAGGCGCAGGTCTAATTACAGGCCCATGAGGGTCCCTCTCGCCCCCACCCAGGAAGCGGCGGAGATCCTGGCACACTCAGCACCCAGGCCTGTGCCTGCCCAGCTGGCGGCGGAATCATGGGAGCCTTGCTCCAGGGCCTGTGGAGCAGCAGTGGGAACCTTCCCCACCTCAGCCCCTCCCAGGGCTGGCTGTTCAAACTCGCCGCAGCTCAGCCTCTTCCTCCTCTCTTTCATCAACCCTGGGAATCGCCCACTGCCCACTGGGCTCGGAGGGGGTGCAGGAAGAGAGAGCTTAACACCCAGAGGCCCAGGCCTTCTGCAGGTGCCTGAGCTGCCGTGGCCTGATCTGGGTTCCCTGCTCGAACCATCACAGTAGAGTTAATGATCTGCCTGCACGAGTTGCTTCATCCCAGCTGACTCCGGGGCTGGTTTTGGCTGGTTTCGTGGGGAGGGGCTGGGCCTTGGTTTTGAGGGAGTTGGGGGAGTCAGTGCAAAGGGCCTGAAAAGTGGCAGAGGTGATGGCCCATCTGCCCTCCCCCTGGCCAGCCAGGCTAAATGCGATTTACTTTCTTTCTTTCTTTTCTTCCCTTCTCCCTGTAAATAACACTAAATGCGATTTGTCAATGCATTCATTTGGGTTCAGTAGTTGGATCATGGGCAGAAGCACTCCAGATCTGTCACTAGCCTGAAGCTAGGGGTGGGGGACACCCTCTGTGAGATCCCAGCTCCTGAGTGCCCAAGGCTGCTCTTGGAACCCCAGCTCTGGGTCCGTGTCAGGGGACTGATGTTGATGGAGTTGCTGACATTGACCCCCGGCCTCTGCATGGCCTTCGGGAAGGAGGCCCTTCGCTCTCTGTCCCATCGAGCCTGGCGGGCAGCACTCCCTTCTCAGGCCTGTGCCCCTGGCAGGGCCTGCCACCCCCGCCCTGCTCTGTGGGTGCCAGGCTCTAAGCATCAGGTGACTCGGTCATCTGAACGGTCACTGAACAGTCGTCCTTGCTGGTGTCCCCAGTGGAATGTGCATGGACGTCCTCCCTCCCCCAGATCCTTGTCTCTTATCTCTCAGCCTTTGTTGCAGGGGCCACCACAGGACCAGGAGACACGCGGACGTGGGTGGCATGTCCACTGGGCAGATTCGGCCCTGAACCTGCACGCCGCCTCCAAGGGGGTCCCCAGTGGGTGGGGTTGGTGGTGCCATCTCTCTCTCTCTCTCACTAGAACTGACATGAGGATTGTGTCTTATCGATCCACGTCCTGAGTTCCCGGACGTCATAGGTGCTTGCTCAACAAGTGTTTGAATGAATGGTCAGCATTGTGTGACTGCAGATTTTCAACTTTTATCCAAATATTTTGTGGTTTCTGTGAGGCTAGCCCGAGAGTCTCACAAGAATCTCCATTCTCCCTGCGCTCTCCGCACAAGGTCTCCTTGGAGGATTTTTCAGAAAAAGGGCCAAAGAGCAGCATTTCCTCAGGGATTTGAACACGCTCTCCCCCTGCCCTGGGGGAAGAAGATTCCCAGCCCCACTTCCCATGTGCCACGTGACTAGGAGGGTCTTGGGGCAGGATGGTGTCTTTTGTGCCTTGTGTGCTGGGGCCTGAGGAAGCGCTGCCCATGGCGGGTGTCATCTGCCGGCCCTGAAGACTAATGATGGGCTGGACAGTGGCCCCATTGAGTGGGAGGGAGAATCGCTGCTGTCTGTAGCTGGGGGGCCGGGCGGGTGGGAGCCGAGGCTGGGCAGAACAGTGCAGACCTGGCACGGAGAGGCCTGGAGGAGGAGCAGGGGTTCTCAGCCACCCAGGGCGCAGGGGCGCCGCTTGAGGAGCAGGAGTGTGCATCCTCCTGCGGATTCTCCGCCTCTTGGCTTCGTTACCTGCACCAGGCTTTGTGGTGAAAGGGCACAGAGTGGAGGAAGGTGCCGCGGCCAGGGCAGGCCACACGCTCTGCTAATGGACTACTGTTACTCGTTGCTTCTGTGGTTTTGCTGTCAGGATCCTCCAGCACCAGGTCCCCACCGCCAGGGATAGGCCCCAGAGGCAGTACTGACTCCCCGAAGCCAGGGACAGACCCCATAGACAATACTGGGTCCCTGCAGCCAGGGATGGGCCCCCACGGCCAGTACCAGATCTCAGGGACCAGCACTGGGTACCCACAGCCTGGGATGGGCCCCATGGCCAGTACTAGGTCTCAGGGACCAGTGCTGGGTTCCCATAGCCAAGGACAGGTCCCCATGGCCGATACCAGATCTCAGTGACCAGCACCAGGTCCCCACCACCAGGGATGGGCCTCACAGGCAGTACCAGGTCCCCACCACCAGGGATGGGCACCCATGACCAGTACCAGGTCTCAGTGACCAGCGCTGGGCCCCTGGATGACTGAAGGCGGGCACGGCTGACTAAAGCTGCAGGAGCCAGCCTGGCCATCCTGAGGCACTAAACCATCACTGAGGTCTCAGGGGACTCAGACTCCTCGGCTTGTCCTCTTGAATTCTGGAATCAGACACACCTGGGTTCAGCCTTTCCCCCAGGGCTGTGTGCCTTGGATGGTTGCCTCACCTCCCTGAAGCTCAGTGATATGGGGACCGCTGCACAGGGCCTGGCACAGATGGTACTTGGTGGCACAGGGTCACCTGCTCACATCCATACAGTCTCGGCCCTCGCCCTGGCTGTGTACCAAGAGTCCCATGCCCAGACCTCTGCTGAGTCTCCGAGCTCCTGGTCATGCCCCAGGCCTCCTGTGAGAAGCAGCGCTGCATGGACCATGCCTCGGGACCTCACCCTGAGCTGGGAACCTTGCTCCAGTCCCCCAGTCTCCCTTAGAGGTGCCCCACGCCCCATCACTCTCCCTGCTCGAGGGGTCAGATAGGGGAAGCCAGTGTGGGAGGCCCAGAGGTGCCGAAGCGGACGTTAAGTGAATTCTGTGTTTGTGCACTGGGCCTTGGCAGACACCGCTGACTCAGCCTCTTCCCCAGGAAGGAGAGTGGGGTCCCAATCCAAGTTGTGGCCTCAAACCCTGTGACCAAGAGTGGGGAAAAGGCAAGACCCCTCCTCCCAGTCTTCTGGAACAGCCAATAGTGGTGGAAACATGGGGTTCACACTGAATTTCCTTGTAACCTGTTGAAGAGAATGTAGCCCACATTTTCAGGGGTGGAGGTCTGGCTGATTTGGCAGTGTGCCCATCCCCCTGGCCATGGTTTACTCTGAACCGGGCACCCTGGGCCCTCCCTCAGTGACGCAGTGAAGTCACTGTGACGTGTGTAGTTGGTGAGAAAGTGCCCCCTGTAGTGTTTTACTCTTCTTAGAGGGTGAATAAGGTTTGTTTATTATAAATAATTATTTACAGAATACATGAGGTTTAAGCTGACTGCAGGCCACGTCTCGTCCTCCAGACGGCCTTCCTCCACGGCATAAACCCACACACCACCCTAGCTAGAGCTGGTACCCCCACAGGCTCCCTGGACTCGCCCTGAAGGGGGGCTGGATTTTCTGCCTGTCCCGATGAGAGGGCTACAGGACAGTCCCCAGTGACCCCTTCTGAGGGTTGTAACCTCTTCCCCTGGTATTTTCCTGCTCTCCAGGAATGTTTCAAGCTTCCAGCAGAAGCCTACCCACCAGAGTCGCTTTCTACCCTGCTCACCATCCCTCTTCCCTCACTCATTCAGCAGACCCCCATGCACAGCCCAGTGCAGGAGTTGGGGTGGGAAGGGGTCCCAGGTGGGCTGGAGCAAGGTTCCCAGCCAGGGCGGGGTCCTGAGGTGTGGTCCACAGCCGGGACTGTGATTCGGGGGGCCCTTGCCTTGTTCCAGCCCCGGCACCACCGCTATCCTCGTGCTCAATGGACTCACTGGCTCCAGGCTCTAAAACCTCAGTGAGGTCTGTAGACAGGGAGGAGTCCCACTCGTGGGTAGAGAGACCGCCAGGTCCATTTGCCTGTTATGAACCATGTGGCCTCGGACCTGCCATTCCTCCTCTCTGAGCCATAGTCTTTTGTCTGAAAAATGGATAATGATGGTTACCACATCAGGGGCCATCATGAAGACAAATGGAGATGAAACGGAAGGGGCTCAGCACGGAACCTGGACACAGAAGTGCTAAGTGTGTGTTACCAGCTGCGGTGGCTGCCAAGGCCCAACCACATGGCAGCCACTGGCTGAGTGGCGGGCAGGAAGTGGGGGGCAGGGGCATGCAAGACGGGCCTTCCTGAAGCTTCTGATCCAGTGAGATAAGTATACACCCGGCTCTAAGATGGAATGTCCCAGGAAAGTGGAGACTGCAAAGGCTTTGTGGCCCAGGAATGTGAGATGCACCTCTGGGCACTAGAATTTCACCAGAGCTCGGGGAGGAGGTCAGCTCAGATATAGGGACAACGGGAGAGATGGGAGTGAGAAAACGGCTTGGTGTCCGGAGGTGGAGCCTGGAGAGGTGGGCATGGGGACAGAAGAGGGCCTTGGGGGCCATGGGCCCATGTGTCCAGGAGGTGGAGGCAGTGAATGGGGCCAGGATCGGCCCCACACATGGTACCACCAGCCCTGCCAAGCCTGCACCTGCTCCTCGGGCCACCTGAGTGCCGCTCCCACCTGGCACCCCTTGGTCTGAGTCCTGCTTCCTGCCCTCGTGGGAAGAGTGAGGCTACTCACACAAAGTCCCTCAGCTGTCTCTTCCTGTCCTGGCTGCCTCCTGGCCTTGCCCAGGGTTAGCCGTTGACCTGAACTGCCCGGTCCCTCCTCCCCAGACTCCTGGGGCCTTGCCCTGGCACCAACAGCCACCTCCATCTTCATCATTCACTCATGCATTCACCCAGCAGTGCTTTTTGGGCATCCACTCAGTAATATCAAGGCGCTGAGATGCGGCTGTGGTTAAGACCCCAGGCCCTGTCTGTGAGGACCTCACAGTTGCCATTTCCCCAGAGCACAGCCCCAGCCAGGCACACTGTGGGGTCCAAAAAGAGAAACTGACACATCGCGTTCGTCCATTTCGAGTTGCTGTGAAGGAATAGCCGAGGCTGGGGGGTTATTTGGCTCACGGTTCTGCAGGCTGTACAAGTGGCGCCAGCATCTGCTCGGCTTCTGGGGAGGCCCCAGGAAGCTTTCCCTCATGGTAGAAGGTGAAGGGGGAGCTGGCCTGTCACATGGCGAGAGAGGGAACTCCCAGACTTTTTTTTTTATTTTGAGGTGGAGTCTCGCTCTGTCACCCAGGCTGGAGTGCAGTGGCACAGTCCTCGGCTCACTGCAACCTCAGCCTCCTGAGTAGCTGGGATAACAGGCACACACCACCACGCCCAGCTAATTTTTTTGTGTTTTTACTAGAGACGGGGTTTCGCCATGTTGGTCGGGCTGGACCCAAACTCCTGACCTTGTGATCCACCCACCTCGGCCTCCCAAAGTGCTGGGATTACAGGCGTGATCCATCGCACCCAGCCCTCCCAGACTCTTTATAGCAATCAGATCTCCCACACCTGATGACCATGGGGAGGGCACCAAACCTTCCATGAGGGATCCGCCCCCATGACCCAAGCCCTGCCCCCGCAGGCCTTACCTCCAACATCAGGGATCACATTTCAGCATGAGATTTGGAGGGGACAGTGTCCAAACCATATCACGCATGACCTGTCTGTGCATGCCTCAGTTTCTACATCTACAGAAGCAGTAGAAGCTCCTTCTCTGTTCCTTGTTGAGAGGGCAGTGGGGGAGAAATGACTCAGGGATGGGAGGCTGGTCCCCTGAGGGGCCCTGGTGTTTGTGGAGTGGGAGTGAGGGAAGGCCCCTGCTTCATGTGTGCCGTGCTGGGCGGCTCCTCACAGCTCACCGTGGGGCTCCCCGAGGACTGCTGGGGAAAAAAGAGCTAATTAACTTGGAGACCCGACTGCTGAAGTTATCATTAAACTTGAGCAACCCAGGGGCCCCTCTCCCTCTGGGGCGCATGTCACCTAGCACAGTGAGGCTTAATTGAATTTTTTCTTGTCCATCAAAGCTCCTGGCTGGTGTGGTTGGGGTTTGGGATATGGGGAGGGAGAGGGCTTGGGCCTCTTCCAGATTTGGAGTGGGTCCCCCAGAGATGGCCCAGGAAACCGCGGGGGCCACCCCCAGCAGAGATGGCCCAGGAAACCGCGGGGGCCACCCCCAGCAGCTGGGGGCTCATGCGGTCATTTCCTCTTGGTCGTGTTGAGCAGCCCTAGCCCCTGGAGCCCTCTGCTGGGGATGCGAGGGCCTGCTGGGCCAGGGTCCTCACTGCCGCCGCTATGCACAGCTGCGTCTTGCATCTGGGGAGTGGGGTGCTGAGTGGGGTGTCTTAGGAGGCAGGTTTTCCCTTCTTGTCCCTTCTACCCAGAGACCTTGGGGACGAGTTGAGTGAGACCTTTCCGGTTTCTGACTGGCTGTGTTTCTGTTGCCATCCCCCACTCCTTTTAAGTGGAGGTTTATGACTTCCTTCTTTATTTAAAAGGGTCATTTAGTGACTTAGCAGATTCCAGTCTGTGTCACCCAGGGCCCTTTTAAAAATCCATGGGGAGGCTGGGTGCGGTGGCTCACACCTGTAATCCCAGCACTTTGGGAGGCCGAGGCGGGCGGGTCACCTGAAGTCAGGAGTTCGAGACCAGCCTGGCCAACATGGAGAAACCCTACCTCTAGTAAAAATACAAAAAATTAGCCAGGTATGGTTTCACATGACTGTAATACCAGTTACTCGGGAGGCTGAGGCAGGAGAATCGCTCGAATCCAGGAGGCGGAGGTTGCAGTGAGCCGAGATCACGCCACTGCACTCCAGCCTGGGCGACAGAGTGAGACTCTGTCTCAAAAAAATAAAAATAAATAAATACTAAAAATAAAAATCCATGAGGAGACCTCTGTGTCCATTGGCTGGTGTGAGGAGAGGGTGAGGAGGTGCAGAGAGGGTACCAGGCTGAGGACCGCCCCGACCCTTGGACTACAGAATTGAAGGAGGGGGCACATGAAGGATGTTCCCAGACTCGGGCTGGAGGCTGGGGACATCCGAGGACAAGGACGATGCTGTCCCCGCTCTTGCTTGCAGAGGAGTGCACAGGGCTCGCTGGCCTCGTGTTGCTGTTTAAGTGATAGCTTTATGGAGATAGAATTCGCATACTGTGACCTTGACCTTTTTAAAGCCTACAGTTCAATGGTTTTGCTGTATTCACAAAGTGGTTGTATTAGGGTCATCCAGAGAAACAGAACCAATAGAAGGTGTGTACGTGTGCACAGATAAAGAGATTTATTCTTGTGAAGAGTTGACTCATCTCATTTCGGAAGTTGGCAAGTGCCAAGATTCGCAGAGTAAATCAGCAGGCTGGAGACTTGGGAGAGCCCGTGATGTGGCTCTGGTGTCCACCTGAAGGCCCAAGACCCAGGAGAGCCAATGGTGTCGTTCTGGTCCTGAGACCCAGGAAGAGCCCGTGTGTCAGTTTGAGTCTGAAGCAGGAAAAAACTGATGTTCCAGGTTGAAGGCAGTTAAGCAGGAAGAATTCTCTCTCACTCAGGCCTTGTGTCCTATTCGGACCTTCAGGTCTTTGTCACAAAATGACAAAGGCCCGATCAGAACAAAATCTGAGAAAAACAAAACCCTTTCCTTCTATCGGTTTTGGATTCATTGGCTAGGACCCTGGAAATTAGACTGCCAGAGAGATTAACAGGAAACAAGCGTAACAATTCAAGTAAGTTTTACTTGACACAGAGCCTTCATAAGGCAATGAAGACGCAGAGAAACCGTTAGCCTGAGCGGTTTTTGTTTTGTTTTGAGACAAAGTCTCACTCTGTAGCCCGTCCAGGCTGGAGTGCAGTGGCCCGATCACAGCTCACTGCAGCCTTGACTTCCTGGGCTCAAGCTAGGACCCAGCTGCCGGCCACAGGAGCTGTTCTGAACCCACTCTTAAGTCCCAGCTCAGACTCCCAAGTAGCAGGGACTACAGGCATGCGCCACCCCGCCTGGCTAATTTTTTATTTTTTGTAGAGACAGGGTCCCACTATGTTGCCCAGGCTGGTCTCAAACTCCTGGGCTCAAGCAATCCTCCTGCCTTGGCCTCCCAAAGTGCTGGGATTACAGGTGTGAGCCACCGTGCCCGGCCTAGGCCTGAGCAGTTTTTATTTGTTTTGCTTGTTTGTTTTATTTGTTTTTTGCTTGTTTTGAGCAGTTTTTCTTTTTGTTTGTTTGTTTATTTTGCTTTTCTGTTGCCCAGGCTGGAGTGTAGTGGCATGATGTCTGCTCACTGCCACCTCTGTCTCCTGGGTTCAAGCCATTCTCACGCCTCAGCCTCCTGAGTAGCTGCGACTACAGGCATGTGCCACCACACCCGGCTAATTTTTGTATTTTTAGTAGGGATGGGGTTTTACCATGTTGGCCAGGCTGTTCTTCAACTCCTGACCTCAAGTGATCCGGCCACCTCGGCCTTCCAAAGTGCTGGGATGACAGGCGTGAGCCGCTGTGCCTGGCCTAGGCCTGAACGCTTTTATGCTGGGTTTGATGAAGAGTGGAAAGTCGTGGGAACCTGTGACAGAGCAACAAAAGATGAGCTGACCAGTGAGCCAGGCGGGGGGAGGTCTCGGCAAGGCCTGTGTACCGGTGCCCCTCTCAGATCCTCCATCTCTGGAGATGAGGCTGTTCGTTTCCCCTGGGTGTAGGGAGGGCACCTCTTACATGAGGGGCTTATGATCTACTTCGGAGAAGGGGCAGCCAGCTAGTCCTTCTTGGACCTGCCATTTCTTCAATTCCTTCAGCTGAAAATATTCACTGTGCCAAGGCACTGTATCTTGGAGTGTGCCTTCCAAACCCTTCACGGGTGAGGCTCACCCCCATCAGAGCACGCAATCTGCTTTCCCCAGGCTCCTGATTGCACCCTTTTCCCGTTTGCCCCGAGAACACTCACCAGCAGTGCTTGTGGCTGCAGCATTCACCCCGAGATAACTTTGCTGGGAAGTAGCTTGCTTTTATTATTATTTTCACATCACTCTAGTATATTGACTTCGGAAACAGAAGACATCATTCTGTTTATAGCATATTCCATTTTTAGTAGTGGTATTTCCATTAAAAAAAAATGGTAATTCTCAGCCGGGTGTGGTGGCTCATGCCTGTAATCCTAGCACTTGGGAAGGCTGAGGCAGGCCGATCACCTGAGGCCAGGAGTTGGACACCAGCCTGGCCAACATGGTGAAATCCCGTCTCTACTAAAAATACAAAAATTAGCCGGGCGTGGTGGCAGGTGCCTGTAATCCCAGCTATTTGGGAGGCTGACGCAGGAGAATTGCTTCAACCCGGGAGGCAGAGGTTGCAGTGAGCCAAGATCGCGCCATTGCATTCCAGCCTGGACGACAGAGCAAGATTCAATAAAAAAAAAAAAATAGTAATTCTCGATCGCTGAAAATGTCAAATCCTAGAGATCACAGCATTCCTACGAGTGATATTAACATTGTTCTTCATCAGTTGTTGGCTGAAGATTCGTTTGATGAATCCGATTTTTCCAGAATAGATGACTCAGATGATCCTGTTGTTTTGCTTAGAAATAACTGCGGGAACAATTAAAAAATTTTTTCTTTTTAATTTTTTTGTTTTTTGAGATGGATTATCTCTCTGTTGCCCAGGCTGGAGGGCAGTGGCACAATCTCGGCTTACTGCAGCCTCTACCTCCCGGGTTCAAGTGATTCTCATCTCAGCCTCCCGAGTTTAGCTGGGATTACAAGGTGCCTGCCACCACACCTGCCTAATTTTTTGTATTTTTAGTAGAGACGGTGTTTCACCAGGTTAACAAGGCTGGTCTCAAACTCCTGACCTCAAGTGATCTGCCCATGTCGGCTTCCCAAAGTGCAGGGATTACAGGCATGAGCTACCGCACCTGTCCGGTTTTTATATTTAGTTTTCACATAGAACATCAGTCAGATTTGCTTCAGCCTCAAAGAGCATGTTTATGTAAAATTAAGTGAGTGCTAGGAGTGAGCTGAACTTTTTTTTTTTCCCCTAAAAGGTAAAGAGTTAAATATTAAACTCATCCAAAAATACCCTCGCAGACACACTCAGAATAATGTTTGACCAAATACCTAGGTGCCCCATAGCCCAGTCCAATTAACACAGAAAATTAACCATCACAGTTACACAGCCATCGCCATTAATCCCAGCACGTTTCATCATCCCCAAAAGAGACCCTGTCGCCATTAGCCATTCCCCGTTCCCAACTCCAGGCTCTCCGCCCCTAGCCACCGCTCATCTGCTTTTGTCTCTATGAATTTACCTGTTCTAGATAGTTTGTATAAATGGAATCCTACAATATGTGGCCTTGGCGACTGGCTCCTTTCACTTGGTAGAATGTTTTCAAGGCTCATCCACATTGTAGCAGGTGCTGGTGCTTCATTCTTTTTCATGGCTGAATAATATTCCATCGTGGATAGACCACACTGCGTATCTCTTCATCTGCTGATGGACATTTGGGTTGTTTCTGCTTGGCTGTTGTGAAGAGTTCTGCAGTGAGTGCCGGTCTACAGGTGTTTGTGTGAACACGTTTTTCATTTCTCTTGGGTAATTACAGGGTCATGTGGTTTAGCCAACCAGCCTTTAAGCCATGTGTCTGCTGAGGGACCCAGGCCCGGTGGGGGTGCATTGCAGTGCTTGGCCAGCCAGGTGCTGCGCGTCCGTGTCACAGCCATTTCTCTGTACTGTGCTCTGAGGTTGCTCTCACAGGCGTCGGGCACTGTGAGCCCCAGGAGGCCAAGGCCCCCTTTGTTTCATCTTGAGTCCATGCCTCGCTCCATGAACTAGGATGAGTGGACATTGAATCAGCACAGGGACGGGTGTGGCTGGGGATGCACAATGGCCCCGGGGGCCTGCAGCTGGGTCCTGGCTGCTGACTTCCAGTTTCCTTTGCCTGTTGGAACCCAGAACAAGTCAGAAAGGGGAAATGCAAGGTTCGTGTGTCTTTTCTGTGGTATATTGGCAGGCCTGGGTGGGTGAGCTGCTTGCAGCTAGTTGCAGCGTGAGAGAGGAAGTGGGAGGGGAGGGAGAGGGTGAGTTTGGTGTAACTCACCCCTGGTAGGGGGCTGGGCTGAGGCTGGGGGAAGTGACTTATTTTTCTGGGAGGATTCTTCCCTGGGACCAACTTCAAATCCGGGTTGACAGGACCTTCCTGGGGGAGGCTGGAAGTGCTGGGGGCCCCAGGTGAGGGTGGCCACAGGTCTCCCAGGGCCACCATCTTGGGGAAGCAATGTGTTACCGTGTTTCTGGACTGTCACACACACACACACACACACACACACACACACACACACACACGAGTAAACTGTAACACAAATGTGTACCCGTTAAAGTGCCTACTTTAAACCACCACATGACCTGTAAAACGAAGGCCCTGGCCCTGGCCCGCATCTGGGTACCCACTCCCCAGCCAGCCAGTGGGCAGTTTGTGCTGCAGTCTGTTACCATCCCTCAGGGACACAGCCGAGGAGCCCAGCTGGCTTGGAAGGCCCAGTGGCTGCAACCTCTGGAAAACGGTCAGGCTCCGGCCAGGCCCCTTCCCCCTCCCAGCCTTGGGAGAAATTACCATATGAATGTAGCTTCTTCCCGGAGTTCGGGCTGGAAGGGGCCTGGGAGGGGACAGGCTTCCACCCTAGGAGCTTCCAGGTTCCGGCTGCCGCCCGTGTTGGCTGCGTGAGCGTGAGCGAGCCAGGGGTCGCTACTAGGTGGAAGGAGGAAGCCGGCATTTCTTCCTGGAGATCACCGTTGGAGTCCCACAGTAGGTCAACCCCAGGCCTTGGGTCCTCGGGAGGAGGAGAAAGAAGAAAAGCAGGAAGTATGGAGGGTGGGCCGGGACCAGAAGGGACACAGGATTGGGGCAGTGTGGGAGACCCTGGGGGCTCCGTCATTTAACCAGCTAACATCACAGTGTTCATAAGAACACACTATTACTGCGGTTTTATTACTTTGCTCTGATTTCAAAAGGCACAACTGATTACTTTAGGGAACGGAGAATCTAAAGAAGGCCTCACAGGAGAGGGTCAGTTGCGATCAGGTAAATGTGAGCCGTTTATAAACCGTAGAGTGCGGAGCACCGGTCAGCCCTGGGGTCAGTGTTCCTTTGATGCTCAGCTTGGCCTCTGTACCTTTCAGTGCTTGATTGAGCTCTGTGGGGGTCAGGGCTGGGTCTGGTATATTCGGGACTTCTACCAAGCCCCTGGCAGTGTCTCAGTTACTAAATCCAGTTTGCCAGTTACTAAATCCGCTTAGCCGGTTCCCGAATCACTCTTCCGTTGGGGCCGGCCATGTCACGTCAGGCTTTTCATGCAGGACTGCAGATGGATAGACGCTGGGACCAAGTCATCCTTGGGCCACAAGATGTCTGAGCCTCTGCGGGTGTCTGGGAAGATGCTAGCCCTCCGTGGCATGTGTGCCATGCAGTGCTTGGTGACCAGCGGCCTCTAAGGGACCCCCCTGCCTCAGTGTGGGGACTGGCCTGGCCAAGGTCTCCGTGTCTGGTTGGAGCCAGGCATAGGCTCAGGTGTTCTGGCTGGAGGCCCCCTGCCCACGGGCTCTGCTTGTCCTGTGTCCCTGGTCCTTACTGTGTCTTCTGTGTTCCTAGAGAGCCCCCAGGGGTCCTGAGCCCAGCACTGGGGTTGGGGAATGGGCGGGGAAGTGGGTGGGGATTAGAGTCCCTGGCTGGAGAACAGCCAGGCCCCAAGTCCCCGCCCCACTCCCCTCCCCACCGGGCGCCTCATCCCACACTGACCATTTCCTGAACAAAATTTCCTGAACCGGCCTCCCACCCTGGCTGTCCCAGGAAGCTCATCCATCCTTCCGCTTTAATGCTTTGTGGCTCCAGAAGGACGATGGAAGCCGGAAATCACGAGCCTCTCATTCACAGGTGGCCACACACCAAAGCCGCGGGAACGCCGTGGGAAGGGACTCTGGCCAGCACGGCCGGCACAGAGGGAGTTGTTACCAGGGTAGACGAGTGGTGTTACCGGGGTAGACGGGAGCCGTGGCTGCCCCCATGCTGGTCTGGGAGAGAGGAGGGGCCGGACGAAAGGGCAGCAGGCTGGCCATTCATTCATTCATTTATTCACTCATTCACAGCATCTTACTGGGTGCTTCGGACGTGTAATGTTTTGTGGGCAGTGAATGCGACAGACCCCAGACAGCAATCTGAGGGCCACGTGTGTAAGAACTGAGGGACCCAGTGTAGATGAGCTATCCTGGGAAGACAAGAGGGAGTTCTAGGAACAGCATGGAGAAAGGATGGCCCCAGCAGGGAGGACCTCTGTGGGTAGCCTCGTTGGAAGAGCTGAAAGGCAGCCAGGGAGGCTGTGCGTGGATGGAAGCTGAAGAGTAGGTTAGGGGAGTGTGTTTTGTTAACAAAGACTTCAAGCATTTACTGACCAGGCACAACACTATAAATAAATATCTATTTATAAACACTATAAATAGCTTCATAAATAAATATCTCATTTGATGCCCAGCATTCTTATGAGACAGATGTTATTATCCCATTTCACATGTAATAACATTGAGGTGTAGAGTGTTTAAGTTACTTGCTCAGGGTCACACCGCACGTCGGTGGTAGGACAGGATTCTGGAGCCACAGGAATATGGTTTATCCCAGGTGCAATGGAAACCAATCACGGCTTCATGGAGGGAAATGATCAGATTAATAAATTTTCCACAGGCCTCCTGCCGCTTTGAGGAGGAGGGATTGGGGTAGGGACAGTTAATGGTGGTAGCTTAGATTGCAGGTGTCTGTGAGATGTGTTGGGTTAACATTGATGGAAGTTTGGGATGGATGAGTGGATTTGGAGTAATGGAAATGGAGGGCCCAGGCCCGGCCCCTAGAGATCTAGCTGCAATAGCTGTTGGCTGGAGAAGCCGTTCACTTTGATGGAGGATGGGGTGGGAGGCAGGTGGGATGGGAGCTCCAGAGTTCAGCCTGGGGCACGGTCGTTTGGTTCAAGGTGTCTTCAGATGTCGGGGCTTGACAGTGGCAGTGGCTGCAGATAGCCAGGACCCAGCAGAGGGCCTGGCACAGTGGGGCCCAGGGACACGTCTTTGAGTCAGGCTGGCAGTCAAGTGTGAATCTGGACAAAGAAGGTGGCATTGTTGGCATTGAATGTCCAGGGGCTGGGTGAAGTCAGCTAGACTCCGCGGGTGAGGGTGGAGGAGGAGCCAGCAGAGGCTGAAAGAATCGCCAGACACTGGAGGAAGGTCAGCAGAACCATGCACAGAAGCCTGGAGAAGATTTGTGGAAAAGAAGGGCTGGGTGGTCGTCACTCCCTGCAGCTCGGAGGCAAGGGTGACCCCTGTGTGTTTCATTCTTCAGAGGACTGGTGGCTCCGTCTGGTCAGAACCCCAAGTCCAGAGGTGCATCTGAGCTTCATGCCACAGTGCAGGCAGCAGGGGCCACAGTGCAGGCCCGCGGGATCACAGTACGCCTGCTGCTTCCTGGTGTCTCATACCCTGAGCTCAGGGTTGCTTGGATGCCCTGTGCAGCATCCCCCAAGGCAGTGTTCCAGAAAGGATGAAAGTGACTGTCTCGAGGTGTGACCAGGTAGTGGTCTACGCACACTGCTTTTTCCTGGGGAAAGTCTGGGATGAAAGGGTATGTGTGTGTTTCTGAGACTCCTTGGATAGGCAACATCCACCTATCCACCCATCTTTCCACCTACCTGTCTTTCCACCCACCCACCCATCCAACCACCCACTCATCCACTCACCCACCCATCCACTCATCCACCCATCTGTCTATCCACCCATCCACTCATCCACCTATCCACTCATTCACTCTTCCACCTATCCACTCATTCACCCATCTACCCATCCACTCATCCATCCATCCATCCATCCATCCATCCACTCATCCACCTATCCACCCATCCACTCATCCACTCATCTACTCATCCACCCATCCACTCATTCACCCATCTATCCATCCACTCATCCACCCACCCATCCACTCATCATCCATTCACTCACCTACCCATCCACCCATCCACTCATCTATCCATCCACTCACCCACCCATCCACTCACCCATCCATCTACCCATCCACTCATCCATCCATCCACTCACCCACCCATCCATTCACCCATCCATCTACTCATCCACCCATCCACTCGTCTACTCATCCACTCATCCACCAATTCACTCATCCACCCATCTACTCATCCATCCATCCATCCACTCATCCACTCATCCATCCATCTACTCATCCACCCAACCATCCAGTCATTCATCCATTTGCTCATTCATCCACCCACCCATCCATTCACCTGCCTGTTCATCCACCTACCCATCCATTCATCCATCTGTCCATCCACCCACCCACCCACTCACCCATTCATACACCCATACACCCGTCCATTCATCCAACCATCCATCCCCATCCTTACTTCAGAAAGCATTTGAAGTTGCTGGGGTGTGCACTTGGAAAATGCGTCATAAGCTTTCATAAGGCCTCTCTTCGGCTTCCTCACTTCTTTGGTCTTTCTTTCGGACATGCAGGATTCTGAGCAGCTCTTCTGGGAGGTGGGTGCAGTCCAGGTAGGCTGCCTGCAAAGCTAGAACCGAGGGAGCCACATCCAAGGCCTTGTGGGTTCCCAAGGCAATGGCACTGTGGGCCCACTGCTTCCAGACCTCCTCAACTCCCGGGCTCCTGAGCAGGAGGACTCCTGGGGCAGGGCCTGGAGATGGGGAGAGAAAACAACTCCAATCTCCCAACTCTCGTCAGCCCAGGTGGGTGCTACATGGATTGGGGGCACCTGGAGCAGCTGGCCCCTTCACTGCTTTCCCGCACCTTCCCAGCCCCTCTGGCTAGAATCAGACAGTTGCCTGCGTCTTTCTCCCTCCTGAAGGAGTCATTTAGTCAGGCTCCTACTCATGGCCCAGGAATGTGCCCTCCCTGCCTGTCCCCCACCCCCAAGCAGGCCCTGGGGCAGCCTCTGCAGCATCCTCAGGGCCTGATCTGCACAGCAGAAGGGAATTAGGGGAAAGCTTTTTTTTTTCTACCCAGTTCCTGGCAGGGAGCCACCCTGTTGCACCCCAGAGACCCTTGTCTACGTTTTGTTATTTCAGATGATTTCATAAGTTGGGGGAGGTGGAACCCCAGCCCCCCCAGCCCCTGTTGTTGCCTCACTGCCAAGCTCTGCTGTGTATCTGCTGACAGGCCTGCTGATAGCAGAAGGGGCTGGAGAGAGGGAGGCTCTGGGCCCTGCCCTCCCCCACCCCTGCTTAGGGGACATCCCTGATAAGAGGAAATTCCAGCCTGTGACAGATGGCCAGTGTCCACCCACCCACGGGGGAACTTTTCTTTCTCTTTTTAAGTTTGCAGATTTGCCAAGAACTAATGGAATCTCTGTGGTTGGCTGGCCACTGTGGACATGGCCAGAGGGCTGGCACAGGCTGGATCTTGGGGTTGCTTTGGGGTAGGGGCCGCTCCTGCTAGAAGGTTCCCTGGGGTGGGGGAGGCATCAGGGCCATTCCCTGATCCTCCCTCTGCAGTGGATCCACTTCAGGGGCGGGGGCAAGGCAAGAGGGCAGCAGAAAACAGAATATAAAATAGCACCCCCCACACACCGCACCAGAAGTCAGAGGATTCACCTTTGGCCTGCCCTCCCTGCAGCCTGAGTTCTGAGAGTGGCTCTTTAGGAAGTGAATGGCGATGGTTTGCAGGTCAGAGCTTGCTCTGGCCCAAGATTGATGTCTCAATAGGCCATGGAGCCTGGGTGAAAAAACTCAGGCTAGGGAGGTGGCGGGTTGCAAATCAAAGAACAGAGGAGGGCCTCTTCCAGAAAGGGGCGGGTGGTGTGGGGAGCCCTTGGACCTTGTCCAAATTTGACTTTACCGACTGGGGCCAATTGAAACCGTGCTGGCAGAAAGGCAGAGCTGCTTGAGATTCCTTCCTCCACAATAGAAGAGAGGTTTGCTTGAAAAGGTTTGGCGAGGGAAAAGCTGGAGGAACCTTGGCCGGCATTAAAAGTGGGGACCCCTGCCCCCCCTGCCTTGGGGGCACCTGGGGCCCCTGAATGAATGAAAGAGGAGGCTGGATAGAGACAGACTCACACCACCTGTCCTTTCCAGGTCCTGCAAAGGAGCACACAGGGTTCTTGTTGGCTCTTCCACCTTGTTGCTCCCCAAGAAGGAGAGAGCACTGACAGGGGAACCGTAAAGCTGTGGCTTTGTTTAAGCCCCATCGTGGAAACCGGAAAGAGCTCCAGCTCGGAGAAAAATGCAGCTCTTTGCCTTTGCAAATCCGTGTCTTTCTCTGGGAGGCCAGAGCCATTGTGCTCAATTTCTAAGCAGGATTTCAGAGTTTCTCAGGAGGGGAAGGCAGAGTCTCAGATTTCCGGCATCCCAGGTCCTAAGCAGACTTTGAGGAGACGCTTCTTGCCCCATACAAAGTGTGAAGTGTAATTGGATTTGGAGTTAGTTAACAAATTAGATGAGCTGTGTGCATTTTGAAAATTCAGTCCTTGATCCCCCACCCACACACTTTTGCACAATTTGGTCATTTATATTCAGTGTTTCCATCTTTAGAAGAGAACAGGAAGTCCCCAGTGACATTTATGGAGTGTTTGTAGTAGCTTGGGTAGGTTAATAGGAACACAATGCAGTGAAAAGCGGAGTTGAGATGGGAAAATATCCTGTTTTCACCCCAGGGATGACATTCCTCAACGTCTCTGTCCACCCCCTCTGGAGTCCACTGTCCGTGAACAGCAACTTGTTCTCACTTGGGGGTTCTTCCTGCTGGAGCTCAGGGATGGAGGCCAGCTGGCCTCAGTCTTCTCCTCTTACCTCTTTGTTTCTCAGACTAATCTTCTACCTTGAATAATTTTTTTAACCTGCCCTCCCTCTTCTCTAGCTGTAGAACTCAGAACTTTGTGTGTGTGGTCGAAAGTTTAGAGAGTGCTGAAGGTAATGCTGAGATAACCCTATTAAATTCTGTAAGTTCTCATCACACCAAGTTCTTTTTTTTATTCTCATTTTATAGGGATGGGGTCTCGCTACATTGCCCAGGCTGGTCTTGAACTCCTGGGCTCAAATGATCCTCCCGCCTCAGCCTCCCAGAGTGCCAAGTTATTGTTTTTAATTGGGATCCACTGGCCTAGGGATTCTTTGATGGACCCTCCAAAATGCGTGCATGTCTGTCTGTCTGTCTTCAATGTATACTTTTCTAGGGAGAGTCTTTACTTTTCACCAGATTCTAAAAGAGGTTTGTGGCACACACATGTCCTGTACTATTGTACAGGACAATTCAGATTGTGAATTCCTTACATGTTAAAGACTGCTTCAGATCGGCCCGGAAGTCTTTGCTAATAAACATTTAAATAAACGAACTTGAAATTCCCATGTGCCACCGCTGTTTTCATTCTGACTGTTCTCAAGCCTATAGTGTCATCTGTTTGTTACTGTGAAGTAGACACTCAATAAATGCTTGTCAAATGAATCAGTGTTGTGGTCTTGGTCCACTGGAACCCCGGGATCATCGTCTACCATTATTGTCTATAGTTTCTTTACCATCTTGTTCCAGAGCAGTTCTTTCTCTGAGGTCTGCCCACCTCTGCACGTGTGTCCAGTTTCCAGCCCTGTTGCCTTATCATTCTCTTTCCTTTACCTGCATTTCCTGAACTATTAATAGTTAACAATAGCTTCTCCCTCAACCCACTCACTCATACCTGAAGTGAAAAGTCATCGTTGAGGCCTCTGTGGATTTTGTCAGCCCAACCTGGGGCGGCCTTCTGGAGGTGGAGTTTTCAGATGAGGGATGGACATTTTGGTGTCTGCTGGGTAGATCCACCTGGGAGCTTTGGCAGGGGCCCCGGGGCAGCTCCGTCTCTTCATTTTGGCTGTGGGACCCCTGGTGCACTAGGGTTCCTCAAGTAAGCATCTGTGTCCTGGGAGAGCCATAGGCCTGAGAGGGCCCCTGGAATCTGGGACCCCCAGCCCGGCCCAGTAGCTGGTACGATCACCTTTCTTGCAAGGAAGTTATGGAAACTAAAACGCTCATGGGCTTTGATAGGCCTGGAGTGGCTCTAAGCCCTGGGAAGAGCCCTGGCAACTTTCCCCGACTGGCGGGTGGAATCTTCTCCTGGCAGTTCAGGGCTCTGCCTCCAACTCCCTGGGGGAGAGCAACTGAGGGAGGAGCTGGAGGCCAAGGCCTAGTGCTGAGCTGCCCACACCACAGTTGGCACCTTCTGGGTCCTGGCTGCAGGAAGCCCATACTTCTCCAGCCTTTCCATGGTGCCCAAAGACCTGGCCTCGGGAGGGGGTCAGCAGCCCGTGGCTCACCTACCTGGCTTCAAATCCTGGCTCTACCGCTTACTCGCTTTGCGACCCTCACGATTGACAAAAGTCCTCTTGCCCTGTTTCCTTATCTGTGAAATGGGACGGTATCAGTGACTACTTTATAGGAATGTGTGATGATCCATGAGTTATAATAATTCCTGAGCAGCGTTTAGAGTAACACCTGGGACTGGGTGCCGTGGCTTATGTCTATAATCCCAGCACTTTGGGAGACCAAGGTGGCAGGATCGCTTGAGGCCAGGAGTTCGAAACCAGCCTGACCAACATTAGTGAGACCCACTCTCTAAAAAAAAATTAGAGTAACGCCTGGCACAGAGAGCCCCAGTAAACCTCGACAGCTCTGATGAGCTTTGCTTCTTCATTTGTTCATATTCATTCACCAGACTTTTTGCCGGGGCTTTGCCGTGAGCCCTACGGTGCTCTGAAGAAAGCCGGGCCGGAGTGAGCGTGATTGATGGATGAGGTGTCTGGCTTCACAAACCCTACGTGGGGGGGTCATGGTGAGAGGAAACCGCACACATCATTATTCAGTTACCATCGTGGGGAGACTGCCTGGACGCAGAGGGCAGGCTCTGTGTGGGAGCAGGGAAGGTAAGCCCTGGTTTCGAGGCAGGGCTTCCCCAGGATTCAGCAGGGATCTGAAGGACTTTGCAGGCACCCAGGGAGGTAGGAGAGGAAGAGGGAGCAGCCCTGGCTGGACCCTGTCCCCCTAGCATTGCCTGCATCAGGGACTCACTCACCTTTAAGAAGCCCCTTTGTGGGGGACAGGGAGCATCTGTTAATTGATAGGACCTGAAGTCCTCCAGGAGCTCAAGGGTTCTGGGAAGGCCTGCAGGTGGCGGTAGGGCTGCCGCAGGAGTGGTGGCCCCAGGGTCTGGATTCCGGGGAGCCTGTAGAGGGAGGGCAGCTTGAGGCTGCTCCTGTGTGTGTTGTTATGAGGCAAAGTAAGGAGAGTGCTGGGCCCACGCTGGGCCGGGGTGGATGGAGGCAAGGAAGTGTTCCCCAGGGCAAGGGCACCAGCTGCAGTTGCCGGCAGCTTTCTCCTGGACACGGGCCTGGAAGGCTGACAGGGTGTGGTGAGTGCCACTGGCTCCACTGCTGTGGCCTGGTCAGTGGCTTCACAGGCCTCCGTGGGCAGGAGGAGGATGACTTTGCATTCAGCTTGGCCACCATTGGCAGTGACTGACGAGGTGTGTGGGGATGTGGCCATTTCAGTCCATGCTCTGAGAGCCAGGCGTGGGTTGGATTTGGGGAAGATGGGAATGGCATTGACTTGACTTCAGAGCTTTGTCCTGGGGTGCAGGCCCGGCTGTGACATGGGTACCAGGTGGCTGTCCCCTGAAGCTGGGAACAGCATTGGGCCGTGGCTCAGGGTCCCTTGCCCCAGCGACACCATCTCTGCATTTGGCCAGCAAGGCTGATGGGACGTGTGTGGACATTTCTGGGTCGTAGACCAGGCAGCGTGACACACAGGGAGGGGTGGGCAGAGAAGGGCGGCCCCTGGGTCTTGGTTTCCAAGTCGGGCTTTGCAAGCCTGCTGTGTCAAGCCTCTCCCTCGGCACCGGGCCAGGTGGGCCAAGGTCAGCCCTGGGGCTGTGATGAATGTGAGTGCCTCTAAATTGTGCCACATCCAATAGCTGCCTCCTCTCTAGGCAGTGTCTCCCAGCCAGATATCCTACAGCCCCCATCCCAGCCACAGACAGTGATCCGATTCCCTCATCCTTGGCAGGCCCCTGCGCTTGTCACCAAACGCAGACATTGGCAGAGGGTGCTGGCTCAAGGCTGAGTGGATTACAGCCCTTTCATCCCTGCCTTAGACCCACCCGCAGCTCTGGAGAAAAGATGGCCCAGTGGATGCCGGCGGGGAGGAGGGAGCTGGTCCCCAAGATGGGCAGATGTAGGGGCAGTCCCCATCACAGGACCAGTGACCCACTGCCACCAGTGCCAGTGAATGGCAGAGGGGCCCTGGCTCAAGGCCTGGGTTCACAATGGGAACCTGCAGAGAAACCGTCAAGGTCTCCTGCCACCTCACACCTCCGGCTGGCTGCCACCCCAGAAACGTCCTTGCTGCAAGAAGATGGGGGGCTTGTCTGACGGGGGGCTTGTCTGGGGCACAGTCTGGCAACACCAACTTGAGGAACTCAGGCCTAAGTGTTGGCATCTGGGCCTCAACTGTCCTCTGAGCTGTAAAGCTGGCTCCTGGGCACTTGTGGAAAACATTGGACTCTTTTCTTTATTTTATTTTACTTTACGTTCTGGGATACACGTGCAGAACGCGCAGGTTTGTTACATAGGAATACATGTGCCATGGTGGTTTGTTGCACCCACTGGACTCTTCAGTCCATCTCCACTAGAAATGACTGCCTTCTTTCCCTCCTTCCCTCCCTCCCTCCTCCCCTCCTTTTTTCCTTCCTTCCCTCCTTCCTTTCCCCTCCCTCCCTCCCTTCTTTCCTTTCCTCTCCCTTCCTCATGGGGATATAATTTCCATATTACACCATCCGCCGATTCAGAAAGCACAGTTGAGTGGCATTTTTTCACAGCCTTCTATAAGCATCACCTCTAATTCCAGAATGTTTTCCTCACCCCAAAAGGAAACGCCATCCTCGTTACACAGTCACTCCCCTTCCCCCAGCCCCTGGAAGTCACCAGTCTGCTCTTTGTCCCTATAGATGTACTTACTCTGAACGTTTCATATAAATAGAACCATAAAAGATGTGACCTTTTGTGCTTGGTTTCTTGCAGTTGGAATGTTTTCAGAGTTCATCTCTGTTGGAGCATGCTCGTGCCTTTTTATGGCTGAGTCATAGTCCACTGTGCGGACTCACCACGGTGGGTTCCTCCATGCATCTGTTGGCGGATGTGTTAGTTATTTCTGTAGCGGGTGTGTTGTGCTACCCAGGGGCTGCACTAGGAGCTGGGATATCACTGAGCAAGCCACAGCCTTGGGCACCCGGGAGCTCGCAGAGCAGGAGCTGGGAGGGAGGTCAGGAGGTGCTGGCCTGTTTCCCAGGGTGGAGAGACTTGGAAAAGGTCATTTGAAACCAGAACCAGAACCAGAGCCCCAGGCCCCTGACTCTCAGCCGTGGAGCCAGGAGGGAAGCTCTGCATTTTGCTTTGACTGTGGGGTGACCTGTCAGTTACTGTCCAAATCAGAACCTTTCTGAGAGTCAACGTGGGTAGTGGTGATAATTAGTCTGGATACCCGAAAGAATGGAAAGCAGGGACCCAGATAGATCCTTGCACACCCGTGTTGGTAGCAGGGCGAGGCCTGGAAGTGCAGTGGGGATCCCAACGGGGCAGCTGCCGTCGTGCTGGAGCCCGCGGTCCATGGAGGGGACACAGGTGTTAACCACATATCACAAGCAGGAATGTGAAATTTCAGGGTAGTCAAATTCAGTGAAGGCCTTGTGCTGGCCTGGCCACTTATAGTGGCATTTCAGGAAAAAAATCACTCTGTGGACCTCAGTTTCTCATTAGTAAAGAGTACGTTGGACTGGAATTCTGTACCATCCAGTATAGTTGCCGTTTATGAAATGTGGCTATTTAAATTTAAATAAAAATAAATAAAAATTCCCTTCCTCAGTTGGACTAGCTCAGTGTCCAGTGCTCAGAAGTCCCTTGTGAACGCGTTGTGGCAATTCCTCAAAAAACTAAAACAAGAACCACCATACCATCCCATAATTCCACTTCTGGGTATGGATTCAAGAGAATGCACAGCGTCTTAAAGAGCTAGAGGTATTTGTACACCCACATTCATAGCGGCTCTGTTCACAGTAGCCAATGGGTAGAAACAACCCGCATGCCTGTGGTCAAATGAATGGAGAGATCAAAAGTAGAGCAGGCTGGGTGCGGTGGCCCATGCCTATAATCCCAGCACTTTGGGAGGCCGAGGCAGGTGGATCATCTGAGGTCAGGAGTTCGAGACCAGCCTGACCAACATGGAGAAACCCCATCTCTACTAAAAATACAAAATTAGCCAGGCGTGGTGGCGCGTGCCTGTAATCCCAGTTACTCCAGAGGCTGAGGCAGGAGAATCGCTTGAACCCGGGAGGCAGAGGTTTCGGTGAGCCGAGATTGCGCCATTGCACTCCAGCCTGGACAACAAGAGCAAAACTCCGGATCAAAAATAAATAAATAAATAAATAGGCCGGGTGCGGTGGCTCAAGCCTGTAATCCCAGCACTTTGGGAGGCCGAGACGGGCGGATCACGAGGTCAGGAGATTGAGACCATCCTGGCTAACACGGCGAAACGCCGTCTCTACTAAAAAATACAAAAAAACTAGCCGGGCGAGGTGGCAGGCACCTGTAGTCCCAGCTACTCTGGAGGCTGAGGCAGGAGAATGGCGTGAACCCAGGAGGCGGAGCTTGCAGTGAGCCGAGATCGCGCCACTGCACTCCAGCCTGGGCGACAGAGTGAGACTCCGTCTCGAAAAAAAAAAAAATTAAATACATAAATAAAAAAATAAAGGGTGGAACATACAAGGAATTTGACTCAGCCATAAAGAGGAAGTTGTGATACCTGTGACAGCACGAGTGAACCTTTAGGGTATTACACTAAGTGAAATAATTTGGTCACAAAAAGGCAACCCTGTAGGATCCACTTATACGAGGTCCCTAGAGTAGTCAGATTCAGAGAAACAGCAGAATGGAGCTTGCCAGAGGCTCGGGGGATGGGGCTGGGGAGTTGTTTAATGAGGACAGTTTGTTTTACAAGATGAAAAAGTTCTGGAGATTGGTTACACAACATTGTGAATGTACTTAACACCACTGGACTGCACACTTCAAAAAAGTGACCGTGGTAAATGTTATGGCAATTAAAAGGAAAAGTCACGTGGCCAGCAGCTACCACGCTGAGCTGCGCAGGCCTTGGACAGTGTCGTGGTCACAGACAATGGAGTGGCTGGTCTTTACCATTCTTTCCAGCCGCCCGAGCACCATGGGGTCCAGGGGCCAGGCCCCTGGTGGCTTTCTGTGGAAATCAAAGTTTTAGTTCACGAAAGTGTCTCTGGGTGTGGGGTGTCTGCTTCTCCCACTTGGGGTTCCTGAAGGCAGACCCCAGAGCTCACCTGGCCAGGTAGGAGAGCGAGGCGGGCTTTGGCATTGCTCTCTCTCTGCCTGCCTGTGGGCCAGCTGGGGCCTGCAAGGCCGCCTGTCGAGGGAGGGGGTCGCAGGAATGGCTCTCACCTGTGCAGAAGGCCAGCCACTGCCCTACGTCAATGGCAAAGATGGGGCTCGGCGGTGTTTTATGATTATTTCTCAAGCAGGGCCCCTGGCGGGCAGGATGTTTGGTTTGACTTTCTGCAGAGTGCTGGTGCCTGGGGAGGGGCCCAGCTGCAGCAGAGGCCGCCCCTCTCTCGCTCTGGGCCCCAGGGTCGTTGGGGGTGAGGAAGGAGAGTTCAGGGGGCAGCACCTCCCCCCAGGCCTTGCTGGGGAGGGTTGAAGGATGCTGGGGGGAGGTGGGGGTGGGTAGGGACTGGTCTCAGTCCCGGGCAAAATGACTCTCAGACCCACAGGCAGATGGAAGCAATTTTCGGTCACGTGGGTCGGGGCTGAACTGCTGCCCCACAAGGCAAGGCCCCATGTCTGGCTCCAGGAAGCGGCCCCGAAGCCACATGGTCCGGGGCCAGATGCAGGCTGTGTCTTTGTTTATTTAAAGGTTCTGAAAGCCCAGGGGAGAGTATTTCTGAAAGGGGAGCAGAAGCAGGAGCAAAGCCCCAAAGGCTTCCAGGCTGCATGGCCTGGGGGTGGGGGCACGTGGGGGCACAGAAAGAGGAGATCTGGCCTCCAGGTCTGCCTGGGGGTATTGCTGTCAGCAGTGGAGCTGTGTGGACCCCCTTGGCGGTTCCCAACAAGGAATGATATTGTTCCTTTGTTCCCCCTGTTCCATAAGATAGGAATTCCTGCGCCCCGTGGAGGCTGAGAAGACAGGGAGGTGCTTGTGAGGATAAACCAGGCCCCAGTTTCTGGCTTCCAGAGTCTTTTCCTCTCTCACCTCTGATGCCTCAGGCCTGGGGAGTCTCCCTCCGACACCCTCTGACCGCTCCAGTGAAATAGGCTGAGGGGGATGGCTGGAGGCGTCTGGGGACGGGGGTGCAGCCAGGTGGGGGTGCTCAGTGAGCATTTTTTGAGTTCGGTTCTTGCCCAGCAAGTGGAAGGGCAGTTGAACTGAAGTCTCCCCTGGCCCCTCCTGGCCTGGAAGCCTGCCTCCCGCCTTCTGGGCAGGGTGAGGAGTGGGCGTGGGCCGCCTGCCCGTCACCGGGGATGTGCCCCCTGCAGCCTCCCACGCTGTGGCCCTGGCTCCCACGCCGGCTCCACTCCCCTGTGGCTGTCCCTGGTGGGTGCCCACCCTTCCCAGGGAAAAGCCACTGCCCTTCCCGAGGGCTGGCAGGAGAGGCCCTGCCTGGGAGCACGCTGTGTGGTCCCTGTCTTAGCGCAGGATGCCTGAGGCCAGATCCTCCTTGGGAGGCAGGATGGGGCGAAAGTCTCCCGGCAGGCAGAGCAGGGCCCAAGCGGGGAGGGGGCCCAGAACAGCAGCAGCCCAGCCTGCTTGGGAGCTGAGGGCCACCAAGGGCAGCTCCTGCCTGTGGGGACTAGCGGAGGCACCGCCTCTGTGACCAGCGAGTTGTCTGCACCCACGCGCATGCACCAGTGAGTGTGGCGAGTCTGCGGTGCGCTGGGACCTGGCCCGTGTGCCCTCCAGCCAGCCCTGGTGGGAACCAGCCCCATCCTGGGAACCCCTGGAACTCCGCTGCGTGGGAGGATCCAGGTCTTTGGCAGGTGCCTTCTGGGCGCCCGCCCCCAGCCCCAGGCCTCTGACCCATGTGTGGAGTCTTAACAGCAGCTAAGGCAAGGCCGTCGAAGGGACCTACAGACAGAAGAGGCTTGAGTGATTTCGGGAAGTTCAGCCCCACGTGCCCCACAGACCTGAGAGTAAAACTTGGTCCTGGCCTGTGGGTGTGCAGCCCGCGGGTGCTGGCCAGGCAGACAAGACGGCCGCCTGGGTCAGTCCCGGGGGAGGCAGAGGTGGACTGGGCGCCCCCTCCCCTCTATGCACCCAGGGGCAGCTCTGCACCCAGGTACCCGCCCTGCACCCAGCACTTTTCCTTCCCTCAGGACTACTGGCTCGTGGTATGGGATTGAACACACAACTCCATGGGGACGTACGCTGGTTCTATCCCCCTTTCTTGCAAGACCATCCATGGAGACATGGGAGGTGGGGACAGATGCTGGTTCCATCCCCCTTTCTTACAAGACCGTCCATGGGGACGTGGGAGGCGGGGACAGAGGCCGGTTCTATCCCCCTTTCTTACAAGACCGTCGTCTATGGGGACGTGGGAGGCGGGGATGGATGCCGGTTCTATCCCCCTTTCTTACAAGACCGTCCATGGGGACATGGGAGGCGGGGACGGACGCCGGTTCTATTCCCCTTTCTTACAAGCCCGTCCATGGGGACGTGGGAGGCAGGGACAGACGCTGGTTCTATCCCGCTTTCTTACAAGACTGTCCCTCCTGCGTCTTGGCTCCCGGGTCGGCCTCTAAGGCCTTTGAGTGGCAGCAGGTTTATCTGAGTGGAGGTGAAGGAGAGGGCCAGGTCCACCTGGGTGGCTGGAGGCCGTGTGGAGGCCGGAAGAGGAGAGCGCCCTACACCCTTGTCTGAGCAGCCCTCCAGGGTATAGAGACAGGAGTTTAGGGTCAGCCCTGCCTTAGAGCGGAGGGGGCCCCCAGGTTGGCACAACTCCTAGAAGAGGAGATGGAAAAGCCTGGCCTTGGGAGTCTGGGGATGGAGCTTTGCTGGGGAGGCAGCATGGCTGCAGGATGGTAGCTTTTTAGAGGACACCATGGCCAGGGGCATCCACCCTGGGGAATTCTCAGGGGTCTCCTGGGCAAGTCGCTTCGCCTTTCTGAGCCTCAGTGCCTCAGTTTCTCCATCCAAGGCTGGGTGTGACATCCACCTGGCAGGTGCCTGTGTGTGAGGCCCTGTCTCGCTCTAACTCCTCTGCTCTTCCTTCCCCAGCCACTGAGACGGCTCCTAGCTGCGTTGGCGACATGGCCGACACCCCCAGAGATGCCGGGCTCAAGCAGGTGCCCGCACCACGGAACGAGAAGGCCCCGGTGGACTTCGGCTACGTGGGGATTGACTCCATCCTGGAGCAGATGCGCCGGAAGGCCATGAAGCAGGGCTTCGAGTTCAACATCATGGTGGTTGGTGAGTCCTCACCCCGCCTGCCACTCAACCCATGCTAGAAACCAGCCTCAGCCCCCAGGGCGGGTTCACAAGCCTTTGGGCTTGGTCTTCCCTTCTGTAAAACAGGGCAGCAACCCTGACCTCAAGGACAGATGGCCAGTGACATTGCGTGTGCGTGCTGCGCCTGGGAGGAGCCCACAGCCTCCAGCGGCTCCTCAGAGGGGCCTGTCCTGCACATGCAGGGCCCCTGAGATGACTTTGGGGAGCCCAGGCCGGCCTGGAGCAGGTCCTGATGAACGGTCACTGCCTCTGAGCAATGACATCAGCCTGTGCAGAGAGTTTCTGTGGCAGCTGTCCCCTCACTGTTGCTCCAGCCTGGCCCTCCAGGCTCCCCGCCGCAGCCTGGCTGGAGGCTCCCCAGCAGCCCAGCTTCAGCACCTGCCCTGGAATTGCGGCCTCATGGCTTCAACACCCCCGGTGGCCCTGGAGAACTGGAGGTCACCACGGGAGGTCGTCGATCAGTACGACCTGGGCAGGGTGAGGGGGCTGGGCTGGAATCTACAGTGGGCTGCCTCTTGTTTCCAAAGCCCCCCAGGTCCCATTCAAACCTCACAATGACCCTGTGAAGGGGGCGTCCCGTTTTCCAGGCAGACACGAGGTGCAAGGAAGGCTGCTGAGGTTCCTTAGCTCACAGGGCAGAGAACCGCAGCCACCGTTTTGACTCCCAGAACTGTGTTCTGCCCACTCCATGGGGTCCAGGGAGGGGTCTGGGGAAGTGCCCCCACCAGCTCACACCCTCAACAAAGGTGAGCTTGTGGGGTTTCTGTAAGGTGTCTGGGCACCTTTCAGGCCAGGCCTGTTTCTCTAACTAATGCCAGCTGTGCATGCCCTTCTTGCGCAGCTCTGTGGGTGCAAACCCACACCTGCCAGCCTGATGTCTTTCTTTCCTCTTCTGCACTGACCTGGGCCCTGGCTCCCCTGGGGTCTTGGTGTCCTCTCTGCTTCCTGTGGCCTCATGGGACCTGGCTGCTCGCGGCCCCACTGTGCTCACAGCTGCCTGGAAGCTGGCAGCCTGCTTCAAGGGAGGGTGGAGGTATGGGGTCCCCTCCTGTGGCCCCCAGCCTGCTCTGCCTGTTGTGGGGGACATGCTTGTACCCTGAGAATTTAGGGCTGCCTCCCGGGAAGACGGCTAGAGAGAAAGAGAGGGGAGAGGCCCAAAGGCAGTGGCCAGGCTGGGACTCACCTCTGTGGGCTGGGGAGGGACTGCCCTGCTCCCTAGCCAGGGACAGGGTGAGAAGGACCTGGGAACCTCTGGGTCCCAGCCATGGCACAGGCCTTCTTCCAGAGCTTTGGCCCCAAGAAGAGGAAGAGGCAGCCCAGCAGCCCTTGCTGCCTCCTGTGGCTGCCACTCTAACAGCCTTGCCCTCCGGGAAGGGTGCCCAGGAGGCCTTCACCTGTCTGGGCCTCTTTTCAACCCTGAGAAGAGCAGTGGCCCTGATTCCCCCCAAGGTTACTCCCTCCTGGTGATGCTGAGTAAAGAATAAGACACGGGGCAGCTCTGCTCTCCTCCCTCCTCCCTCTTCCCTCCTCCCTCTTCCCTCTTCCCTCCTCCTTCCTCCCTCCCATAGCAGCCATGCCCACCTGCAGAGATGCAGGCAAGGTGGAGGGACACCTGTTTGTAGGTCCACAGACCCCAGGGAGAATCCCAGCTTTGTCCTAACTCAGTGGCGTGAAACTTGTGTGTCTTCCCCCGGCTTCTCTGTGAGCCTTGGCTTCCTCATCCATAAAAAGGGATCATCCTGTAAAATGAGATTGAGCAAGCAGGCCCCGGGCAGGGTCCCTGACAGGTTGTGGTTGTTCAAGAAGTTACAGCAGTGGTGATGGTGGTGGTGGTGATAAGGATGATGGGGATGGTAATGACAGTGATGATGATGGTCGTGGTGATGGGGTGATGGTGATAGTGGAGATGATGGGGTGATGGTGATAGTGGTGGGATGGTAGTGGTGATGTGGGTGATATTGGTGATTGTGATGGTGGTGGTGGTGTTGATGGGGTGATGGTGGTAGTAGTGATGGTGATAGTGGTGGGATGCAATGGTAGTGGTGATGTGAGTGTTGGTGGTGGTGAGGGGGATGATGGTGGTGGTAGTGGTGATAGTGGTGGGATGGTGGTGGTGATGTGGGTGATGGTGGTTGTGATGTGGGTGATGATGGTAGTGATGGTGATGGTGGTGATGGGGGTGATGATGGTGATGGGGATGATGGTGATGGTGATGATGGGATGGTAGTGGTGATGTGGGTGATGGTGGTTGTGATGGTGATGATGGTGATGATGGTGATGGTGGTAATGGTGGGATGGTAGTGGTGATGTGATGATGGTGGTGATGGGGGTGATGATAGTGGTGGTGGTGATGGTGATGATGGGATGGTGGTGATGGGGATGATGGTGATGGTGGTGATGGGGATGATGGTGATGGTGATGGTGGGATGGTGGTGGTGATAGTGGTGATGGGGATGATGGTGATGGTGATGATGGGATGGTAGTGGTGATGTGACGATGGGATGATGGTGGTGATGGGGATGATGGTGATGTGGGTGATGTGGTGGTGGTGATGGTGGTGGTGGTGATGGGGATGATGGTGATGGTGATGGTGGGATGGTGGTGGTGGTGATATGGTGGTGGTGATCAGGGTGATGGTGATGGTGGGATGGTGGTGGTGATGTGGTGGTGGTGATGGGGTGATGTTGATGGTGGGATGGTGGTGGTGATGTGGGTGATGTGATGGTGGTGATGGGTGTGGTGATGGTGGTGGTTGTGGTGGTGTTGATATGGATGATGGTAGTGATGGTGATAGTAGAGGTGATAGTGATGAGGGGGATGGGGATGACGGTGGTGCTGGTGGTGGTGATTTGATGACAGTGGTGGTGGTGATGAGGGTGACAGAAGTAGTGATGATGACGGGAGTGATGGGATGATGGTAGTAGTGGTGATGGTGTTGTGATGATGGTGCTGATGGGGATGGTGGTGATGATGAGGGTGATGATCGTGATGATAATAATAAAAGTAACAATAATAAAGGGGTACACTTTAAAGTATCCCAGTTGACATCTTCTAGATCTAAGGTGTCGTGGCTGGAACATTGACATAACTCCTGACCTGAGCTTGGCCAGGACACAAACCTGTTGGACAGAGAGAGATAGGCAAGGAGTGTCCATCCTTGGGCTACTAAACAGTTCAGGCTGGGGATTCTCAGCACCAGCCTTGGCCTCCTGGGAGTCCACACTTTTCCTAGAAAGGTGTTATCAAAGTCAGAACATCGATGTAATTTAGGGTGTTTTGTTTTTTTGAGACAGGGTCTCACTGTTGCCCAGGCTGGAGTGCAGTGGCATGATCTTGGCTCACGGCAACCTCCACCTCCCAGGTTCAAGTGATTCTCATGCCTCAAGCATGCACCACCATGCCCAGGAGACAGGGTCTCACTCTGTCACTCTGGAGTGGCAATGATCCTAGCTCACTGCAGCCCTGCACTCCTAGGCTCAAGCAATTCTCCCACTTCCGCCTTCTCTGTAGCTGGGACTACAGGTGCTCACCACTACACCTAGCTAATTGTTAACATTTTGATGTAGAGACAGGGTCTCGCTCTGTTGCCCAGGCTGGCCTTGAACTCCTGGGCTCAAGCAATCCTCCTGCCTCAGCCTCCCAAAGTGCTGGGACTATAGGCGTGAGCCACCGCACCTGGCCTAGGGCGTTTTTTTTTTTTGTGCTTGCTAGCTTAACCCAAGGCAGCTCTGTGCCAGGTAAAGCAATGGGGCACCGAGTCTGGAGGGGTGTGTGTGTGTGTTATGTGTGAGTTGTTCGTGTGTGTTGTGAAAGTTGTGTGTGAGGTATGTGTGAGAGGTGAGTTGTGTTTGTGTCGTGAGTTGTGTGTGTGAATTGTGTGTGCGTGTGTGTGTGAATTGTGTGTGTGTGTGTGAGCTGTGTGTGTTGTGTTGCCTGTGAATGCCACTTCCTCATCCTTGTTTGTCTCAGTCACCTGTGGACTGGCTGTCCACACACACAGGCACTGTCCCTTGAGTGGCACCACCCTGCACATGGCCCCACAGATCCCATGGGATGTGCGTGAGCCTGCCTGATGCTCACACCAGCTCCGCGGGGGAAAGGATTGTTTATCCCATTTTGCAGTTCAGGAAACTGAGGCATGGTGAGATCAGATGACTTGCCCAGTCCCCAGCCAGTCAGGGAGGAGCAGTTTGAACACCTGAGGCTGCCCTGGGTTTGGTTCCCACCACCCTGGTGAACTGCAGGAATCCCGGCCACCTGGTGCACCCCAGGCAGCCCTGGGCTCCTCCGTGAGCCTGGCCTCTGTCCCGTCTAAAATCTGAGCCACCAGGAGACCTCCTGCCCAGAAAGCACAAGGGGCACAAGAGATGCCTCCTCTCCCAGGCCTGGCTCACCTCAGGAGAGGACTGTGGCCTGGGTTGTGCTGGCACCAGAGCCCGGCTGTGTGGGTTTACACAGTCACTGGACACCCGGCTCGAGGGTGAAGTCCGCGGGTGCTGCTTGGCAGGGGTATTGCCGGGCGGTAGCCCAGACACTGCTGAATCTCAGGCTGGGGAGCCTCGTGCCTGGGTGGGAGGGGCCCCACGTGCAGACCCTGCTGGCCTCTCTGGAGAGACCCCTGACCGGCCTCCCATCCTCTCCCCAGGGCAGAGCGGCTTGGGTAAATCCACCTTAATCAACACCCTCTTCAAATCCAAAATCAGCCGGAAGTCAGTGCAGCCCCCCTCGGAGGAGCGCATCCCAAAGACCATCGAGATCAAGTCCATCACGCACGGTCAGTGGCCGGGGCGGGCTGGGGGTGCGGGACGCCCCTGACTTCCTGGAGCACAGGGGTAGGGGGTCAAGTCCATCACGCACGGTCAGTGGCCGGGGCGGGCTGGGGGTGCGGGACGCCCCTGACTTCCTGGAGCACAGGGGTAGGGGGTCAAGTCCATCACGCACGGTCAGTGGCCGGGGCGGGCTGGGGGTGCGGGACGCCCCTGACTTCCTGGAGCACAGGGGTGGGGGATCAAGTCCATCACGCACGGTCAGTGGCCGGGGCGGGCTGGGGGTGCGGGATGCCCCTGCCTTCCTAAAGCACAGGGGTGGGGGTCAAGTCCATTACACATGGTCAATGGCTGGGGGCGGGCTGGGGGTGCAGGACGCTCCTGCCTTCCTGGAGCACAGGTGCTGGGTGAGGGTGCCCAAGTCAGGCAATCCCAGGTCCCCAAGACAGGGACTCGCTGTGCCCACCATCCCCGGCATGTTGAGTCTGGGGCTCTGGCTGTGAGGGGTCAGCGTCGCGGACCCCTGTGGGCCCCGTCACACTGAGCTCCCTGCAGACAACTGAGTTTTCCACCAAAAGTCATGGGTGAGGGATGCCCAGGGGCACCGTCACCGGCCTGTGCCCTAGCTGGCTGAGGAAGGCTATTAATTTCCCAGTGTCTCCTTGGTTGTCATTGCTGCCTACCTGGGGTTGCCCCTGGGTCAGTCAGGCGTGGGGTGTCTGTGAGGGTCCTCCGCCTCCCCTCTGACTCTGTGCACGTGGCTCGGTGCAGATATTGAGGAGAAAGGCGTCCGAATGAAGCTGACGGTGATTGACACACCAGGGTTCGGGGACCACATCAACAACGAGAACTGGTGAGGCCCCTCCAGGGGGAGAAGCACTAGCAGGGGCTTCAGGGCTCCCTGGACCCCACCCAGAGTCAGCCCTTGGGGCTCCCCAGCCCACGGGGTTGCAGGACCCACCTCCTGGGACCTGACGTGCTGCTAAAGTTGCATGTCTCAGGGGTCTGAAAATTCTGGACCAAAGCAGAATTACCTGGGGAATCTTGCTGTCCCCAACTCACCTCCTGAGGCCAGCCTGGGGAGGCTGGTTTGGGAGGTCGAGGATAAGGCTGTGGCCTCTCTGCTCAGCAAGCCAGACCTCCCAGGGCGTGCATTGGCAGGTGGGGTGTTGGGCTCTGAGTCCTGGGAATGGGTAACCTGCTTGGGGAGGCGTCCCATGTGCCCGCTGACTCGTCCCCCATCCCCCACGCAGCTGGCAACCCATCATGAAGTTCATCAATGATCAGTACGAGAAATACCTGCAGGAGGAGGTCAACATCAACCGCAAGAAGCGCATCCCGGACACCCGCGTCCACTGCTGCCTCTACTTCATCCCCGCCACCGGCCATTCGTACGTCCCTGCAGTGTCGGCGTCCTCATGCCGGGTGCCCTGGGTTCCCTCTGTCCCCTGGGGCTCCCCGACAGTGCTGTCTGCCCTGTTGCTGGGCACAGAGGGGCCGAGTCGGGGGCCGTGGCCACCAGCTGTGAAGTTGGGGGTGTGCTGTGTCTGAACCTCCAAAGCCTCACTCTGATCCCTACACAGCATCCTGCCCAGTCCCCATCCTTCAGCTGTGTCTTGGGGAGGGAGCTGAGGGTCAGGCAGGCCCTGGGCTGTTCTGGAGCCTGGTGGTCTGTGTCCTGCCTTCTCAGGCCAGGCTCTGGCAGGTGGAATGGGAGCCCCCAGCCTAGCACCCTTAGCGGTGACCTGACCTTCTCGTCTGGGCCCTGCCTCATGGGACCCCTCGGTGGGTTTGGTGCGTTCTTAGGCGGGAAGCACAGAGATCAGTGCTGGCCCCTTCCAGGGCTGCACGGGGCTGCTGTTGGCCTTGGCAAGAGCCCTTTCTTCCCGCTGGCTCTGTCCGCACCTGACGTCGCCCCCAGAGGTCTGCAAGGGTGGGAGGCTGTGTGTGCCCTGGCAGGCGGACCCTTTGTGGCCTCACAGACCCTCTGTCCTCGGCTTGCTGTGCACCCCCCGCCAGACACCTGTGGCCCACCCTGAGCCAGGGCTGGGAGGAGGTGGACCCAAGGCCAGCAGGAGGGGCTGGTGGAGGCAGCCGTGGGTGGCTTGTTGGCGTGGGTGGGTGGAGGTCCTTCGCACCTGCTGGCCCAGACGCACGTCCCTGGGTGGAGGAAGTCCAGGGGTTTGGGGAAACCCATACTCTGTGGGCAGCAGGTGCAGGAAGGAGCCTGGCTGGTGGGCAGCAAGCCTCGACCAGAGTCTGTGGGAAAACCCAAGCCCGAGTTTTCGAGCCCACCCTCTGGATCATCCCCTGTGGGCCGGCAGGAGTCCATTCAGGAGCAGGGCCAGCTTGCTGCCCACAGGCCTCTCCTGAACTGAACATCTACCCTCCCAGGGCAGAACGGCCCATCTGGGGTCCCGTGGTAGCTGTTCCAGCTGCTCCAAGCTTTGCCTCAGCTGAGGCTGATGGCAGGAGGCAGAAGCCCCTCCTGATGCCAGCTGGGCAAGCCGAGGATGGCGGGCAGTCTCTGGCACTTCTGCCACTCCCCAGCACTGACCCTTTGGCTGGGACCCCAGCTGGGCATGTTTCCTGGTCCCGCCCGAGGCGCCCAGTCCCATGAGGCAGGGGCGGCCCTTGGTCATCTCTGCTTAAACTTCTGCCCGGAGCTGGATTCTCCGCAGCCATGTCTGTGACTGACTTATTCTCACTGTGGGAAAAGCTCTGCTCCAGATCTGGGGAAGACAGTGCTCCAGTTCCAGGGCCCTGCCAGCCCCTGCCACCCACAGCTTTCCCCACATCGGACCCCAGGCTCACTGGGGCCAAGCAGGCAAGGGGAGCAGCCTGCCTGGTGCAGGGGGAGCAGCCTGCCCGGTGCAGGGGCACCGCACACTAGTGCTAGCTTCTGTTTCTTTGGCCTCTCCCCTCCCAGCCAAAGCCCCACGGCAAGACGGCTGCTGAGCCAATGGCAGCCCCTCTGTGTGGACACGTGGGTGTGTGGTTGTGACTCCAGAACGCATGGACGAGGGTGCTTGGAGCTGGCCCTGGTCTGCCTGCCCTGCACAGTGATGTCACCTGTGTCTGGGAAACACCCTTGTCCTTCCTCTGCCCCACACTCACAGCGTGGCCAACTCAGCCCGGGGCCCCGTCCTTGCCAGCAGGGACCCCCGTGAGCCCTGAGCCAGCACCTGAGAGCGTCGACATCTGCTTGGAGGTGGGTGGCCCCCCCTCGCTCCCCCAGATGAGCCTCATGCACATCCTTCTGCTTCAGCCTCAGGCCCCTGGACATCGAGTTTATGAAACGCCTGAGCAAGGTGGTCAACATCGTCCCTGTCATCGCCAAGGCCGACACACTCACCCTGGAGGAGAGGGTCCACTTCAAACAGCGGGTAGGGTTCCGTCTCCACCCACCCCAGCCCTTCTGCACAGCCTGGAGACGCTGCAGGCCTGGCAGGGGCCACCCAGTCTAGAGGAGTCACATGGTCGGGAGACCGAACCGCCGGTCACTCTCCCAGCGGGTGGCTGGCCTGGTGGTCCCTGGCCTGGGTGGCTGCTGGGGGCCGTCCCTGAGATGGCCTCTCCAGCTCCCCCATATCTCAAAAGCAGCTTTGGGGGAGGGCCCATTCTCCAGCAGATTCTCTGGGGGGGTTTTGGAGAAGGCCTGGACCAGGCGGATGGTGAATCTCTCTTTCAGGGAGTGAGGCCGAGGAGGGGCCGTGAGATGTGGCCCACCTTGTTTTTTGTCTTTTTTTTTTTTTTTTTTTTTGAGAAAGGATCTCGCTCGCTTGCCAAGTTTGCAGTGCAGTGGCGCAGTCATGGCTCACTGCAGCTTCCACCTCCCAGGCTCAGTCATCTGAGTAGCTGGAATTACAGATGCATACCTCCACGCCTGGCTAATTTTTGTATTTTTAGTAGAGATGAGGTTTTGCCATGTTGCCCAGGCTGGTCTCTAACACTTGGGCTCAAGGGATCCTCCTGCCTCAGCCTCCCAAAGTGCTGGGATTACAGGCATGAGCCCCCTCACCCGGCCCTGCCTGGTTTTTATTAGATGGAAGAGAAGTTGGGCCAGGCGCGGTAGCTCATGCCTGTAATCCCAGCACCTTGGGAGACCGAGGCGGGCAGATCACTTGAGGTCAGGAGTTTGAGACCAACTCACCTGCAGCTGCCCCTGCTCCCCCCGGGAGGCACAAGAGTTGGAGGTGATTGGGGTCACAGACCCCCAGAGCCTGCCCTTGACCCTGAGCCTGGGGCAGCTCAGTGTGGAGGTCATGTGGCGGCAAACACCGGGGGCGGGGGGCGGGCAGAGCTTGCCACAGGGATGTGCCCAACTCTCTCCCTCTATCCCAGATCACCGCAGACCTGCTGTCCAACGGCATCGACGTGTACCCCCAGAAGGAGTTTGACGAGGACTCGGAGGACCGGCTGGTGAACGAGAAGTTCCGGGTGAGTGGATCCACGGGGATGTTCTTCCCGGGGGACCCCCAGTTCCTGCTGAAAGGTGTGGTGGGGGGAGGTTTGGGGGACCTTAAGCCATGAGATGATATTCTTGGGGCCAGAGAGCACTGAGCCCGGGTGTCTGTACCTGGTGATCTCAGGCTGAGGCTCTCGTTTTTGGGGGACCCCAGACTCAAGGCAGCTCCTCCCAGGGGCCCAGGAAGGGGAATGGCCTTCCCGCACATGTGTAACCAGCGCCATCCGCCCGTTCCCCAGGAGATGATCCCGTTTGCTGTGGTGGGCAGTGACCACGAGTACCAGGTCAACGGCAAGAGGATCCTCGGGAGGAAGACCAAGTGGGGCACCATCGAAGGTACTCGCTGCAGGCGCCAGGGCTACAGACAGACGGGAAACAGTCCCTCTGCTGACTCAGAGCCTGTGGGCCACGCCTGAGCCGGGGACGAGTGGAACCTCAACCACTGCATTGCCCCACCCAGAGAGAGGGGTCTCCTCGTCCCCACTCAACCCTTGGGAAGTGAGAGGGCAAGTGGCCTGTGCGGGTGCCTCCACCCCGGATCTCTCCCCGGGCAGGGAAGGATTCGGGGAGACAGGAGCTGGGACGGAGGCTGCCAAGTTCTGGGAACTGGTGCAGGCTCTTTCACGGGCACCCGTGTGGCCCTGGACAAATCGCCCAACTTCTCCGGGCCTAGAAAAGGGGTGGGCCGTAGCTCTGTGAGCCAGATGGACCCTCGGACCCTCACCCTGCTGAAGTTCCTGGGACCCTCACACCTTAGTCTCTCGTGGCTGTTGTAACCAATTAGCACAAATGAGGGGCCTTGAAACAACACAAATGTATTTTCACAGTTCCCGAGGCCAGAGGTCCAAAAGCAGGGGCTGTTTCCTTCTGAGGCCCTGAGGCCCAGCCTCTTCCATGCCGCCTTCTTTCTGGGGGCTCCCAGCACTCCTGGCTGTCTTGGAAAGGCATTACATGCTCTAATCTCTGCCCCATTGTCACAGGGCTTTCTTCCCTGTATCTCTGTCCTATCCCTCCTCCTCCTTTTTTTTTTTTTTTGAGACAGGGTCTCACTCTGTCACCCAGGCTGGAGTGCAGTGGTGCAATCTCAGCTCACTGCAACCTCTGCCTCCTGGGTTCAAGTAATTCTCCTGCCTCAGCCTCCCGAGTATCTGGGATTACAGGCATGCACCACCACACCTGACTTAATTTTTATACTTTAGTAGAGACAGGGTTTCACCATGTTGGCCAGACTGGTCTTAAACTCCTGACCTCAGGTGATCTGCCCACCTTGGCCTCCCAAAGTGCTGGGATTACAGGTGTGAGCCACCGAGCCCAGCCTGTTTCCTCCTCGTTGTAAGGATGCCTTTGGACTTAGGGCCTAGACTAAGTGGATGATCCCATCTGGAGATCCTTAATGAATCTTTGAAGAAAGACATTTTCCAAGTCAGGTCACAGTCATGGGTACCAAGGCCTGGACCTTGACCATATCTTTGAATGGATGGGAGCCCCAGGTGGGGGGGGGCCACAATTCAACCCCCTCTTGGTCGTGACACCCCGGGAGGGATGGGCCCAAACGTTTCCTGCGCTTTCCTCTCTCTGCCGCTTCCTTTCTCATTAGAATGGAAGAGGGGAAGGTGCAGAGGGAAATGGAGCAGGAAAAGCCACTTTGTTCTGGAGAGCACTTGGCTGAAAGGCCCAGTAGCGCAGGAAGCACAAGTCTCTTAATCTTCCAGGGCCTCAGTTTTCATCATCCACAAAGTGGGTGCAGTGTGCCAAGATTTTAGTGAGTTGAGAGACTGTCCCAAAGACCACGAGAGCTTTTTGGGAAGCTGTTGCTCTAAGAAAATGGTCATAATGACAATTATCAGGAGGCATCAAACGCTCCTGTGCCCCTGGCTTCAATGAGTTATCTCACTTCATGCCAAGAGCTCCCCGCACCCACCCTCCTTGCAGAGTTGAGGAGGTGCTGTGAGCAGAAAACCTGCCAAGGGATCCAGAACGGGAGGCAGCTCTAGAATCCACAGCTCCAGCCCTGCACCAGACTCCCTCGAGATGGGAGTTCATGCCTGGAGGAGGGTGTGGAGAGGCATGCGGGCCTTTTCCCCTGTCTGCCCTGCTCCCCTACCACCGAGCCTGCCCCACCCACCCCGCAGGAGCTGCCCAGCAGGGTGCGGCCTGGGTGTTTTCCAGTATCCGCCTGTGATGTCAGGCTGGCTTGCCTCCCCTTGGCCCCTCTGCCTGCAGTTCCTCTCTTCCTCTCTGCCCAAATAATTCTTGCTGTTTAGGAACCTTTTTATGAAAGACAGGTTTAGGAGAGCTCGGGATGGATGGGCCTGAGATGGGCTGGCTGCTTTGCTATGGGCGTGCCTCTGCTGCACCCTGGTGACCAGCCTTGGGTACTGCAGGTGGCTGGTGACAGAAGCTGTCAGGAAATGCACAAGGCTGGGGTCCCTGCACCTCTCTGACCTGTGCATTGTTGCGCACCACTGGCTCCAGCTGAGGAACAGCCTGGAACCTGTCAGGACAGTTGTGAGGTAGTGGGGCCCACATTCCAGCAGTCTTATATGAGGACCCTGGAAATGTGCCTTCAACACTGATGGGTTTTTATATCGGGGCCCCGTGAGTTCCTAGCTGACCTGACACCCGGGCTAGTAAGGGCTCTGCCTCATTCTTGCCTCCCACTTGGTGAACAGCACAAGATGCTGTATCTTTGCCATCCTTAGAAACCACCCCAAATATTGTCAATAGAAATGTGGGGTGTAATTAATCATGCCATGAACTCATTTAATCCTCATGTCCCTGAGAGGCGGGTGACGTTATTATCCACATTTTATGGATGAGGAAACTGAGGGAATGAGAGTAACTTGCCCGAGCCAGGGAGCAGCGATCACACACTGCAACTCCAGCCTGAGAGCTCCATTCTTCCTGCCGGCTCTCGCTGCCCCTCAGTGTTAGATGAGAATGCTGCTGGTCAGTCTGCAGGAGGTTCTAGTGTGGACACCGCCCTACACAGGGCCATGGCAGGAAGGGTCTAGGCAAAGGCAACTGGCGTAGCACTGAGAGCACTTGAGGACTGGGCAAGGTGGAGGCCCCGGCCCTTCCTACTGGCCTACCAAGTGAAAACCAGACATTTTTAACTTGGGGAAAAGCCATATGGCTCTGTGATGGGGCAGCCTGGAGCCGGGTGTATGGGTCCTGAATCCCGCTCCAGCCTTACGAGCTGTGGAACTCAGACAGACACAGTTCTTGCATTCTCTATACCTCTATACCCCATTTTCTTTTTTTTTTTCTTTTTTCTTTTTTTTTTGAGACGAAGTTTCGCTCTGCTGCCCAGGCTGGAGTGCCGTGGCGCGATCTTGGCTCACCGCAACCTCCGCCTCCTGCGTTCCAGTGATTCTCCTGCCTCAGCCTCCCAAGTAGCTGAGATTACAGGCACCTGCTACCAGGCCCGGCTAATTTTTGTATTTTTAGCAGAGACGAGGTTTCATCATGTTGGCCAGGCTGGTCTCGAACTCCTGACCTTGTGATCCACCCGCCTCGGCCTCCCAAAGTTCTGGGATTGCAGACGTGAGCCACAGCACCCAGCCTCTATGCCCCATTTTCATCAGATAATGGGGATAACCAAGGAATCATGAGAGACACTTGCAGGTGTGTGAAGATGAAATTCATCACACGGGAGGGCACCGGTGTCTTTTTATTTGCCTTCCTGCCCGGCTCCTCACCTCCAGTGATGCCATTCACTGCCTTCCTCGTTAAAAGGCCTTCTGTTGTAACAGTTATACGTGCCAGGCACTGTGTGTTCATGTAGGAGTTATGGAGCACAGCAATAAAATGACCACTTTGAGATGGCCACCAGCTCGAGCCCGGGGGCACTTGTGGGCACCCATGTGCCCAGTCTTTCCTCGTCCCTGAGAAGTGACCACTGTCCCGAGCTTGGGCTTGTGTGTGTTATATGAAGTACACGTGTCCCTGAGCAATGTTTAGCATTGCTGATTCTTGAGCTTGTGAATGGTCGTCCACAGTACGTAGCCCCTGTGTGTGTTGTCCCTGTGTGTGTGTGCTCTGAGCGCAGGCAAGGTGGACGGGGCTGTGTAGGTGACACCCTGTGGGCCGCAGGTTTTCTTTAAGATCCCAGCTCTGATTCTTGCCTCATCCCATTCCCAGCAGCCCAGCCCCCTTCCTGTCTTCAGGCCTCTGCTGGGACGTCCTGCTCTCCCTGGTCACCCCAGTGGTGCAGGGAACCGGCGCCCTGGCTTCTCCACTGTGGCTTCCTCCCATGCTCCTATTTGGCCTGGTCACTGTGCCATCTCCCATTAGCCAGGAACTTTCTGGAGGGCAGGAGCTGAGCTGTCCAGGAGCAGGAGCTGATACTGGTCACCCCAGTATCCCCCAGACTGAGAGCAGTGCCAGGTGTCCTATACTCAGCCGCAGAGCAGGCGGTTCCCCTGCCTTCCTGCCCCTGGGGCGGCCCTCGGGCTCTGCTCTTGGCACTAGCATTGCTGGGCAGGGGGAGAGAGGTGGGGTCCGGGCAGAGCTTCTCCACCAGGACATTAAAGCCCCTCCTGTCTCCTCTCCTAGTTGAAAACACCACACACTGTGAGTTCGCCTACCTGCGGGACCTTCTCATCAGGTGAGAGACAGCGGGCTTGGGTGGGGCTCACGGCTCATCCCTAAGAGGCCCTACAGTGGGTGGGGGCAGAGGGTGTGGGGCTGAAGCCCTGGGCAGAGTGGGCACACCCTGCCACCTGCCTGCCCTGTCCTTGGGAAGATCTTGGAAGCCCGTCTTCTAAAAAGAAAACCCACTGGGAAATGAAGCAAGCAGTGAAGGTCTTTTTTAATCCCCGTGAAGTTGGCTGGATGGGAAGGCTGAGCTTTGGTCCACTGTGGCCCGGCCCGTTAGAGCTGCCCGGTGACCACTAAGGGCCCAGTGAGGCCTCACGTGTAGGCCCCGTCGGCAGCATGGGATGTCTCCAGCTCCGACCCCAGTGGCCTCTGACCCCTACCCCTTTCACCTGGCTGAGGCTTCTTGGCTCCCTTGAGTCCGGGCAAGGAGGGGAAGCCCCGTGAGAGAGGGTGCCAGGTGGGTGGTCCCTGGAGTGTGAGCCCTGGCCTGGGCAGATGAATGGGGTTGGGGACCTCCTGCCAGAGTGCCAGGGGCTCCTCAGTTCTTCCTCAGCAAGCAGGTGGCACAAATGATGGGAATGTTATCAAGAGGAGGGGCCTCCAGGTTGGCAAGGACAGAGGTGGGGGGATGCCGGGAGCCGTTCTGCCATCGTGGGGAGACTGGGCTTTCCAACTTCCCTCCAAAATATTCCTCCTGAGCTGCAGAGGAATGAAAATCTGAGTTCAGGACTTTTTTTTTCCTGGGGACAAGGGCAACTCAGCCCTTTGCCACAGGCCATAGCCCTGGAGGCCGGCTGTCACCCACTGCCTCCTCCCTGCCAGCACCCTGGACACCGGCCTGGAGCAAGAAGGCTCCAGCCCTGTCCCTCTGAGTCTGTGCACTGTCCCTGGGCCCTGGACCAACCACAGGGTGGACCCAGAGGGAGACACATGCATTGGAATATGTGTGTCCTGACTGAGTCTGGGCTTACCAGGGGGACTGACCCTTCCCCCCAAACGTGTACCAGATCTGGTCCAACGTGGTGGGCCTGGGGGACCCCATGGGGAGCCAAGCAGTGGGGATGGGGAGTGGCAGGGGGTCAGGCGGGCCTGAGTCTGAGGCAGGCTAAGCAGGGGCCCTGCCCCGCTGGCCCCGCCCCCCACCTCACTGACCCGCCTGCCCCCGCACCAGGACACACATGCAGAACATCAAGGACATCACCAGCAGCATCCACTTCGAGGCCTACCGTGTGAAGCGCCTTAATGAGGGCAGCAGTGCCATGGCCAACGGCGTGGAGGAGAAGGAGCCAGAAGCCCCGGAGATGTAGACGCCGCCTTGCCCACCCCCGGGATCCTGCCCCCAAGTCTTTTCCGTCCCCCCCAGGCCCTCCCACTGCCCCATTTTATTTTATATGATTTTCTCCATTTGTCATCATTCCCCACCCCTTCGACATGCTGCCAGGAAACAAGGGAAGGGGCCTCCCTCTGAGTGAGTCAGTGATGAGCTCGCAGCTTCCCCAAGGTTGTGGGGAGGCTGTGCTCGAGCCAGAAGCAGGGGTGAGAGCACCCACTGAATTGATGTGACCCTCCGTCCCCAGGCCTGGCTCCCCGAGGGCTCAGAAGAGCAGCTTCGGTGTGCAGATCATCCGTCCGTGTGGGCTTCTCAGTGCCGGGGGCCTCGGGGTTGGGGCCAGGCCTCGCACGTGCCGAGAGGCTGGGTGGGCTGCATGCTTCCCTCCATCCCCGTCGGCCCCGTCCCCTGGAGTGTGTCAGAGCCCAGGGGAGAATGGAGCCCATCGGGGGCACCTGGACCCCCGCCCACCACGTGGCGTGGCCATCACTCAGCCCCCACCCCCGCCCTGCTCCTAAGGGTAGAAAATCCCAGGGTCCCCTGCCACCGGCTGCCCAGCCACTCCAAGCCCCGTGGCAGCTGCCCGTCCTGGAGCAGAAAGTGCCTTGATCTCAGCCATCCGCAGGCGGCTCTGTGGAGACAGGCTGGAATGAGGGAGGCGTCTTCATCTCCCTGCCATCCCCCTCTCATGCCACCCCTCCCACAGGGCTGCAGGTGCTGCTGATGCGCTGGGATGTGATTGAGGATAAAAAGGAAGGAAAGATGACCCCCACCCCCTCATGCCCCAGTTTTGAAAAGGTCCGAGCAAGTGAGTCTGGTGGAGGAGCTGAGGGAGGGAGCCATGGAAGGTGCCAGAAGGAAGGCTGGCGGGGGCATGTGTGGGCAGTGGCTTGGGCTGGTCAGAGTGGCCTGAGCTGCCCGGCGGTTGCCCTGCCCAAGTGACCAGGGAAGTGTGTGTGTGTGTCCACGTGTGTGTCCGTCTGTCTGTCTAGTGTCTGGGTTTGGCCCAAGACTGGGCTGTGGTTACATTAATACCCAGCCAGCCACCCCCGCCACTCCCCCCTCCTGGCCCAGGCCTTGCTGACTCTGTGACCTGGGGAGGTGGGAGGCCAGGCGAGCCTGACCCTGTTGTCCTACCCATGCCTGGGCCCCTCCCCTCAGGGCCCATGGTAACGAACCCCTAGGAAGGAGAGACCGGGTGTCAGGGGTGCACAGTCCACAGTGAACTGAAGAGCGAGGTTTCATGGCAACATGGCCCGGCCCCTCATCCTCCGTCCCCACAACGGGACCCGTGGGGCCTGCCTTTGCAGGGCACAGATGACCAAAGTCCCTTCCTGCTTCCTGTTCCCTGTCTTGCTCTGGGGAGAAAGAGGGGCCTGATGAGACTCCACACGGGTAGACACATCACCAGGTGCATCTGCAGGCCCCGGGCTGGCTGCTTGCAGCCAGGAGAAGGGCAGCGGGAGGGAGCGTGCGTGTGAGTGTGAGTGTGTGTGTGTGTGTGTGTGCGCGCGCGCGCATGGAAATCCGGGCATTGGATGTCTGACTCCCTCCCCACCCAAGCGAGGAAGGACCCCTCACCACCCCCATCGGCGGGACAGTTTACTTGCCAACTTGCCGTGTTTTTGCCAAAACCAAGATTTTGAAGGAAATGAGTGGCCAGCGCCAGGGCCCAGGCCATGTGGCCTGCCCAGCCTCAGCGTCACTCGGTGGCAGGGTGGGGTGGGGGGTGGGCAGCAGCATCCCAGCCTAGAGACGCTTCACTTTCCTTCTCTGTAACCAGACTTTGAGAAATTGTTCATTTCATCAGGCTCTGTTCCTCAATGGCCTTTTGCTACGTGCCTCCCAAGAAATTTGTCTCTTTTTGTATAAATGACAAAGTGTTGAAAATGTATTTCCTGAAATAAATGTTTCAAATGCAGAAACGCAGAAGGCTCCTGAGTGACAACGTTTCTTCTGCTCCTGGGGTGCGGTTCTTTGGGCCTCGGGACAGGTTCGGGTCAGCTGCAGGTGGACGAGAAGCGTGGGCAAGAAAAGGTAGGGCAGGCGCAGTGGCTCACGCCTGTAATCCAGCACTTTGGGAGACTGAGGCAGGTGAATCACAAGGTGAGGAGTTTGAGACCAGCCTGGCCAACATGGTGAAACCCTGTCTCTACTGAAAATACAAAACTTAGCTGCGCATGGTGGTATGTGCCTGTCGTCCCAGCTACTTGGGAGGCTGAGGCAGAAGAATAACTTGAACCCTGGATGTAGAGGTTGCAGTGAGCCAAGATCATGCCACTGCACTCCAGCCTGGGCGACAGAGCAAGACGCTGTCTCAAAAAAAAAAAAAACCAGGCCGGGCGCGGTGGCTCAAGCCTGTAATCCCAGCACTTTGGGAGGCCGAGGCGGGCGGATCACAAGGTCAGGAGATCGAGACCACAGTGAAACCCCGTCTCTACTAAAAATACAAAAAATTAGCCGGGCGCGGTGGCGGGCGCCTGTAGTCCCAGCTACTCAGGAGGCTGAGGCAGGAGAATGACGGGAACCCGGGAGGCGGAGCTTGCAGTGAGCCGAGATCGCGCCACTGCACTCCAGCCTGGGCAACAGCGTGAGACTCCGTCTCAAAAAAAAAAAAAAAAAAACCAAAAGTCAGGCCAGGTTAGATCTTGAATTCAGACTCCCAAGATTTAAAACTAACAAACTCCCTGAGAACTTATAATTTCAAAGCACTGTGAAGAGTGAGGATAGCATCAAGGCGGTTGCTAGGGGGTTGTTTAATCTACTTGGGGTAAAGGTTCCCAGGGTCTGAGAAGCACTCATCAGCGGAGATGACTGAAAAGCGAACGGCAGATCTGAACGCTTTCATTAAAGTAGGGGATCTGAAGGGCGTCCACAGGGGGTGCTGTGAGCTGCTTCTAGTTAATGTATCCTTAAAAAAGTTTTTCTGTTTTATTTTTTGAGACAGGGTCTTGCTCTGTAACCCAGGCTGGAGTACAGTGGCACGATCACAGCTCACTGCAGCCTCTACCTTCTGGGCTCAAGTGATCCTCCCGAGTAGCTGGGACCACAGGCTTGTACCACCACACCTGGCTCACTTTTTCATTTTTTGTAAAGATGGGATCTCACTGTGTTGCCCAGGCTGATCTCAAATTCCTGGCCTCAGGTGATCCTCCTGCTTTGGCCTCCCAAAGAGCTGGGATTATAGGTGTGAGCCACTATGGCTGGCTGAAAATAAGTTTTTCTTTCGGAAGTTTATATTAGATTGAACTCTGGACTGGTCAGTATTTGACAGTTGTTTTATGCCAACCTAACCCATTCCAAGAGAACTTGACTCCAAATAGATTAGAACTCAGAGCCTTGGCTGAGTGAGCTTTCCTTTGCATGTGAGCTTAGGAAGTAAGGTTCAGGGAGCTCTGGTCCGGATGCCCTTGGCGTGTGCAGAAGGAGCCTCACCCGGATCCCTCCTCCCACATGTATTAGTGCCCTGCAGCTGCCTTAACAGACGACCATGCAGCAGGGCTGAAATCAGCAGAAATTTATTCTCACAGTTCTAGAGGCCAGAGGTCTGAGATCCAGGTGTCCCAGGGCCTCAGTCCCTCCAAAGGTTCTGGGGGAGGATCTTCTCTCCTGCCCCAGCTCCTGGTGGCCGCTTCACTCCCATCTCTGTGTCTGTCTTCACACAGCCTTCTCTCTGTCCTGGAGGGTCAAGAGGGCCAAGAGGGCACTCTTCCAGGACTTAGGGCCCACCTTGATTCAGTTCGATCTCATTTAGATCCTCACCTTCCTGACATCTGCAAAGACGCTCTTTTGAAATCAGGTCACATTCTAAGGTCTGAATGGATGTGAATTTGGTGAGGTAGGAGACACTGTTGGACCCCCTACATCTCCTTCTGCCCCCCTGTTTCAGGGCCTCCAGGACAACATGGGCAGTGGAGTGGTGAGTGGGAAAGTCCTAATTTGGGACTCGGAAAGTCTGGGTTCCAGGCTGACTGTGCCACCAAAACTTGGGGTTGTCTCAGCCTCTCTGGGCACCCCCTGGCTCTTCTGCCAGGCACCTGACTTCTGCATGTTTTGGAGAAAGCAGACAGGTTCCTCTCTGAATGAACTGATGGGCATTGGCCCAGTGGAGCCTCTGCGCCATGGGCTGGTGTCTGCCATGAGCACAGGCAGGTTGAGAGTCAGGTCAGCCCCTGTGGGTGGGTGCCAGCCTGCAGCCTGATTCCAAAAGAGGGTCTTTGCAGATGTCATTAAGGTAAGGATCTAAATCACTAAGGTCCTTCCGGCTGTGATGACTTTGCCCATCCCCCATCTGAAGCTCCTTGCAGTCCCTCTGCCTTGAAGCCCTCTTCCTACAGACTGAAGTGTCTCCATTTTCACCCCCATTGTCCATCCTTGCACATAGGGAGCCTGTCCAATGGCTGCCCTCTTTGGGGCCGACCACCCTCTCCAAGCCCTGGCCTCAGAACTCCAGCTCCTCCCCACTTGGCCAGCATGATCCTCCCAGGCGTCTTGAAGGGGTGGCCTGCCCCTTCACACCTGTGGGCATTTCTGGTTAGGTGGAACAGAGAGACTTGAGAAAAGAAACGAGACACAGAGACAAAGTATAGAGAAAGAAAAAGTGGGCCCAGGGGATCGGCGCTCAGCATACAGAGGACCCACGCCGGCACCAGTCTCTGAGTTCCCTCAGTATTTTTTGATCATTATCTTTACCATCTTAGAAAAAGGGAAGTGGCAGGATAATAGGATCATCATAGGGAGAAGGTCAGCAGTAAGACATATAAATAAAGATCTCTGTGACATGAGTAAGTTTTTTTTTTTTTTGAGATGGAGTCTTGCTCATCGCCCAGGCTGGAGTGCAGTGGCCCGATCTCAGCTCACTGCAAGCTCTGCCTCCCGAGTTCACGCCATTCTCCTGTCTTAGCCTCCCGAGTGGCTGGGACTACAGGTGACCACCACCACACCCGGCTAATTTTTTGTATTTTTAGCAGAGATGGGGTCTTTCACCGTGTTAGCCAGGATGGTCTCGATCTCCTGACCTCGTGATCCGCCCGCCTCGGCCTCCCAAAGTGCTGGGATTACAGGCGTGAGCCACCACGCCCAGCCGTGACATGAATAAGTTTAAGGAAAATTGCTGTGCCTTGATATGCATATGTAAATATCTCCATAAACCTTTTTAGTGCATAAACAGCAGCATTGCCACTAGCACGTCCCACCTTCAGCCCTAAGGCGGTTTTCTCCCATCTCAGTAAATAGAACACACAATCGGGTTTTACACCGAGATGTTCCATTGCCCAGGGACGGGCAGGAGACAGATGCTTTTCTCTATCTCAACTGCCAAGAGGCCTTCTTTCCTCTTATACTAGTCCTCCTCAGCACAGACCCTTCACGGGTGTCAGGCTGGGGTGTCAGGCTGGGGGACGATCAGGTCTTTCCCTTCCCATGAGGCCATATTTCAGACTATCACATAGGGAGAAACCTTGGACAATACCTAGCTTTCCTAGGCAGAGGTCCCTGTGACCTTTGGCAGTGTACGTGTCCCTGGGTACTTGAGATTAAGAGAATGGTGATGACTTTTCACAAGCATACTGCCTTCAGGCACTTGTTTAACAAAGCACACCCTGCACAGCCCAAAATCCGTTAAACCTTGAGTTACCACAGCACATGTCTCTTGCAAGGACAAGGTTGGGGGTAGGGTCACAGATTAACAGCATCTCAAATACAGAACAAAATGGAGTCTCTTATGTCTCCTTCTTTCTATATAGACACAGTAACAGTCTGATCTCTCTTTCTTTTCCCCACAGCGTCTCATGCCCCTAAACCACACCCAGCCAGCCCCTGCCCCCTAAGCCATGGTCATCTCGTTGACCAGACCATCCCCGGTACCCAGCCACCCTGCACCGCCCATCCAGCGATGCTGAAGGGAGGCCCTCCTGCCACCCAACCAAGCAAGTCTCTTGCTGTAGAACCAGAGTGACCACTGTTCCAATTTGCCCGAAAATGAGGGCTTTCCAAGCACACAGGACTTTCAGTGCTAAAATCAGGGAAGCCTGGGTAAAGTGGGCAAGTTGGCCACCCTGGGTGGGATCCCCGTGCCACTCCAACCCTTCTCCTGCCTCTTGGAGCCCTGGCCCCTACGCTTGTTCAACCCCAGAGGTTTGAAGGAGCTGCACGGACCAGGTCGTTCCCAAGGAAGGACCCGGGGAGAGTAGGAAGGCCCTAAGAACGGGCCCCATTCTCACACTGGCTCTGAGCTCCTGCGTGGGAAGTCGGGAATCTCATGGGGGCTGTGGAGACCTTGTGTCCCTGCTTCCTCCCCTGCAAAATCAACAAGCAGGCTTTGGGCTTTTCCAGACACAGCCTTGTAGGAGACCCTGCATCCCCAAGAGCTCAGGGCCAAGTGAGGATGCTGGCAGGTGGGCTCCACTCAGCTCCACATGGATGCACCTGGGAGAAAGCTGGACGGGAATCCAGTGAGCCCCCTGGGCAGGGACTGTGCTTGGCACCTCCTCTGAGATGTGCATGTCCTTTCTGCTATTTTATTTTATTAATTTTTTTTGAGGCAGAGTCTCACTCTGTTGCCCAGGCTGGAGTGCAGTGGCGCAATCTTAGCTCACTGCAGCCTCCACCTCCCAGGTTCAAGTGATTCTCCTGCCTCAGCCTCCCGAGTAGCTGGGATTATAGGCGCACACCACCATGCCCAGCTAATTTTTGTATTTTTAGTAGAGACGGGGTTTCACCATATTGGCCAGGCTGGTCTTAAACTCCTGGTCTCAAGCGATCCCCCACCTCAGCCTCCCAAAGTGCTGGGATTACAGGCATGAGCCACCACACCTGGCCAACTCTCTCCCATTTTAAAACACTACTTTCTGACTACAAAAGTGGCATGTACAATGGGAAATGTCAGAATTAAATACCCGAGGAAGACACTCAAAAGCCTCTGTGATGCTCCCTCCAGTCCTGGTCCTGCGGTGTCGGCCTCTTGTCTCCCTCCTGGTGCGGCATCCTTACCACTGCAGTAACTGGGAAGAAACGTTCCCCATGCATTGCTCTAAATCCCGCTGGATCTGATTTTGGGGGTGCTGGGCTGCTGCCCAGGAGACTGGAAGGGGAGGAAGGCATGTGCCCCTGAGGGCTTCGAAAGCACTCTGTGCCGTGAGGATCCCACCTCCTGCGCTCCCAGAAAGTGGCCGGTATTTTTCTGCTCCAGCAGGGAGCCCAGGCGAGGTTCTCTAGGTAGGTGGAAAGGTAGGTGGAGCAGGCTTCAAGAGCAGAGCCCAGCAGAGCACCCGGCCTCCTCCCATCGCCCGGCTCCTCCCTCCCCTCCCCTCCCCTCCCCTCCCCTCCCCTCCCCTCCCCCCCTTTTGGAAGCAAGGAGGGGAGAGGCTTCCACCCAGGTTGGGCCCAGCTTAGATGTCCTGAGTGGTGGGAATCTGTGCAGGGCCCAGGCGCATTTCCCTCCCCGGAGCAGGAATGCTTTACAGGTGTTGGAGCTGCCTCAAGGCATGGCCAGGAGGGGCCGGAGAAGCTGCATAGGGGACGCTGGGCTGGCGCCTGCACATGGGACAGTCATTGATTAAAATCTCACTTGTATGGAGCCTAAATCTTCGGGTCCTCTTCAGAGAGTCCCAGGTAAGCTGTGTTCCCTGGGTTGATTCCAGGCTGGGCCAGCCTGGGCTGGGCTGCAGACCTCTGGGGATTGCCCACCCAACCCTGTACCACCAGGCTCCCTGCTCCTCCTGAAGGCCTTGGCCTTCAGTAAAATGCAAAAAGTTTTAAATGTTCTGGCTTTTCTGTGGTAATAGAAGCAACGCCTGTCCATTGTAGAATGTTGGGAAAATACAGAAGGGCAAGACCAACAACAGGTACAGAACCCCACCCTGCAGGTCAGCCGGCCTGTGCGTGGGAGTTAAAACAAAACTGGCAACTGGGATGGCTCAGAAGCCCATGGTGGAATAGTCTCTTGTAAACAAAGAGACAAGAGGAGGCCGAGGACTGGTTTCCCCTTCTCCTTCCCACTCCCACTCCTCTCCTCTTTCACATCAAGTCTCTGGTCTCTGCCTTCAGGCTCATGGATGGGCAAGGCGTCCTTTGAGAATTTGCCTGCCAACCCTCAGAGTCACACACACGAAGGTCTCCTGGAGCTCGGAAGGTCAGGCACAAAGTCACTCCTTGACCCTATTTATTGAAATATCCGTTTTTTGAGCACTTTTCCTTTGTAGACTCAACAGGGTCTCCCTCTGTTGCCCAGGCTGGAGTGCAGTGGTGTGATCATGGCTCACTGCAGCCTGGAACTCCTGGGCTCAAGCAATCCTCCTGCCTCAGTTCTCTGAGTAGCTGGGACCACATGTGTAAGACACTACGCCTGGCTAATTAAAAAAAAAAAAAAAAAAAGTAAGCCGGGCACAGTGGCTCACGCCTATAATCCCAGCACTTTGGGAGGCCAAGGCAGATGGATCACCTGAGGTCAGGAGTTCGAGACCAGCCTGGCCAACATGGTGAAACCCCATCTCTACTAAAAAGAATACAAAATTAGCTGGGCGTGGTGGCACATGCCTGCAATCCCAGGTAATCCCAACTACTCAGGAGGTTGAGGCAGGAGAATCATTTGACCCCAGAAGGTAGAGGTTTCCGTAAGCCAAGATCATGCTACTGCACTCCAGCCTGGGCGACAAGAGTGAAACTTGTCTCAAAAAATAAAAATAAATACATTTAAGAAGTAGAGGTAGGGTCTCTCTATGTTCCTCAGGCTGGTCTCAGACTCCTGGCCTCAAGTGATCCTCCCACCTTGGCCTCCCAAAGTGCTGGGACTCCAGGTGTGAGCCACTGCACCGGGCTCAGCTTGGCATGTCTTGAATTTGGGTCAACGTGAAGGAGTCCAGGAGGTCATTCCTCACAGATCGCTTATTGAGGAACCCCCCAGAGGTCAGAGTGGGGGTGGGTGAGGGGAGAGAGGGGCTGCAGGCAGATGCAAGGGGTCCCTGGGATTGCTGGTGTCAGTCCAGGCCCAGGGACACAGCCACGTGGAGAGAATGTGGGATTGGAGCACAGGGGCTGGGCTGGAGGCCTGCTTTGCTGCATGTGCTCGGGCCTGGGGTTAAGTCGGAGCCTCCGTGAGCTCATCTGACAAATGAGGATGAGGACCACCATGTAGTCACCATTCGACACTCGGGGGGAGAGAGGCAAGAAGGAGCCCCGGGCGGGATGAATTCTGACCCAAGCCAAGAGCCACTGTGTGGCCAGCGCCAACCTGCACCAGGTTCTATATCCGTCGTCACACTAGCTCCTCCGAGAGCCCTGAAGGGTGGGCCATGCCCACTCCCTTTCCGGGTCTGCTGAGCGGCTCTGGAGCCCAGGTTTGTGTTTAGCCTGGGCTCTCTCCCTGCTGCACCCTCTGCCTTGTGCTCCCAGCAGAGCACTGCGGCATCGTCCGGCTTTAGCAGGGTGAGGCGGCTCCCACAGACATGTGATGCAGAAAGTCCCCGACACCCCCAGCCAGCTCTCCGTGGGTCCTGTCCAGGGCCCTGCCCCGCGGCGCCCACTGCTGCTGCCGGGCAAGCCTCAGATTCCACTGGGATTCGAGAGGTTGCAGCTGAATCAATGCTGAGAGCCCATCGGAGAAAACATCTTCCTTCCCTTTCAAAGAGGACAGTTATGCATAATTAGAATAAAAAGGGGGTATAAATAATTAAAGCGGCCCAGAGTGAGTGGTTCTTGAACCATCTGCCTGATTTAAAAACTAATTACTCGGAGACTGGTCGCTGCGCGGAGCTGTGCACGGGAGCCTTGCACGCTCCTCACGACGCTCACCGCCTCCTCTTCGGGCACCAGGGGTGGCGGCATCGGCCTGATCATCCAGTCCTGGCACGTAGAGCACTGCCACAGCCTCCTCCATCTCCCTGATTAATAACTTCATCAGAGCCCGGGACCAGAAGGAAATGTAAGTCCTCTGAAGGAAGCGGCCGCACGGTGGAGCCAGCAGCAGTCTCTCCCAGCAGATGAGCCGGGAGGTGTGGACCCAGTCCCAGGCAGGTTAGTAGAGCGCCAGATTCAACCCAAGGAATGACCCATTACAGGGGCTCAGCAGGACCTAAGGATCTTTACTCTTTATCTAAAGGTGCAAGGCACACTCTCCACATACAGCCCTCACCCTGTCCCTGGAGGGAGGGAATTGGATCTCTGCTCTGATTCTTCTGCAAGAAGAATCACTAGGCGTGGTGGCTCGCACCTTTGGTCCCAGCCACTCAGAGGGCTGAGGCAGGAGGATCGCTTGAGCCCAGGAGTTCGAGGCTGCAGTGAACTATGGTCACACCACTGCACTCCAGCCTGGACAACAGGCTGACCCTGTCGTGTCTACATGGGAAAAGTGCTCAAAAGACAGATATTTCGATAACATAATAATAATAGATATATTTTGCCTTGCAGGTGAGTCGAGGAATCCTGCAGGAAGCCCCTCTCCTCATCCAGCCCCCATCCCCAGCCCTTCCCTACTCCTCTTCCTCGGAGACTTGTCCGGACTGTCAGTCCCTGCACAGCAGCCTGGGAGTGGGGCAGGGTGGGATCGGGGGACAGAAATACCCTGTCCTGTAACAATTAACCCTGACATTTCCTTGGCACAGATTCTCATCCTTGCGTTCCCTCTGAAGAGGGCACATCAGGGGCTACTGCTCCACTTCACAGATGAGGAGAGCGAGGTCAAGAAGGTTCAAAGTCATGCAGCAGAGAGTGGTGGAGATGACCTGGACTTCAGACTTCGTCCTTCGGGAGCTTTATGTTCGGGTGCTACTTGGGGACAGCTCTTCCTGTGCCCCAACCTTCTCTGGAAGGCAGCCAGGGCTGAAGCACGGCCACCTCACAACGCGTCGTGCTGGGACATGTAGGGTCTCAGAGTGAGGTGTGTGTGTGTGCATGAGTGTGTTTCTGTGTGTATATGTGAGAATTTCGATAAACGCATACACCCTCACAGCACAAAATGTGGGGAAAGACACAGGGTCCAAAACAGCCTACCGGGCTGGGCCTTGTGTTTATGGGTTTAGCTCTGAGTGGGGAGGTGTTGAGATTAGCTGCACTCTTGGATGAGGGTGGAGAAGTGCTGCCACTGCCTGCCACTGCATGGCACCCAGCTGTGAGATGACCCCTCTATTGACACAGGCAGAATTACAAAATCAACATTGCAAACTCAGGAATGGGAACCAGGGATATCCATCTACACACATCAAAATGGTTAAATGGGGGAAAACAAATGCACTGTCCGTCTGCAAACTGCCTGCAGTTAAACCCTCAGTGAGTCAACCCTTCAAGGTGGCATCAGCAGGGGAGAAAATTTCAGCTCCAGGCTCTCTGAGTTTTTCTTATCTACGCTGTACTTTCCTAAAGGCTGATTTCTTTTAGGTAATGCACATCCTCCCGTCTCCATCATATTTTCTTTGTAAGCTCGTAGACTGTGTTCATTTGCAAAGGTCATCAAAGGGCAGTTTTCTCTGGAGCTGGTTTTGAATCCTGGTTCTTCTGCTTACCAGCTGGGTGACTTTCAGTGGGTGATTTAACCTAGGTCCTCAGTCTCCCCATCTATAAAATGGTAATGATAGTACCCAATTCATAGGATTGTTGTGATTAAATAAGTTAGTTCATATGAAGCACTTACAATAGTGTCTAGGGTCTAGGCAATGAGTGTTCAATAGATGTGAGCCATCATTATCACCATTGACATCACCACCACCATCATCACCATCACTATAATCACTATCAACATTAACATTACCATCATCACCCTCACTATCATCATCACTATCATCACCACCATCACCATCACATCATCATCACCATCACATCATCATCACCATCTCCATCATTATCTTCATCATTATTATCATCACATCAGCAGTATCATCACTACTATGATCACCATCATCACTACCATCATCCCATCATTACCACCACCACCATCTTTATCATCACTATCATTATCATAATCATCATCACTATCATGCTCATCACCATCACCATCATCAATATCATTACTACTGTGATCACCATCACCACCACCATTATCCCATCATTATCATTTTCACTATCACCATCATCACCACTACCATCATTATCATCTCATCACCATCATTATCACCATCATCATCATCACCATCATCATCACCATCTCCATCATTATCATTATCATCACATCATCAGTATCATCACTACTATGATCACCATCACTACTACCATCATCCCATCATTATCACCATCACTATCATTATCATCATCACCATCATTATCATCATGACCATCACCATCACCAACACCATCATCAGTATCATCACTACTGTGATCACCATCACTACTACCATCATCCCATCATTATCACCATCACTATCATTATCATCATCACCATCATTATCATCATGACCATCACCATCACCAACACCATCATCAGTATCATCACTACTGTGATCACCATCACCACCATCATCCCATCATCTCTATCGCCATCATTATCAACACTACCATCACCATCATCGCCATCATCATCACCACCATCATTAGCATCATGATCATCACCATCATCACCACCATCACCATCATCTCCATGAACATCACCATCACCACCATTACCATCATCATCACTACTCCTACCTTACCATCAATATAAGGTACCTACTGCCTTACCTAGCACCATCGATGTCGCCGTAATTATTATCATCACCATCACCATCGTCATCACGATTATCACACAACCATCAATATCATCATTTTCTCCATCATCACCATCAACAACATCCTGAAACTGAAATAAAGAAAAAGGCCCTGCTGTGGCCTCATCTTGCCCCTCTGCCCTGGAATCAGAAGGAGTAAAAACCAGCCAGGTGGAGGGCAGAACTGACAGCAAAGGAGAAGTTGGGCTGTTTGCTGCCCAGGCCTGGCCGGCACTACTCCTCCTGGGATGTAGCAGCTTTCTGAGCATGTCCTTAGTGTGAGACTTCCCTGCGCTGCTTCTCCCTGAATGTTCACAATAGTCCCACGGGGCAGGTGCCATCATGGTGAAGTTGAGGTGCAGAGAGGTCAAGGTCATCTTGGCCAGGGTGCACAGCTGGTGAGGGACTGAGTCAGGATGTAAAACATTGCCTGATCTGTGGTCCAGTGGCTTCCACTCCAGTTCACTGCCCACGGTAGGGGTGGAGGTGGGGGTGGCACGCTCCCTGTTGCCTCAGACTGATGAAGTGCTCAAGGCTGGCTGTGTGTACTGGGACCTCTCTCCTGGACCCTGAACCCCAGCATCTATTTAAAAATGTTGTGGAGACCTACTCATGGAGGCAGCACCATGCTGGGCCCGGGAGGAACAAAGCGGGTGAACAAGGCAAGACTCTGAGCCTGGGGGCGGCCGGTTGGGTGGGGAGGACAGACACGTACACAGAGCATCGTAATATGATGAAGCCAGTGCCATGACAGAGGCGCACGGAGGCCAGGAGGGGCATCTACCCTTTTTGGCAGGGCCAGTACTGAGGGTCAATTAGGCCCTTTATATTCTTTATAAATTATACAATCTCAGACTTTTTTTTTTTTGAGACAGAGTCTTGCTTTGTCACCCAGGCTGGAGTACAATGGCACAATCTCAGCTCACCACAACCTCCACTTCCAGGTTCAAGTGATTCTCCTGCCTCAGCCTCCTGAGTAGCTGGGATTACAGGCATGCGCCACCACGCCCAGCTAATTTTTTGTACTTTTTAGTAGAGATGGGGTTTCACCATGTTGGCCAGGCTGGTCTTGAACTCCTGACCTTGTGATCCACCCACCTTGGCCTCCCAAAGTGCTGGGATTACAGGTGTGAGCCACCGTGCCCGGCCTCAACTACTTCTTTATAGTAGTGTGAAAATGAACTAATATGCATTCGTCGAGTTTCTTGGATCTATTGACTGATCTCTTCAGATTTTGGAAAATTCTCAACAACTATTCCTCAAATATTTATTCTGCCTTATGCTCCTTTTCTTCTTTCTGGGGCTCCAATTTCATGTATGTTGATATTTTCCCAGTTCTTCAACACTCTGTTCTTTTAAAACATTTTATTTTGTTAATTCTTTTTATCTTTGAATTTTAGTTTGGATAATTTCTATTGACTAGTCTTTAAGATCCTTTCAGTTTTATTGATCTTTTCTTCTATTGTGTTCAATCTGCTCTTAAACCCATCAAACGAACTCTTTGTATCTAATATTACAGTTTTCTTCTCTAGAATTTCCATTTGGTTATTTTATGCTTTCCATTTCTGTGCTGAAATTTCCCATCTGTTCACACATGCTGTCTACCTTTCCCACTAGATCTTTTAACATCTTTATTTTAGTTTATTTAAGGTTCTTGTCTAATAATTCCAACACTCGGTCATCTGTGGGTCTACTTCTATTGGTAATTTTTCCCCTGGTTATTAGTCACATTGCCCTGCTTCTTTGCATGTCTTGCAATGTTTTTAGTCTGAAATGTGGTATATTTTTTAAAAAGTAGTGCCTATAATAAGTATATGTCTCCTGGAAAAAGAATGTACCCCTTCTTCAATCGGGCCATTAGTGTGAGGGACTGAGTCAATTTAATATGCAGTTGATTTGGATCTGGGCTTTAATGAAGCTTCAGTTAAAGTCACTTCACCACTCACTTCAAATGTTCTGAAAGTAGGATCAGGTCTTTCCCTTAGGTAAGTGTTTGCAAGAGAAGACGATAGTATGAAAAACATAATGTGTGCCTGTATTAAAAAGGTCAGAGGGCTTTGAGGATGTAAACATGGTGTATAAAGGTGAGTGTTATTAAACAGGATATTGTAACAGTGCAGAAATGGGTGGTAACTTTCAGAGGATGAAAGATCTTATTCTCCAAGCTTTAGATGTTACAGCTAGGAATGGTAAAAGTAATAACAGATACTATCCTCATGAAGGGCATTCTCTGCCTGAACCCAATCACTTCAAGGACCCTGAAAGAATTCTCAGAACTCCAAATCAGTTGGCCATAGGCCACTGCTGCTTCCACATATTCAAAAAATGCTAACATCCCAGTCCTACTTCCAAACCCCAGCACAGGCTGTGTTGTCCCCCAAGGTAAGTTAACACCAGAAAACAGAAACTTCATTGGTCCTGGCCCAGAGCTCTGTGTCCTGGCCTCGCCCATAAAGGGGGCTCCCATTAGCTAACCTGCTCAGCTCCCTGCCACACTTCCCACAGAGCTTTCTAGCTTTTGTCAGCTCAAGGCAGCCCTTGAAAACTGTAGAATCCGAGGGGGTGTGTATCTAATAAAGTTGGAGCTCTGCAATTTAGCAATTACTGTAACCCACACTTGTAATTTAGGGGGTTTCTTGTAATTCTCCTTTGTACTCTTTCTTTTTGAAAAAATATGCAGCCTTAATAGCTTCCTCTTTAATGCTCCAAAGGCCGATATTTGCCACTCCCCATCCCCTGTCAGCTGCAGAGCACAAAAAAAAGTGTGCAGATCATGTTGAAGTTGCTTTTCAGGGCTTAGAACGTTTAATTTAATGCTCAGCATCTCCGAAAGGAAACTGAACTTGCTCTTTGTAATTGTGCATGTCTTCAAAGCTCTGAATTCCTCTTCTAGGTTGGTCATCAGTATGGATTAAAATCTGCTGAGAGGTGTAATCTACCCACCTTTCTACATTCTACTATCAGGCCAGTCTCCTCACTGCTTCCTGAATGTGCTAGTGTTAATTTTGCTCATCTATCTTTATTCGTGCAGTTACCTGTTTGTTCATTTAAGAATTTTTTTTTTTCTTTTTTTGAGAACCTCTATGTGCTAGACTCTAGGCTTACTACCAGAAATCTAAATCATAAAGGACAGGACTACCTCTGTCCAGGAGTTTTGCAGTCTGGAAAGACAGATGACTCTATCCTAACTACACTCAGGATATTATGTGCGATGATTGAGCTGGCATAGAGGGTGATGGAAGCCAGGGGGTGGCACCTACCTCAGACTGAGCTGTGAGAAGTAGCGACTTGGAAGCCAGGCTATGATGGATAAAAAGAGGCGAAAGAGGCAAAGCATGGGAAGGAATGGTCCACAAAGCATACAGAGACTTGCGCTGGAATGCTTCTATTTACAAAAGCTGGATTTAAAATAGAGACAAACCGGAAAACACACAGATGTTCATCAATAGAATAATTTTGATATGCATACAATGGAATTTGACTTAGCAATTAAAAATGAACTACTGGTACATGTAACAACATGCTTCATTCTTAAATATGTTTTGTCGAACAGAAAAGCCTATTGCAAAGGGCACATAATATTTAATCCCATGAAGAATGAAATTCAAGAAGAGGCAAAACTGGCCGGGTCCCTCATGCCTGTAATCCCAGCATTTTGAGAGGCCAAGGTGGGCAGATCACTTGAGGTCAGGAGTTCAAGACCAGCCTGGCCAACATGGTAAAACCCCGTCTCTACTAAAAATACAAAAATTAGCCAGGTGTGGTGGCAGGTGCCTGTAATCCCAGCTACTCAGGAGGCTAAGGCAGGAGAATTGCTCAAACCCAGGAGGTGGAGGTTGCAGTGAGCCGAGATTGTGCCGTTGCACTCTCGCCCGGGCAACAGAGCGAGACTCTCTCTCTAAATAAATAAATAAATAAACAAATAAATAAAATAAAATAGAAAATCAAAAAAAGAAGAGGTAAAATTAATGCATAGTGATAAAAACCAGAACTCTGGTTGCCTATAGGGAGGTGGGGAGTCAATGTAAACGGCCTGGAATGATGTAAATAGGCTATTGGATTTCAGGTAGCATGCATTTACACATTTACCCACTCATTGAATTTTAAACTTAAGATCTGTGTATTTCACTGTAGGTAAATTTTGCCTCGATAAAAACTAACCAGTAAAAGAAGAAAAAAGAATCTGAATTTCTCTTTTTACAGAGGGTTTTAATCCTTTCACATTATTTGTGAATATTGAGATTGATGTTAGGACTTATTTCTGCTATCTTCCTTTATTTTAAAAACTATAGTTAACATACTTTCTTGTTATCTCTTATTTTTCTTAATAAGAATACTTAAAGTTTGAATTCACTTCTAAATTCAACTGTGACTGTGTCTTATTATTTTCTAAATAATCTACAATAGGTTTTGATTTCTTTGTTGACCTAATCATTATTAAAAGATGGTTTCAAATTTTCCAAACCATTGAGTGTTTCTGTTAGGCTTTGTTAAAACTTGACCATTAATTTATGTTTTTCATTTTTTTTTTTTTTTTTTTTTTTTGAGACGGAGTCTCGCTGTGTCGCCCAGGCTGGAGTGCAGTGGCCAGATCTCAGCTCACTGCAAGCTCTGCCTCCCGGGTTTTTATGCCATTCTCCTGCCTCAGCCTCCCGAGTAGCCGGGACTACAGGCACCCGCCACCTCGCCCGGCTAGTTTTTTGTATTTTTTAGTAGAGACGGGGTTTCACCGTGTTAGCCAGGATGGTCTCGAACTCCTGACCTCGTGATCCGCCCGTCTCGGCCTCCCAAAGTGCTGGGATTACAGGCTTGAGCCACCGCGCCCGGCCTGTTTTTCATTTTTTAAACAATTGTGGTTAGGAAATGTAGACTGTGCTCTCACTGCTTTATAGAACGAGACAGAAAACAGACTGTTCTTGGACTAACAGATGTGTTGTTTTGGTTTATTCAGATGGTCTCAAAATGTCCTCTGTTGTTGAGAGGATTTTTAAAAATCGTTACATATAAGCCTTTTAATATCAAGGTATATTAGTCCATTTTCATACTGCTATGAAGAAATACCCAAGACTGGGTAAATTATAAAGACAAAAAGGTTTAATGGAGTCACAGTTCCACATGGCTGGGGAGGCCTCACAATCATGGCAGAAGGCGAAGGAGGAGCAAAGGCACATCTTACATGGTGGCAGGCAAGAGAGTGTGTCCAGGGGAACTGCCCTTTATAAAAACATCAGATCTCACGAGATTTATTCACTCTCACGAGAACAGCACAGGAAAATCCCACCCCCACGATTCAATTACCTCCCACTGGGTCCCTCCCACAACACGTGGGGATTATGGGAGCTACAATTGAAGATGAGATTTGGGTGGGGACACAGCCAAACCATATCACAAGGCCAGCAACCTACCTGTAATGGGTATTTAATTGTCAAAAATTCATACAGCCAAATAACGTTTGCTACTAAAATCTTGACTCTGTTTTGTGTTCCTGGACCATATGAACAGAGCATACTTGCGTCTCTTCTTGGAAAGAGCTTGGTGCCTGGGTCCCATATATCTTTAAACACATATTCCTTGCTTCGGCAAGCAAAGACAGCCCCTACCACCCTACTTTGCCACTGTCAGACTAAGGCAAATATAATAATCTCTCATTTGTGTCCTTGTTCCTTGTGTGGAAAACTCGAAGGCAGCAAGAATGAAAAGTGTTAAAGGATTTTATGTGTTCAATGTATTTAGGCCATATCAGCAGTAATACAAAGTCAAGCATATCTTTTTAAAAAATAGATACATTTAATGGGGGGAAAAAATCCATAAAACCACTGTCAGATATTAGAGCCAGATGTTATGATTCTGACTTTTAGACAGACCCTAAGGCCTACATCTCAGGTTCTGCCTAGTAATTTTCATTTTTTGACCTGGGTCTAGACATTTATCAAATTTTACCTGTGTGCAGACAGAAAAGAAAGTGGTTAGAAATAAAAATGCTGGCTGGGTGCAGTGGCTCATGCCTGTAATCCCAGCACTTTGGGAGGCCAAGGTGGGTGGATCACCTGTGGTCAGGAGTTTGAGACCAGCCTGACCAACATGGAGAAACCCCGTCTCTACTAAAAATGCAAAATTAGCCTGGTGTGGTGGCGCATGCCTGTAATCCCAGCTACTCAGGAGGCTGAGGCAGGAGAATTGCTTGAACACGGGATGTGGAGGTTTCAGTGAGCTGAGATCGTGCCATTGCACTCCAGCCTGGGTAACAAGAGCAAAACTCCCTCTAAAAACCCCCTCTTAAAAAAAAAAAAAAAGAAAGAAAAGAAAGGAAAAGGAAGGAAGGAAGATGGATGTTGTGATTCAACGTATAATCAGTTTTGTAACTGTTCCATAGATGTTTGAAGAGATGGCATATTATAGCTATTATAGCTGTAGGACGTAAGTGTAAAATCTTTCTATCCATCTATCTATGTATTAGTTACCTATTGCTGCATTCAGCGCATAACAGCCTGAACAACAGACATTTTTTTTTTTTTTTCTTAACTTTTATTTTAGGTTCAGGGTTAGATATGCAGGTTTGTTATATAAGTAAACTCATGTCATGGGGGGTTGTTGTACAGATTATTTCGTCACCCAGCTACTAAACTTACTACCCAATAGTCACTTTTTTCTGCTCCTCTCCCTCCTCCCACCCTTCACCCCAAATAGGTCCCATTGTCTGTTGTTCCCCTCTTTGTGTCCATGAGTTCTCATCATTTAGCTCCCACTTATCAGTGACAACAAGAGGTATTTGGTTTTCTGTTCCTCCATTAGTTTGCTAAGGATAATGGCCTCCAGCTCCATTCATGCTCCCACAAAAGACACGATCTCGTTCTTTTTTATGGCTGCATAGTATTCCATGGTGTATATGTACCACATTTTCTTCATCCAATCTGTCATTGATGAACATTTAGGTTGATTCCGTGTCTTTGCTACTGTGAATAGTGCTGCAATGAACATTTGCATGCATGTGGCTTTGGGTACAATGATTTATATTCCTTTGGGCATATACCTTGTAATGGGATTGCTGGGTTGAATGGTAGTTCTGTTTTTAGCCCTTTGAGGAATCACCACACTGCTTTCTACAATGGTTGAATTCATTTACATTCCCACCAACAGTGTATAAGTGTTCCCTTTTCTCTGCAACCTCACGAGCATCTGCTGGTTTTTGACTTTTTAATAATAGCCATTCTTTTTTTTTTTTTTTTTTTTTTTTTGAGACGGAGTCTCGCTCTGTCGCCCAGGCTGGAGTGCAGTGGCCAGATCTCAGCTCACTGCAAGCTCCGCCTCCCGGGTTCGGGCCATTCTCCTGTCTCAGCCTCCTGAGTAGCTGGGACTACAGGCGCCCGCCACCTCGCCCGGCTAGTTTTTTGTATTTTTTTAGTAGAGACGGGGTTTCACCGTGTTAGCCAGGATGGTCTCGATCTCCTGACCTCGTGATCCGCCCGTCTCGGCCTCCCAAAGTGCTGGGATTACAGGCTTGAGCCACCGTGCCCGGCCAATAATAGCCATTCTAACTGGTGTGAGATGGTATCTCATTGTGGTTTTGATTAACAACAGACATTCCTAATCTCACAGCTGATGTGGGTCAGGAGCTCAGAAGCAGCTTAACAGGATGGCTCTGACTCAGGGTCTCTCATGAGGTCGTCAAGGTGGAGGCTGGGGCTGCAGTCGTCTGAAGGTTTGACCGGTGCAGGAAGATCTGCTTCCAAGGTGGCTCATATGTGTGGCTATTGGCAGAAGGATTCAGTCCTTGCCATGTGAGCCTCTCTTCACATCATAACTGGCTTCTTCAAGAATGAATGATCCAAGAGAAGGAAAGAAAGAGAAGCTGCAATGTCTTTTATAACCTGACCTTGGAAGTGACATACCATCATCAGGATGATAGAATATTCTGTTGATTACACAGACCAACCCCAGTGCAGTGTGGGAGCAGAATACACAGGTGCGTGAATACTAAGAGGTAAAGGTCACTGGGGGTCATCCTGGAGGCTGGCTCTCACAATCTACCTTTTTATTTGTTTATAGATACAGGTAGAAAGTTGTTCAACCTTATGAATTATATTATTAAAGTAATTTGTCTATTTTTTTGTCCACCTGACTATCAAAGACTGAGAGTGACTGTTACTGTTCAGTGCTGTAGACGTAATGCTGTTAATTTTTTTTTTGCATTTTGACCATTTAAAAATATCTTTTGAGACAAATTATATTTTATGTTTTCATTGTGGATTCTGCCCTTAATATAAAATAACTCCACTCATTTTGATACCTTCTGCTTTTGATTCTGTCATGCTTACTAAGATTTTTATCTCTGTTTTCTGTTTTCTTGCATTTACCTAATAATTTTTGCTGGCTGTTATAATTTTTAACCTCTCTTTACTATTTTTAAATTATAAATTGATAATTTATAATTGTGTATATTATGGGGTAAAAATGATTTCTGTTCAAAATAATTCATGAATGCCATGTAGAATAATTAAATCACGCTAGTTAACATACCAATGACATCAAATACTTAACATTTTTTGTGGTGAGAACGTTTAAAATTTACTCTTTTAGCAATGTTGAAATGTATAATATGCCGTTATTAACTATATTCACCATGCTACGCAACAGATCTCAAAAAGCCCTCCCCCATATCCTTTCTGTCTAACTGAGATTTTGCACCCTTTAACCATCACTGCCTCATTTGTGTATCTCTTTAATAACAAATTTCTTTCGGATGTGTCTCTTGTAAACAACATATGCTTCTATCTGATTTGTAATAAGAAAATTTAAATAACTCATTTTTATTGTTATAACAAGTATATATGTACATGTGGGGGGAATATATATATATATAGTTTTTTTTTTGAGACAAGGCCTCACCCCATTACCTAGGTTGGTGTGCAGTGGTGTGATCTCGGTTCACGGCAGCCTTGACCTCTTGAGCTGAGGTGATTCTCCCACCTCTGCATACTGAGTAGCTGGGACTACAGGCATGGGTCACCACCCCTGGCCAAATTTTTTGTTTTTGTAGACATGAGATTTTGCCATGTCACTAGAGACTGATGTTGACTCCTGGGCTCAAATGATCTGACCACCTCAGCCTCCCAAAGTGCTGGGATTACAGGTGTGAGCCACCGTGCCTGGCCCAACTTGTCATTTTAACAGCATCTAAGTTTTTTGAACATATTTCTAGTACTTACTTTAAAATCCTTGCTAAATCCAACATCAGGGCTCACTCACAGAGTCCATTTCTATTGACTGTGTTTTTCTTTTTTCAGGTATGGGTTACATGTCCCTGTTTATTTTCATATCTCATACTTTTTGGTCAAAAACTAGACATTTTAAGTATTATAATGCAGTAGCTCTGGATTCCATTTATTTTTATTTATTTTTTTGAGACAAGGTTTCACTTTGTTGCCCAGGCTGGAGTGCAATGGCGTGATCTCAGCTCACTGCAACCTCCACCTCCTGGGTTCAAGCAATTCTCCTGCCTCAGCCTCCCACGTAGCTGGGACTACAGGTGTGTGCCACCACGCCCAGCAAATTTTTTTGTATTTTTAGTAGAGATGGAGTTTTCCTATGTTGGCCAGGCTGGTCTTGATCTCCTGACCTCAAGTGATCCATACGTCTCAAGCCTCCCAAAGTGTTGGGATTATAGGCATGAGCCACTGCGCCTGGCCGGGATTCCATTTATTTTTTTGAGGTTTTTTTTTTTTTTCCTTGCCTGGACTTACACTGTGGGATGTCTCCCTGTGGTATGCATCTGCTGATCGTTTTGCTCAGAATTTTGATCTTTCAGCCTGCCTTCCCGGGAATCATCCTTGAGTCTGCATTGCCTAATGGTCAGCCAATAATTTGGGCGAAGTTTGTGCCCAAACGCCTTGGCCCTACTAAGCCTTCTTTCCTCTGCTGCTCTGTGTGTGTGTGGATTTGGGAGTGCATCCGAAGCCAAGTGTCCCTCAGCCTCCACTCGATGCTGGGCGGGTTCAGGCCCGCCCTGTGCAGGCTCATAGTTCGCCAGTCAGCCCAGTGTTTGTGGTAAGCTTGCTTCAGCCTTTCCAGTGCTCTGTTATTTCTAGGATCTCCCTGTGAAATTTCCTTCTTTTTTTTTTTTTTTTTTAGAGATGGAGCCTTGTTCTGTTGCCCAGGTTGGAGTGCAGTGGCCCGATCTCGGCTCACTGCAACCTCCACCTCCCAGGTTCAAGCGATTCTCCTGCCTCAGCCTCCCAAGTAGCTGGGATTACAGGCGCATGCCACCATGCCCAGTTAATTTTTGTATTTTTGTAGTAGAGACAGGGGTTCACCATGTTGGCCAGGCTGGTCTCGAACTCCTGACCCTGTGATTCGCTCACCTCAGCCTCCCAAAGTGCTGGGATTACAGGCGTGAGCCACTGTGCCCGGCCATGAAATTCCTGACTGGTTTGCTGCTTGCCCCAACTTGGAATCCAAACTTGAGTTTATGAAACTGGGTTTTTCCAATTTGTACCCTACTGAATTCATCACTTTTAGTTGGGAAAACTGCAGATTTTTTCCTTCGTCCCAAGTCAGCCCCCTCTGGCTACCATAACTGTTCTTGCTGATCCAGCTTGGGGAGGATAGAGCATCCCTAGACAAGAAGACCACAGACCTTTACTACTCTTGCCAAAAGCTCTGCAGCTTTCCAATAATGGAAGCTTCTCAACTCACTGTCTGTCTTTGGTTGATGCCCACTGGCCCCCAAAGGTGGTTGATGTTTGACAATTTCATCCATTTCATACTTGTTTTTTTGTGGAGAGAATTCACCAACCTTTTCATGCCAACACAGCCAGAAGTACCTCAGGTGAAGGTTAAAAACCAGATGACTGGTGACTGGACAATGTCAACACACATGGAAAAGGCCAGGTGAGGTGGCTCACGCCTGTAATCCCAGCACTTTGGGAGGCTGAGGCAGGCGGATCATGAGGTCAGGAGATCAAGACTATCCTGGCTAACATGGTGAAACCCCATCTCTACTAAAAAATACAAAAAATGAGCCGGGTGTGGTGGTGGGCGCCTGTAGTCCCAGCTATTGGGGAGGCTGAGGCAGAAGAATGGCATGAACCCAGGAGGCGGAGCTTGCAGTGAGCTGAGATAGCACCACTGCACTCCAGCCTGGGCGACACAGCGAGACTCCGTCTCAAAAAAAAAAAAAAAAAAAAAAAAAAAAAGAAAAAGAAAAAGAAAAAGAAAAAGCTACAGACCTTGCTCACAATTTGCCCACAAGAAAATTCCTTGCGGACAAAGGACAGATAGAACTCAAAGTCATCCCTCTGCTCACCTGAGACCAAGGCAGATCTGACGGCTTCCTCTGCCCTACTGTTTCACTGAGCCAGACCAAGGCATAAGTAACTCTTCCTGTCAATTGTGTATTCAGTGAAAGGCTAATCAGAAACTCAAAAGAATGCAACCATTCATCTTTTATGTACCTATGACCTGAAAGGCCCCTCCCCGCTTCGAGCTGTTCTGCCTTTCGGGACCAAACCAGTGTACAGATTTACATATATTGATTGATGTCTCAAGACTCCCTAAGATATATAAAACCAAGCCGTGCCCTGACCCCCTTGGGCAGACGTTGTCAGGACCTCCTGAGGCTGTGTCATGAGTGCGCGTCCTCAACTTTGGCAAAACAAACTTTCTAAATTAACTGAGACTTATCTCAGATACTTTTTGGTTTACAGCTGGTATCCTATAAAATCAAGGTGGTCTGGGAAATGTAGCATTTAGCCTTCTAGCTTCCACGCTACAAGGTGGTGGAACTGGATGCTGAATGCCATAGAGAGTATCTAGCACAGACATGTAGATAAATTATCTTCTGGTCTTTGGTGATAACAACAGAATCTGTTTTATTTTTATTTCTTTTTTATTTTTAAATTTTTTTTTCTTTTGAGATGGAGTCTTGTTTTGTCACCCAGGCTGGAGTGCAGTGGTGTAGCTCAGTTCACTGCTTCACTCCCTGGGTTCAAGCAATTCTTCTGTCTCAGCCTCCCAAGTAGCTGGGACTAAGGTGCATGCCACCGCACCTGGCTGATTTTTGTATTTTTAGTAGAGACGGGGTTTTGCCATATTGGCCAGGCTGGTCTCGAACTCCTGACCTCAGGTGATCCATCCACCTCAGCCTTCCAAAGTGCTGGGATTACAGGTGTGAGCCACTGCTCCCAGCCAGGATCTACTTTAGCTCCAAACCCATCTTGAATTTCTTTATGTCCCCAGCCCAGATGAAGCAGGGGAAATCACTGGTGAATATTCGCATTAGTCAGGGTTCTCCCCTTTGTCTATATCACTGCCTCTCCTTTGGTCCTGTTTATGTAAAGAGATCTATTATTAGGCATTGATTCACGTGATTATGGAGATTGGAAAGTCCCGTGATTTGCAATGGGCAAAGATGGAGACCAAGAAGAGCCGATGACGGAATTCCAGTCTGAATCCAAAGGCCTGAGAACCAGGACAGCCCATGGTGTAAGTTCTAGTCTGAAAGCTGGCAGTCTCGGGACACAGGAGAGTCAATGTCAGGTCAGGTCCAGTCCGAAGGCAGGACAAAGCTGTTGCCCCAGCTTGAAGACGGTCAGGGAGCAGAAATTCATTCTTGCTAGGAGGGTCAGCCTTTGTTCTGTGCAGGCCTTCAACCGATTGGATGAGGCCCCCCTCCACATTCGGGAGGACAAACTGCTTTATTCTGTCTACTGATTTAAATGTTAATCTCGGCCCGGCGCGGCGGCTCATGCCTGTAATCCCAGCACTTTGGGAGGCCTAGGTGGGAAGATCACCTGAGGTCAGGAGTTCCAAACCAGCCTGGCCAACATGATGAAACCCTGTCTCTACGAAAAACACACAGAAAAATTAGCCGGGCGTGGTGCCACACACCTGTAATCCCAGCTACTCAGGAGGCTGAGGCAGGAGGATCACTTGAGCCCAGGAGGTCGAGGCTGCAGTGAACCAGGATCGCACCATTGCACTCCAGCCTGGGTGACAGAGCAAGACTCTGTCATAAATAAATAAATAAATAAATAAATAAATAAATAAATAAATGTTAATCTCATCCAAAACACCCTCACAGAAACACTCTGACTAACGTTTGATCAAATATCTGGGCATCCTGTGGCCCAATCCGGTTGACACATAAAATTAACCATCACAGCATTTGTGAAATGTCTGACGTTTTATGACTGGTGCTTTGAGATGTTCTAGATCTGGCAGACAGAATTCCTGATAAACAAACAACACCTTATAGCTAAGCATGATGTTAGACTCTGACGTTCTGACCAACGTTCACATCAAGGAGAGAAAAGAACATGGGCACTTCATGAAGAGGAGGAGGGGGCATGACGGGAGCCTCGTCCCTCTGCTCCTCCTTCTCACTCCCCTCCCCCAGCCTGGTGACTCTGGCTTTTACCTGCAGCCCCATACCTGTCTCACTGAGTGATTGTCGTGGCTTTAGAGCCAGAGTTCCTGAGTGCCTGAGCCTATCCAGCTATATCAAAAGCCACTCTTGCTGCTGGCTTCCAGCTCTAGTTAGTTGCTCAGACCCCTTCCCAAACCTCACGTCTTGTGGCCTTTTTGCTCCCTGGCCTTCCAGGCTGGGTCCTAATTCACATGGACCTAATTCCCTGCTGCCTGGACCCACACCTCATGCCTTTAGGGATCTCCAGATGACCCCTGGCTCATGTCACTGTAACTGCCAATCATCTTCTCATTTGAATCAGCCCCTGCCTGGTGGCACCCAAGAATCTGCCCAGTCTCCTAGGTACAGGTCTCCAGTCCTGGAGGGAAAGGTGCTAGGTATCTGGGGCTCAGCCTGCTTCAAGCTGGAGGTGAGGGGGGCGTGGCAGCATCCAAGAGCCACCTGGGAAGTGGCCACTGACATCTGGGCTCAGGCTATAGGCCCCCTCTTTTGATTTTCAAATTCAGTCTCCCATTTTTCCTTGTCATTTTTTGTTTTGCCAGCTTTCAGTGGCAGCAGCCCCTCCCCCTGGGGCTCAGAGCTGGAGTGGGAGTTTGAAGTGGTTTCTGCAAAATATTTTGGAGGAGAATGATCTGCCTTTAGTAGTCAAGGACTCTTCTTGCAACACTCAGGCTCCATTTTACGGACAGAAGGAGTCCAGGAGGCTCTCTGAGCCGCACGAGGGCCTTTGCAACCTTCCCAGGCTCCGGCTGAGAGCAGCCATTTTGGAACATGTGAAACGGATTTCAAATTCCCTTTTTGCAGTTCGAGAAGATGGCGGCCTGAGCCGGAGTCCTCCTTCCCCTCCTCCCTCTCCGCTGCTGCAATGCCCAGGCCCCCCCACTTTCCTCGTCTGTAATGGTGCCAGAGGCTTTAAATCTTGCAGAAGCCACATCTGCTGCCTGCAGGTAAACCTCCCTGGCTGAGCCCACTGCGCACGCCTCCACGTTCTGGAGCCAGAAACAATGAGAAGCACATTTCCAGCAGCATCTCTCCTCCCGGTCATTTGCATAGCACAACCTCTCCCTCCACCCCCTCCTGTCTCCCACGTGGATCTTCATGTAATTAATTAATATCACATTCATCAGAGCTTAATTCATGTTCTTGTAATATACAAGGATTAAAAAAAAAAATCCTACCAAGAGAGCAGTAATAGGCTCCGGCTTTTCTGGTCTGGGAGCAAATATAATGAGCCCCCATGAAAATATTGAATCGCTTCCCGCAGTCTCCACACCTCAGGGCACTGGCATGTTTACCGTGGCAAGCTACCCCTCTGTTCAGAAACACTACGGTCTCCTTTCCTGCGGGGGTAGCCATGCTGGGGCCACGCTGGAGCCCCTCCCAGGGGTGCACTCAGCAAGGCAGAGGCTCGGAGCCCTTCCTGGGAGTACATTCGGCAGTGGCAGAGGCTCAGCAGATGCTGGGGTTCTGGGTGGGTGAGAGCTGAGGGTTGAGCTTCCTGCAGAATGCCAAGAGTGGCATTGCAAGTTGCTCCTTCCCTCCCAGAGCCCATTTATTCTTAAACCACCCTCTCCCCTCCGCTACAGTGTGATGGCTCCTCCATGCTAATCGCCCTGTAGAACAAGGAGAAAAGGAAAGGTGGGCCCTTCACGGTATATATTTTGCTCTTTGGAACGACATGAACTCAGTGTAACGACCAGGCTGTTGTGGGGGCTGGGTTGTTTCTGGACAGAAAGTCCCGTCTGTGTCCAGGGGGCCGCGTCTGAGTACCGGCCATTCACACTGGCATGCTCTGTTTTGCTCGGACCCGGGACATGGCACGTGGGCTGTGTGAGCCCTCTTGGGGGCTGGAAACCCAAGGGGCCAACCAAGGGTTCTTGTTTCAACCAAACCTCCCCCTTGCCATCCTCCATGCAGAACGCGTCCCTGGGGCCCTCACCCTGTCGTGAAAAAGCATGACCATTTTGTGAAGGGAAGATCAAAGAGCCAGAAGTCGCAGATGTGTGTGTGGCAGGGGGGACCCAGAGTGACAGTGGCCATGCAGTGTGTCCCGTGGTCGCCCCAGAGGCGGATGGGCCAGGCCGCTGCACAAACCGTGGGAGGAGGCAGGCGGGGAGGGAACCCGAGGACCCTACTGTTCACCCCTCTGTTCCTCTCTGGGACCCATTATGGCTGAAGGTGACTTTTTCCTCCTTCCCCCAACCCCTCCCCTCCTCCCCTTCCCTCCCCCTGCTTTTTAATTTCTTCCCTTTTGCAAGGCTTTCTGTTCAGCTGGGGCTGGGAAGGAGCTGCCCCCGACCCCCTCTCGTGGTCGCCGGGGTAGGGGTGGGAGGAATCTGGAAACCACGTGCGATGCTCGGGGCTGCGCCCTCCTTCCCGGCGCGTGGGTCCGCGAGCGCCGCGCAGCCTCCAGAGCTGCTGCTTCCCCCGCTCCTCCTTCTCCCCCGCTCCTCCTTCTCCCCCGCTCCTCCTTCTCCCCCTCCGCGCCTTCCCCTCGCGATCCCCCTCCTGCCTCTTGGGTCCTGGAAGCGTCCCAAGATGGGGTGGGGGGCACGGAGGGAGAGAGGGGAGGAGGGAGCTGGCCGGAGGCAGGGCCGCCAGGAAGTGGGACGGGGACTCTGGCGCCGCTCCAGGCTGCTGCGCGCGGACTGGGGACCGTGCACCGCTTTGCGCGCCAGACGCTGCATTTCTGGAACGGCAGCTGAGGCAATGCGGGGTGCGAAGCGGGGGCGGCCAGAGGGGCTCGCAGGGGCTGGGATCCGCGTGCCACTCTCCTCCTGGGTGCGGAGTACCATGTGCCCCGGCGGGGGCGAGGACGTCCGGGAGGGGCTGGGCTGCGCACGCTCGCGTGGGCGTCGCAGACGGGCGGTTTGGAGGCGCCGCAGTCGCTGGGAAATGGGAGCCTCCGTCCTGTTCTCTCTGCTGCTGAGCAGGGCTGGGCTGAGCTGGGCAGGAAAGCCAGGGTCCCCACCCCTCCCGTAGCAGGGCACGCCGCGCTGGCTGTTCCGGGGGCCCGGGAGGGCAGAGCTGTCAGGAGGTCTGCCTGGCATCATTAGGGGGGCTGTCTGTCTCTCTGTCCCCGGCTGGCGTGGCCCGGCAGGAGGCGAGGATGATATTTTCAGGAGAGCTGGTGATTTGACCTGACACCTGTCAGTCAGGTAAGCGCTGGCCTCCTGCCCCGCTGGGGAAGAGCCGGTTCTGCGCCCTGACCGGGCACGGGTCCCTCAGTGCTGAGGATGGCAGCTAATGAGCCCGCCGAGGGGCTGCCCACCGGGTGCACGGGCAGGAGCAGTGGGCACATCCCCTGCTTGCCAGACCCTGCGGAGGGGCTGCCCTCTCCCCCAGCGCCTTCTGCCCTCTCCTAGTGTCTCCAACACTGACCCTGGAAATCACGTTCTTGCTTCTCTTATCAGGATAGTCCTACATGTCTGGAACTTTCTGGGATGTTCCCTTTGCCTTGGAAGTGTTTATTTATTATTTTAAAATCACCTCTAGGGTATTTATCCTTCAAGATAAAGCCAGTACCTAGAACCAGGTGTCCTTCCTGCAGGGCTTTAGGCTCTGCCTGACTTGGGTTCTCAGGCAACCCTTTCCTTCCCTGTACAACCTGGGGTTTGACTTTTGCGGAAGTAATCTGTTGTGGTCTAAATAACATATGGCCTCCTCAAATCCATATATTAAATCCAGAAGCCCCTGGCTGGGCATGGTGGCTCACGCCTGTAATCCAGGCACTTTGGGAGGCCGAGTTGGGCGATCACCTGAGGTCCGAATTTCGAGGCCAGCCTGGCCAACATGGTGAAACCCCGTCTCTACTAAAAATACAAAAATTAGCCGGTCGTGGTGGCGGGCGCCTGTAATCCCAGCTACTCCAGAAGCTGAGGCTGAGAATCACTTGAACCCGGGAAGCGGAGTTTGTGGTGAGCTGAGATCCTGCCGTTGCACTCCAGCCTGGGCGACAAGAGCGAAACTCTGTGTCAAAAAATAAAATAAAATAAAATAAAATAAAATAAAATAAAATAAAATAAAATAATCCCGAAGCCCCAGTATCTCAGGATATGACCGTATTTGGAGATAGAGCCTGTAGGAAGGTAATTAAAGTAAAATGAGGTCCTTAGGGTGGGCTGCAATCCAACAGGACTGATGTTCCTTATAGGAGGAGGAGATTAAGACACACACAGAGGGATGACCATGTGAGGACACAGGGAGGAGAGAACAACCTTCTATAACCACAGTCCCCAACCTTTTTGGCACCAGGGACTGGCTTTGTGGAAGGCAGTTTTTCCACGGACCCGGCTGGGGTGGGGGATGGTTTCGGGATGATTCCAGCGTTACATTGATTGTGTACTTTGTTTCTATTGTTATTACATTGTGATATATAATAAAATAATTATACACTTCACTGTAATGTAGAATCAGTGGGAGCCTGAGCTTGTTTTCCTGCAGCTAGACGGTCCCATCTGGGGGTGATGGGAGACGGTGACAGATCATCAGGTCTTGAATTCTCATAAGAAGCACGCAACCTAGATCCCTCACATGTGCAGTTCACAACAGGGTTCATGCTCTTGTGCGAATCTAATGGTTCCTAATGGTCCACAGACCGGTACTGGTCCTCGGCCCAGGGGTTGAGGACCCCTGCTCTATAAGGCCGGGAGAGAGGCCTCAGAAGGAACAACCCTGCCGAGACACCTTGATCTCAGACTTCCAGCCTCCAGAACTGCGCGGAAATGCGTTCCTGTTGAAGGCACTCTGACCGCAGTGCCTTGCCGTGGCAGCCCTCAACAACGAATACAGAGTCTATTGAACAAAATGAATCCAAAATGTATGCCCAAAGATAGCTGCCAGGTCTATGAAAACACCTGCTATGATACGAGGGGCTGTGGACGACAGATGTGGGTGCTGGAATTCAAGTTGGTTTCGTTAGTCATTCTCCTGCCCCACGTCCCTGCCCCCATAGCAGTTACATTTTCTTAAAGCATACTTGTTTAAAAAGGTATTTACACAACAGATCAACATTTAAGTACATGTTTAAAAGCAATTATGAGCGTGCTCACCTGTCAGGGCAGGATGGTTTTGCTCATGGGTTTCCAGTTGGTTGGGTAGATAATCAGCTCAGGTGTTGTTTTGTTTTAAGCCTACCCCCTACTGTAATTGTGTGTTTACTTTTATGATAATGTCACATCACTCTCATGTTTACTGGCAGGGATTAAGTTATTCCAATAAAAGATAGAGAAATAAATTTCAGACCCTGTTTCCTGGCCATCCCCACCCCTATCTTTCAAAAATTGGACAATTTTCTGAGATCACGGGAAGCAGTTTTGAGTGTTTGGAAGCCGTGGATGCCTCGGCCTATGGCAGCTTTTTTCAACTGTAACCCACTTGCCAATAAGGTCTCCCTGTGTGGGGTCAAAGGATGTGGCCCCTGCCATCCATGTGGTCACTAGGGAGGATACAGGCCTGTGTGCCGCACCCCAGCCTAACTGCTCCTGGGGGCCTGGGCAGTTGTGGTCACTAAGTCCTGACTCTGCCATGGCAGAGGCATCTTCTGGGCAGACACTGATGCTCAGTGGCCTCCAGGGGATTTGACGGGTCCCCTTGACACACTGGAGGCTCTCTGGCTAGAGTCCGCTCCCAGACACCCTCATTCCTGTGTCTCCAGGACTGGAGAGGCCTACTGGCCTTCTGGGAGGATGTTTCTGTTGTTGGGCCGATGGTCAGTCCCATGCAGAGGATGGGAAAGCTTCACCTGCCACAGTTGGCAGGTATCTCAACAAGGAGCCCGTTTAGTAACTCACTGTCCAGTGCCAAGGATGGCCGTGTTGGGTACCACAGAACCACTGTGGCCAGCAAGCTTACAGACACTGTCTGTTGTCAGAGCAGAGACAGTGTGGAGTTAACATCATCCTCATCACCACAAACTGCCCCGGCAGGAGCTCGGAGGGGACCCAGGTGCTGGTAGGGACTTTGGCACATTCGAAGGTGACAGCAGTGACAATGGTGGTGACGATAGTTGGGATAGTGACTCGGCCTCACAGCTGCGTCCATGTCTTGCAAAATCACGTGGTCTCTGTTGGTCTTCACAGTCCTGGAAATTGTCAAATTCTTGCGCTGTGGGGTGGAGGTGGACAGGAGGCAAGGTCTAAAATTAACTTCTCTCTGAATGAATGGGTCCTCTCTTCCTTTGCTCAAGAAGGTTTTGTGATCATGCCAACAACCAGAGCTGCCCTCGCCTTCCTTCAAATTGCCAAAGCACTCAGGAATCTTCTGCCCTTAGAGTTTATCATGGGGTCCTCTCTCCACGCCCTTGCTGATAGAGCTCTGGAGAGGGGCTTTGAGGAGTGTGTGTGACCATCCCCAGCATAGCTGCCCCCCCATCAACACTTATTGTAGGGAAGGAAAGAAGCCAAATAGGTCTTACCGTCCCATTTTATGAATGAGGAGATGGGCACAGAGAAGTTCAGCAACTGGCTCAGGTCAAATGCTTGTGATTTTTGTTTTTGTTGTTTATTTGCTTGTGATTTTTATGTCTTACACATTGCCTGGTGCTCTTCTGAAAAAATTCCACATTGGAAACTTTGCGACATGAAGCCATCTACCAATCGGGTCATATGTCTAGTGAGACACTATTGCTGTAGGTATCAAGAAGTTTTGCTTCAGAGAAATGGTCCAGTCCAATTCTGCTTCCCAAGTAGGCCAGGATATCCACAGGACACCATGAAACAGTGACTCCCTCCTGCATTTTATTTATTTATTTTTGAGACAGGGTGCTGCTCTGTCACCCAGGCTGCAGTGGCTTAATCTCAGTTCACTGCAACCTCCACCTCCCAGGTTTAAGTGATTCTCCAGCCTCAGCCTCCCAAGTAGCTTGGACTACAGGCGTGAACCACCACGTCTGGCTAATTTTTGTATTTTTCATAGAGACGAGGTTTCACCGTATTGGCCAGGCTGGTCTTGAACTCAAGGTGATCCACCTACCTCAGCCTCTCAAAGTCCTGGGATTATAGGTGTGAGGTGCTGCACCCAGCCCTGCCTGCATTTTAAATGGCTGCAGCCACACACAACATGCTCTCCTTCTTTGCAAGCTCAGCTGGGGGAGTGGGTGAGGGAGGGACTCAGGGGTGGTGCTGTTGGTTCTTTTTACCTGGATTTTCTCACGCAGAGTAATTGTGAGAAGAACAGGGTTTCCTCCCCTGAACTCGGAGGAAATGGAAAAAAATTTCCCACTAGCAAAAGTAGGTAGAAAAGAAATTTTAGAAGTAAAATAAATTTTACTTCTTCACTAGACTTTTAAATTTACTTATTTATTTATTATTCTATTATTATTATTATTTTTTGAGACAGAGTCTCACTCTGTTGCCCAGGCTGGAGTGCAGTGGTAAGATCTTGGCTCACTGCAACTTTCACCCCCCAGGCTCCAGCAATTCTCCTGCCTCAGCCTCCTGAGTAGCTGGGACTGCAGGTGCCCACCACCATGCCCAGCTAATGTTTGTATTTTTCATAGAGACGAAGGTTTCACCATGTTGGCCAGGCTGGTCTCAAACTCCTGATCTCAGGTGATCCACCTGCCTTGGCCTCCCAAAGTACTGGGATTACTTGGGAGGCTGAGGCAGAAGAATCGCTTGAACCCAGGAGGTGGAGGTTGCAGTGAGCCGAGATTGCGCCACTGCACTCCAGCCTGGGCAACAAGAGCAAAACTCCATCTCAAAAAAAAAACAAAACCAAAAAGACCTGAAGCCGGACTATGGGCCCAAAATGCCAGGGATGATATGAGGTCCTCAAAAAGGGTCCAGGAAATGCCGTATCTAAAGAGTCAGAGTTGTGGACCAAGAAACATACCCATCCACCGCGTGTATACCCTGCGCTTCCTGGCCCTCCATGCTTGGGGTTGCCTGGCCCTCCATGCTTGGGGTTGTATGATATGGTTTGGCTGTGTCCCCACCCAAATCTCGTCTTGAATTCCCACATGTCATGGGAGGGACCTGGTGGGAGGTAATTGAATCACGAGGGTGGGTCTTTCCCATGCTGTTCTCGTGATAGTGAATAAGTATCTTGAGATCTGATGGTTTTATAAGGGGGTGTTTCCCTGCATAAGCTCTCTCTTTGCCTGAGCCATCCTTGTAATACGTGACTTGCTCCTCCTTACCTTCCACCATGACTGTGAGGCCTCCCCAGCCACGTGGAACTATAAGTCCATCAAACCTCTTTTTCTTCCCAGTCTCAGGTATGTCTTTATCAGCAGTCTCAAAATGGACTAATACCCTGTGTCACCCCTCACTCCTGCCCTGTCTGGATCTGGACAAGAGCCCACCACTCAGTTGGCAGTAGTCAGGCAACTCTGCCCTTAAGAACCTGCAGCTTTTGGAGGAAAGGCACCCTGTGGTTTCAGAAGCCCAAGAGTCCCTGCAGCTTAGCACCTCCAGCCTGGTGCTTGGCAGATGATTGCCTTCAGGGCTGGAAGGCGGTTCTCTTAGGAGAGGGAGCAGGTGAGCACGTATGAAGGGCCGCTCTCAGATCCTTTCAAAGAGAAAGGGTGTCATGCAGATGCCAACAGGTTGATCATCAGAACCAGAGGGTGCTTTAACATGCAGATTCCCAGGCTCTGCCAAGATGATTCCCAAGGTGATTCCCGGGTAGGACTGCCAAGGTGCACAGTTTGGGTGAGAGCCACAGCTGATTGCCAGAAAGTTACGGCAGGAGGGGGAGACACTGACACCACGCCTTGCCTGGGACCCACCCGAGAGGCGAAGCACTTTTATGGCTTGGCAGTCTTGGAAGAAGGGGTTGGGAGGTCTGGCCTGCCTGGGAACCCTGGAGTTTCCATGCTTCTCTCATAGGACAAAGGCACCGAGTTTTTGTTTGTTTGTTTGCTTTTCTTTTTTTTTGAGACAGAGTTGCCTCTGTTGCCCAGGCTGGAGTGCAGTGATGCGATCTTGGCTCACTGCAAGCTCCGCCTCTGGGGTTCATGCCATTCTTCTGCCTCAGCCTCCCAAGTAGCTGGGGCTACAAGTGTCCACCACCACGCCCGGCTATTTTTTTGTATTTTTAGTAGAGACGGGGTTTCACCATGTTAGCCAGGATGGTCTCGATCTCCTGACCTCGTGATCTGCCCGCCTCGGCCTCCCAAAGTGCTGGGATTACAGGCTTGAGCCACCGCGCCAGGCCAGGCACAGAGTTTTATCAGCAAAGAGTAAACCAAAATGTATTCTCTGAACACAAAACTCCTGGCTGAGAGTTCCAGGCTGAAAGCCATTGTGCTGGGAGCCGTGGGTGCTGACGTCATCCCCCTCCCTGCCCGAAGGCTCCTCTTCCAGCGTCTGAACCAGACAGCCAGGAAAAGTGGTGTTCGGAGTGCTGGGCCTTCAAGGTGCCCTCAGTCTCTTTGGTAGAAAACAAGGAAGCAATGTCCTTGAGTGGGGGTACTGGGAGGGGAGGAAGAGACTGACTGGCAGCCACATGTGGCATGGGGAGTGCAGTCCAGGCAGAGGGTGGTGGCTCCTCAAATACCCACTGTTGGTTTCCTGCATATCTAAGGGGGTGTGTGACTCAGGGGTCCTTCCTGTTGTCTATGGTGTCTTTACATTAACCACCTGGGGGGAAATTTTAATTTGTAATACATCTGTGTTATGGTAGAAGCTCAACCGCTCCAGTGGCTATAAAAATTAATTCCTTATCCTAAACATTATTACATAGCTTTTGAAATGAATCGACTTGGCCGGGCGCGGTGGCTCAAGCCTGTAATCCCAGCACTTTGGGAGGCCGAGACGGGTGGATCACGAGGTCAGGAGATGGAGACCATCCTGGCTAACACGGTGAAACCCCATCTCTACTAAAAAATACAAAAAACTAGCCGGGTGAGGTGGCGGGCGCCTGTAGTCCCAGCTACTCAGGAGGCTGAGGCAGGAGAATGGCGTAAACCCGGGAGGTGGAGCTTGCAGTGAGCTGAGATCCGGCCACTGCACCCCAGCCTGGGCGACAGAGCAAGACTCTGTCTCAAAAAAAAAAAAAAAAAAAAAAGAAATGAATCGACTTGTGGTTGGGTTCTTGGTTTGGGCCATTATTTGCAATTAGTATAATCAAATAGCATCATCCGTAATACTTCCCCTCCTATCCCCAGCCTTCCCCAGGCCCCACCCCTTGATCTTGTTGGGAAATGGATTCTATGAAGTCATCAGAATTGTCAATGGCATATGGTGGGTGGAGACTGCCTGCTGATTTTGATGGCTGAGAAAGAGGTTTTCTTTCCATTCTCGAATAGTCAATTTCGCTCACTGTTGTGGTTTGTTTCTTTCAGAAAACTGTGTGTTCTTCAGAACATCATGATAACCTGGCATTCATGGGTCTATGGAGACAATTCAGGGGGTCTGGGAGCTTGGATGGGATAAATTTCCATCTTTATTTTCAGGAAACTTTTACTGAAGTTTTGCATTTCTTTAATTATAAATGGAATCAGTACAACCCAATAGTACGCACAGATAGTGACTTCTCCACTGCATTAAAGTGGCTGCAGATATCTCAAAATATTATTTACATTTATTATAACTTAGAAATTTGGGTGGTAATTAAACCAGCAACTATTCTTTGTTTAATGCATTAAGAAAGAAGTATGTATACTATCATATCTCAACTAAAAATATTTTAAGAACTGGATTTTAACTTTATTGGTTTCCTTTGTAACTCTCTGTATTTCATTTTAGGCATTTAAAAATGTTATTCTGAGAAGGGCTTCAGCAGATGTCAGAGGTGTCCATGGCAGAGCCATGATTAAGATCCACTGGTATAGACTAGAGCAAGTGTGTGCATCCGAGGTTGGTATGAAAGTTGTGTTCGTGTTCAAATCCCAGTCTCCCATCTCATAGCTGCGCAAGTTGTGTCCTGATCCATTACTTTATTATTATTATTTTTCTTGGGATGGAGTCTTGCTCTGTTGCCCAGGCTGGAGTTCTGTGGCACGATCTCGGCTCACTGCAACCTCCACCTTCCGGGTTCAAGCAATTCTCCTTCCTCAGCCTCCTGGATAGCTGGGATTACAGGCACGAGCCACCGTGCCCAGCTAATTTTTTTGTATTTTTAGTAGAGATGGGGTTTCACTGTGTTGGCCAGGCTGGTCTCAAAACTCCTGACCACAAGTGATCCACCTGCCTTGGCCTCCCAAAGTGCTGGGATTACAGGTGTGAGCCATTACGCCCAGCCTCATCACTTTAAATTGGGAATAATAGTCACCATACAAGGGTATTGGGAATGATTAAAAGTGTTAGTACCAAAGGAATAATTCTAGGACCTAACCTCATAGGGTTGCAGGAGCACTGAATGAGATAATCCATGAGGTTAGGTCCTAGCATCATTCCTGTTTTACAGATGGGGAAGTTGAGGTTTATTTCAAGTAAGTGCCCAAGGTCACATAGCTAGGAAGTGGTAGAACTAGGATTTGAGCCCCAGCCATTGGGCAGCAGATCCCATCCCAGATCCTATATTGGCCTCCAAAAAGTCAAGCACCCCTGGGTCAGTGGAAGTTGCAATCTGGGTCATACAGAGTCTGGAGGCCAGTCTCCAATTTCTAGGCTTTTAGAGCCCTCATTTGACCTTGAGCTGTAACAAAGTGCTCACAAACATGTGCCAGTAACTTCCCACAATGAAGGACAGTTGTGTGGGTCTATGGTGGGGTGATGTGTTGCTTCTTACTGAATGTGAAATAAAGCTTAGGAACACTGGATCCGTGTGCTTCAGGAGTGGTGGGGATTGCCCTGGTTGAGTGACTGGAGCATTAAGTGAGATGGGATCTTTGGTGTCATCCTATGATGACAGTGACAGTGGCAGTGATGATGATGATGACAATCACCCTCTTCTTTTTCTTCTTCCCCTTCTTCCCCTTCTACCCTTCCTTCCCCTCCTTCCCCTCCTTCCCCTTCCTCTTCTCCTTCTCCTTCTTCGAAAGTCTCTCTCTGTCACCCAGGCTGGAGTGCAGTGGCACGATCTCGTCTCACTGCAACCTCCGCCTCCCAGGTTCAAACAATTCTCCTGCCTCAGCCTCCTAAGTAGCTGGGACTACAGTCGTCCGCCACCACGCCCAATTAATCTTTGTATTTTTAGCAGAGATGGGTTTCACCTTATTGGACAGGCTGGTCTCAACCTCCTGATCTCAGGTGATACACCTGCCTTGGCTTCCCAAAGTGCTGGGATTACAGGTGTGAGCCACTGCACCCAGCCAACAATCACTTTCATGCAGCATGCCCTTTGAGTGCCTACCGTGTATCAGGTCCTGATGCTGCCCTTGAGGAGTTGACAGCTGGGGGGAAAGGACGAGGAATATGCTGTCTTACCCCATCACAAAACAAGGGAGAAAATAATGAATGTCACAAGACAGGTGCCAGCAGCAGGTGATGGGAGTCCTGCCACTGCCTTGCTCCGGTGGGCCCTGTGAGGATGCACTGGATGAATTTGCTACTGCAGCAGTGCTTCCGCCTTCCAGAGGGACCATCGGAGCCAGCCCCGCGTTGCAGGAACCTGACAACCCTGAGGTCCAGCCTCCCCCGACGCCCAGCCCAGCTCAGTCCACTGTGTCCTCTTTGGCCTCTTCCTGTCCTCCTTTCTCGGTTGTTCTCAGCCGAGCCACAGGACTGGAAGTTTTGTCGCTTTCTCTAAGGACTTGCCTGTCAGGGGGAGTTAGTTCGAGGGGAACGGGGAGTGAAGACTCGAATTTCAGGTAAAAATCTCCAGGCTCTGAGGAGACTGGGTCTGACAGCCAGTGCTGGCCTCGGGGACCCTGATGGAGACGTTCACACAGGTGCCGACTGCAGAACGACGCTGCCGAGGAGGCACCTGCTGGGGCCAATTAGAATTCCTCGTTCTGGGCTGGGTTCATTTGCATAAACTCTGGGCCCCCAGGAAAAATCTTCCACTAGGCCTCCTCCTCTTTGTTAATTGAAAAAGGCTCTTTGTCTGTCTTCAGCTGTCAGCTCACATGCGGCCTCCCCAGGCAAGTTTTTACCAGCTCCTCAGACCAGGCAGGTTGCCCCTGCTATCTCTGCGTCTCCTCCCCACACCTCAGCTCACCCACTTGGAATTATTTGTGGAGTGTTTCCTTCCAGCTCCAGTGCCACAAGGACAGGGACCTTGTCTCTTCCTGTAGTGGTTGTTTTTATCATCACCTAATCCATATCTAGTGCAGGGCAGGGGTTGTTTACTCAATGAATGAATGCATTTCCTTGTAGGACGCCTGGCTGCCCAGAGTGAGCCACGCTCCTTACAAAGACCAGGCAACTACGTTGAAGAAATGCTGATATTTATTAAGAAACACTCTTCCAACCATTTTTAATTTTGGGGGATATTAAAGTATTTATTAGGCTGGGTGTGGTGGTTCACGCCTGTAATCCCAGCACTTTGGGAGGCTCAGGCAGGCGGATCACTTGTGGTCAGCAGTTTGAGACCAGCCTGGCCAACATGGTAAAACCCTGTCTCTACTAAAAATACAAAAATTAGCCGGGCGTGGTGGCTCGTGCCTGTAGGCCCAGCTACTTGGGAGGCTGAGGAGGAGAATCGCTTGAACCTGGGAAGGGGAGGTTGCAGTGAGCTGAGACTGAGCCACTGCACTCCAGCCTGGGTGACAGAGCAAGACTCTGTCTCAAAATAAAATAAAATAAAATAAAATAAGATGTATTAGACAAAAACTGAGAGTTCTTTCTTTAAATTGATTTGGAATTTTGGGTACACATATACTTTTTTATAAAATAAATTGAAAGTGAATCATCGAAGAAATATTACGTTATATAAATATTAACTTGTTTGAAGTACTTATTAAAAAACAAAAAAAAAACAAAGGCCAGGCATGGCCCCGTCCGCAGAGAGCTGGTCAGCCCGCATTTTCTCCAGCTCTTACCCCGGCTGCCTCTCCTCTGGTTTCTGAGCCTCCCCACCCCCACTTAAGGAGCTTACAGCTGAGCGAGAGAGATAAGATGTAAGTGTGTGGAAAGATTATTTTTTATTTTTGGAAAGTTGAACATTTTAAGCCAGTATCCCATGAGGCTGTGGGATTAGGCTGGAGGTAGAACTTGCTTATCCCATTTGGAATCGCTGAAGCTTCCCAGAAAGGCTTACTTCTTCCTCTTTTTTTATTTTTAAAATTCTGCAGAAATTCTTCCATGCCAAGGTTGGCCTTGGGAGAAGAGTGGATGTCAAAATGTCAATGATGGATTGGAACGATGGGTGGGAAAGAGAGCCAGGGGGAGCTTTTGAGATAACATCAGAGGAACTGGCGTTCGAGGGCTTGGTGGATGATTTCGAGAACTGGCTAATGCATTTGGTCAGAAGACGGCTGGTGATGGGCTGTGTTCCTATCCTGGCTCCCGTTTCTAAAAAACAGCAGGCACCCAACCGGCTCTCAGTGTCCCTTTGTCCCAGGGAGCTTGGCAGAAGAAGCCAGGACGTCTCACAAGGAGCAGATGGCCCTCAAAGCTGGAGGACCATCAAGAAAGAGCCTCCCTGGTGAGGAGAACTTAGGTTACTGACGTGGGAACTCAAAAACTCTTGCTTCTGTGTACCCAGGGGTTCCGTTTCATCTCTGCAGGAATCCTAAGTATTTCAGGGACCCGGGGCAGTTGCACAGAGTGGCCATCGGGTGTCAGTGTGGAATTAGAAGCTCTGCCTCTGTTCCTTCGCTCAGCTGCTCTGCTTTGAGTTAGATGCTCCTGGAAGCTGGGCCCGCAGCCCCATGCAGGCTGGGAATGGGGATGGAGCCGCGAGGGTTCTCCCTTAATTTAATGGCCCCGTCCACTGAGCTGAGAACATGGCTATGATCCTCAGCTTGGGCAGTTCCTATTGTATTGAGGCTTTGGAGTGCTTATGAGCTGGGCTGAGTCACGCTGATAAAAAGTTAATTTCTATTTGCTGTGGCTGAGTAATTGGATGAACATGAAAGCAATTAAATATTAAAACATACAAACAAATAACTAAGTCACTGTAATTAGCCAAAGTTTGATCACTGTCATATTTATTTAGGAAGAGGTGATATGTCTCAGCAGGTGACATTTTAAATACCCCGGGCCTCTCTGGTGTTGTCTTTGGAGAATGCTGAATAATGTACAGAGAATTTAATTAAACCCTGTTGTAAATCAGCCATGATGACAGGGAAATGACAGCCACATGTTGAAATGAGAATTAGTCCACAGCAAGGGATATTAATTAACTCTTTTTCTGAAGGCCTCTGGCACAGAGTGGCATTAAAAAAAAAAAAAAAAAAAGCCAGTGCTTAGACGTGGGGAGGGCATTGTGCCTATTATTATTTTTATAATCATCATTATTATTTATGGCTTGAATTTCTTCAATGGCCAAAGTGCAGCTAATAATCAAGATGCCATACAATGAGATGAAACAATTCTTTCTCCAGGTGCTTTGAGACCCAGGTAGAAAATAGCGCCATAAAAGGATGCCAGGGAATGAGAGAGTCTCTTTGGAAAACACCAGCATTTTTATAAGCAGCATATTATTCTCTTCCAGATTTGGACTCGGAGAGAATAGGTAGAGTGGTATTAGGAATGAAAGAACGGACCGCAGAGCTGGGAGAGACCACGGAAATCACGTAGCCCAATCCCGCTCACTTTATAGAAGAGGAAACAAGGCTCATGGAGATGCACAGATTTGCCCAAGTTCATAGGGCTTGTTGGAGCAGAGTCAGGATGGAGCGTGACCCTGACCCCCGGTCAGTGGAGTTTCTGTTAACTGCCTCGCCCAGGTTTTCAAATGCAGGAAGCAGAGGATGGAGATGTGCCAGGAATGGTAAGCTGCTGCTGTGAAGACTGGGGAATGGAAACGCTGCTTTTGCTCCTGATGCTAAAACTCCCTGTGCAAATCGGAGCAGACATCTCTCTTCGCCATGAAGACAGTCTGAGGTCTTCCCCACATGGTCTCGGCTGGCCTCAGCCCCGGAAGGAGGTTGCCCTAGAGAAGTTGCTTTAGTCCTTCTTTGTGAATGCAAACTCCTGACAGATAGGACGCGTCTTGCCCAGGGCCTCTTCAAGGACGAAGTCTTCATCAATCAGTGAACCAGACCCCTGGCCAGTGGCTGGGGTCCACAACAACACCCCCAAGCATCCCACAGCCTTGCAACGGTTATTTCCTTGGAGGATTCAGGTCACACACTCCCTTCCTTGGCAAATAAGAACAAGGTCAGGGACAATGCACTTGCCTTCCAGCAGGAAATACTGCAACGCCTACATGTCTCTAGGTGTGTGGACATCATGTCTGTGCACAGTCCTGGGCACTTGCTTGAGTAGCCATCAGCCAGAGCAGTCCCACGTGGGCCACAGACCATCACTCTATTGGCCCCCTGAGGCTGGTAATGGACAACTGTATGAGTTGTCCCAGTTGATCCTGACATCATGTATAGGCAGATGTACGGCTTCTGGAACGCTCTAGAAGATCTCTTCTAGTGCCCCATAGAGGCAAGAATCTGGCCATGAAGAGGTTACAAAATGCAGCCTTTATTATCCTCCAGATTGGAGGTGGTTGGTTTAGCACAAAAGGCTGGTGATTCAGAGAGGCAGCTGCCCTGGCTTTAGCGTTTCAGGTGTGCATGTGCGTAAGTGTGTCCCCACACTCTGGCTCTCACCGATCCTTAGAGGACAGGTGGCTGGAAGCAGATGAGGATGTTGTTCTGAGGGCTATCTCGGCAAGTCTGAGACGCATTTGTGTTGAGAGGAGAAGCACAAATGTTCTGTCAGTTTGGTTTGGATGATGTTATCTGGAAGGTCAGGGACTTAACAGCAGCTTAACTTAATCCCCAGGGGGACCAGCAGTCCCTGTGTCAAAGTCACTAACACAGAAGCACAGGGACCTTGGCTTGTCACGGGGAGCCCATGATATCTGGGTCAGCCGGAGCCTTCGACACAGGGCATTTTCGCTACTTCCAAACGAAGTTTGATTGGCAGTTAGAATGAAAGGTTCAAGTTACTATTTTCACCCAAGCCATGGTTCCTGTCCAAGGAGTTCCAGAGCTCACACACGATATGGCCTTGGGGGAGGTCTTATGGGGCCTGGGAAGGCTGGGATGGGGAGGGAATAGGGAAGACAGAATGGGTGGGAAGCTGCAGCGCCATGTTTCCTAACCGGGTGGCCTGCAAAGCTCTCTTATGGAGGTGCCAATAGTTACTAAACAAAAAGGGGTTCTGAGGTCACATGTGTGCAGCCAAACATTTGCAAAAGGCTGCTCACTATAAGCCTGTCTTGAAAATTCATCAGCTTATTAGCATAATACAGGCTCTGAGCAGTCCTGCCATGTGAAATTGTGTTTAAATTTGCTTAATGGAGTGACTCTCACATTTGTACGATCACTGAGCCCACCTGCCCCCAGTTTTGCTGTGTTCATAGAACACTGTGGTGGGCACAGTAAGGGTTCCACAAAGGTGTCCATATTCCAATCCTCAGAACCTGTGACCGTGTCCCCTGACATGGCAAAAGGGACTTTGCACATGTGACAAAGTTAAGGATCTTGAGATAGGAGATGGTTTTGGATTATCCTGCTACCTAACCTACTCATGAATCCTTAAAAGTAGGCATTTCCCATCTGTGGTTAGAGATGTAACCACAGAAGAAGGGTCAGAGAGAAGCAATATTGCTGGCTTTGAAGACAGAGGAAGGGGCTGTGAGCCAAGGAATGTGAGTGGCCTCTAGAAGCTGGAAATAGCAAGGAAGTGAATTCTCCCCTAGACCCTCCAGAAGGAGCACAGCTCTGCTGATGCCTTGAGTTGAGTGCAGTGAGACCCAAGCCAGATTTCTGGCCAAAAGAAGTTGTAAGATAATAAATGTGTTTTAGTTTAAGCCACCGGATCTGTGGCCGCTTGTCACAGCAGCAGTAGAAAAGGAATCCACACACCTGTTTACATGTTGGCATTGTTGTGAGAAAAACTGACCAGGAATCCAAACAGGCAATTTAGAATGATTGACTGACAGTCAATGCACTGCACACTGTGGACCAAACCAAACTGTGCAAGACATGAGTCCCACCCCCGAAGAGTTTGCATTTCACTAGGGAAGTCAAGACAGACACAAATAGAAGAGAAATATTAACAATTTTTAGGGCACAAAAACTTATTTATTTATTTTGAGACAGTCTCGCTCTGTCACCCAGGCTGGAATGCAGTGGTACCATCTCAGCTCACTGCAACCTCTGCCCCCAGGTTCAAGCAATCCTCCCACCTCAGCCTCCCCGATTAGCTGGGACCACAGCGCCTGCCACCACACCCGGCTAATTTTTGTATTTTTAGTAGAGATGGGGTTTCACCATGTTGACCAGGCTGGTCTCAAACTCCTGACCTCAAGTGATCCTCCTGCCTTGGCCTCCCAAAGTGCTGGGATTACAGGCATGAGCCACTGCGTGCAGCCTAGGGCATGAAAACTTAATGACAAAGCTGAGGAGTTCAACTTTAAACAGCGCATACACCCCCCAGGGGTGACTGGGAGCTTTCACTGGAGGAAGGAGGCTGGGTCTTAAATGCAGGAATCCTCCAGGGAGAGCTGGGATTTTAATGAGGGTGGGGGAGCTTCCCTTGGGCTTGTGCAGTGCAGTGGGGTGGGGCTGAGCAGAGGCCCCAGCGGGGCAGAACCTGGAGGTTCTGGAGACTCCAGGCCTGGAGACTGAAAGAGCTGCATCCTTGGGGGTGGGGGGATAGCAGTTGGAGAGTGGGGGCTTCCCCGGGGAAGGGGGAGGACGATTCTGGATGGCTTCCCTCCTTGGGGGCAAAGTGAGTCTGCTATGAGAAAGGTAGGAGCTCTTTCAGCTCCCGCCGAGAATGCTGGTGGAGCCGGCTGGAGGGAAGGGACTCTCTGGGTACGAGTGGCAGGGCGGCTGTGCTGATGACGGCACCAAGAAACCCGCCGGCTTTCTAGATTCTTTCTCTTATTTCTTTCCTTGTCTCAAGGCTTCCATTTTTGCTTCTGTAAGTTTTCTGATAGCAAGTTTTGAGGTACAGGAGTGTGTGTGCCCCCCCAGCGCGGACGGTCTCCTTGTGCCAGGGGCAGGGGAGGGCCTTGCAGGGCTGTTGCGCCGCTGGGGTGACCCTTTGCAAAATCCTACAGCGGGTGGGGGAGCTGGATCTTAAGCTTGCTCACTGGTGACTTGTTGACCTCATCTTGGCTCAAAGAAGATACGGCCCCAGGTGAGTGCCTGGCGGTTATTTCCTATGCAATGCCTGTTCCAGGGCGGGATGGTTAGCTCTGTGCTGGCCACCAGAGAAGAAACTGGTGTCCTGGTGACCGCCAGGCCTCTGCCTGCAAGGCTAAAGACCTCTGACAGATACTGGGGGGCAGGGTGTGAGTTCGGATGCAAGCAGTCGGATCTTCCTGACCCTGCCTTACCTGACAGTATCCACCTGCAGCCGCTGCACCTCCTGCCCAGCTGCCAACACCACCTGTGGGCCTGACCGCGGGCCCCACCCCCTCCCCAGGTGGGCGGTCTAAGGCAGGCCCCGCCCACCCGCTCTGGCGCATGCGGCGTGGTCATCCTCTGGCCTCAGCGGCTCCCTTCCTGAGCAGACGGCCCACCCCGGAATTAGCCTCTTCTCTCCCAGGTCAGTGCAATGCCCAGCTCCTCCTCTCCTAGCCGGCCTGGTCTCTCTTCTGGTCCCTTTCCTCACCGCGCTTTGGGGTTCTGGGGTCCTTGAAGAGATGGAGACCAGCCAGCCAATTTCAAGGTGGAGGCTGGCTGGGCCAAGCAGGTGCGTCTAGTTGGCTGGGGCTAGGGAAAGCCAAGGGCCCTGGAGGCCGGCTGGGCCAAGCAGGTGCCTCTAGTTGGCTGCGGCTAGGGAAAGGGAAGGGCCCTGCAGGGGAGTTACACCTGTGGGTTAACCCTTTGCAAAATCATGTGCGGGGGGCAGGTAGGGGGGCTGGATCTTAAGCTTGCTCACTGGTGACCTGTTGGGGCTGGACTGACTGAGGCTCCCCCTTTGGCTAAGAATCAGGTGTGGGAGCTATGCCTGCTCTCTGGGAGGGCAGTTCCCTAGGGATGGAGCCTGGATATCTGCATTTCCAAAGCTCTGCAGTTGACTCTGATGGACAGCCTGGGCTGAGACCCCCAGGCAAGGCTTCTGGAAAGAGCTGACCCAGCTCACATTCCCGGCCTGGCAGGAATGCTGTTTTGGGAACGTGGGTTTCAGACTCAGACCTCTCTGGGTTTGAGCCTTGGCTCTTCCCTTAATAAGCCTGTGACTTTGGACCAAGACTTCCCCTTCCTAAGCCTCAGAGTCCTTACCAGAGAAACGGAAGGAGTTCCTCTGTAGCAGAGCCTGCCTGAGGTTGCTTAATTAATTAAGCAGGAAAAATGTTAATTGTAAAAATGGGGGGTTCCCTAGGGCCACAGGACCCTTGAGTTCAGCTGGATGCTGGATTCTAGGTGTCTCCTTCCTCTGCCTTCTAGGCCCATCAATTCATAGACCGGGCACCCAGGGAAAGACCAGCCTCCATGTGTGTCAATTCCAAGTTCCCAGGGTAGGGCCTCTGCTGGCTCCTGGTCCTTCACCTGTGCACAGGGGCCTCCCATACTGTGCGGAGACTGGGGTTTCCCTGCAAGCACCTGTTGTACCGAGGAGCTGCGAGCTCTGTGCGGAATGCTGCCACGCGGAGCTGGAGGGCAGAGGCACGTCCTCCCAGGTGATGGGGCATCCTCTTAATATTTGGAGCACAGACAGGACAGTGGTGAGGAGGGTATGGGCCCTGCACACAGACAGGAGCAGTCTGGGCATTGCCCTCGGCCTGTCCCCCGGGCCAGGCACCAAGGACGCAGAGGAAGGGTCGATTTCTCTAAGTGGAAGGAAGAAGCGCTCTTCCAAGGGCTGTGGGCTTTGCAGGCCTTTCCTTAAACGAACAGGAGAATTTATGTATCTTCGGTCAAGCTGTATAGATGTCAAAGGGCTGGCGACCCCTTTTAATTTGCAGTGCAGGGATGGCTAGGTTATTTGCTCATGAGCCTGGAAGAGCCCCAGAGGGGAGGGCTGAGCCTTTGCCTGTCTGTTCACATAATCCAGACAGAGTAGACAGCCCGTGATGGCTACCACTGAGTGGCACCTGGCACCACTTAGGTGGCCTCAACACTGTTCTCCACTCAGCACACCACTCTGCTTACTGTTTCTCTGTTTCTCTCCCTTTTTCCCTTGGCTTGACTCCTTTTTTCTTCCCCCGGCCTTTCCACTGCAGCTGTTATCAATCATGAACCCCCCCCCCCCACCCCACCATGAGCATTTATAAGCCCCCATGAATGACCAGAGGCTGTGGGCATGTGGAGATGGCGTCTCTTTCCGATCTCAATTCCTGCCATCTCACTGATGGCCCCAAACCTCTAGGCAGGAAGGAACAGGGACTATGGGAGGCATTAGGTGGGCACATGGGACCCCAGCCTCCAAATGCAGAGCTTCAATCTGCCAGCAACATTTTTTTTTTTTTCTTTTGAGATGGGGTTTCACTCTTGTTCTCCGGGCTGGAATGCAATGGCATGGTCTCGGCTCACTGCAACCTCAGGCTCCTGGATTCAAGTGATTCTCCTGCCTCAGCCTCCCAAGTAGCTGAGAGATTACAGATGCCCGCCACCAGGCCTGGCTAATTTTGTATTTTTAATAGAGATGGGGTTTAGCCATGTTGGCCAGGCTGGTCTCAAACTCCTGACCTCAGGTGATCCACTCGCCTCAGCCTCCCAAAGTGCTGGGATTACAGGCATGAGCCACTGCACCCGGCCCAGCAACATTTTTTTTTTTATATTAGGAGGGGAAAGGGCGATGAGGCTGCATAGAAAGTCTAAACACTACATCTACGGAATAAATCATTTAAAAAATAACTTGCATATGACTTATGTTAATTATTTTACTTGACATACTTGATCCACGTGTCCTGTTGATAATAAATAAGTTACACTGCTATGAAAAAATGTGTGTATTTTTTCTTTTAAACATTTTTAAAAGAGAGGGGGTATCACTATGTTTCCCAGGCTGGTCTGGAACTCCTGGACTCAAGCAATCCTCCTAGCTTGGCCTCCCAAAGTGCTGGGGTTACTGGCGTGAGCCGCTGCCCCTGCCCTGACAAATTTATATTGTAATGAGCTCAGTCTGAACTGACTTCCATACATTTTTTTTTTTTTCAGTCAGGGTGATCGAGGTATAATTTGCATACAATAAAATTTATGCATTTTGGCACACAGTTCTGTGCATTTTGATAAATGCAGGCAGTCATTCAACCAGCACTTTAATCAAGATGTGAACAGTTCATTTACTCCTCCCAAAACATTCCCTCATGTTCCTTTGTAGTCAAAACTCCCTCTCTCCTTGGCCCTGGGAAACTAATCATCTGTGATCTTTCCCTCTAGTTTCGTCTTTTCCAGAATGTTAGAGAAATGGAATCATATGGTAGGTAGCCCGTTAAGTCTGGCTTTTTTCCCTTAGTGTAATGCATTTGCGACTCATTCATGCCATTGTGTGTAACAGTAGTTTGTTCCTTTTTATTACTGAGTAGCATCCCATTGTATGGATGTACCACAGTTTATCTGTTTACCAATTGAATGATGTTTAGAATGTTTCTGTTTCACTTTGTTTTGTTTTTTTTGAGACAGGATCTTGCTCTGTTGCCCAGGCTGCATTGCAGTGGTACAATCATAGCTCACTGCAGCCTCAAACTCCTGGGCTCAAATGATCCTCCTGCCTCAGCCTCCCAAGTAGCTGGGACTACAGGCATGCGCCACCATGCTCAGCTAATTTTAAAAATTTTGGTAGAGATGGAGTCTCACTATGTTGCCCAAACTGGGCTCGAATTCCTGGGCTCAAGTGATTCTTTTGCCTTGGTCTCCCAAAGTGCTAGGATTACAGGCGTGAGCCACTGTGCCCGGCCTGCTTCTGGTTTTTAAAGATGAATCAGGCTGCTGTGAATGTGGACATACCGGGTTTTATGGGAATATACAGTCCCAGTATGGACTCTTGGGTTGTATAGTACATATATACTTAACTTTGTAAGAAATGGCTGTACCATTTTGTATTCCTAGCAGCAATGAATGAGAATTCCATATCTTAGCCAACACTTAACAGTGTCAGATTAAAAAAAAAAATCATAAGGCAGGACGTGGTGGCTCATGTCTGTAATCCCAGCACTTTGGGAGGCCAAGGAAGGCAGATTACCTGAGATCGGGAGTTCGAGACCAGCCTGGCCAGCATGGTGAAACCCCATCTCTACTAAAAATACAAAAAGTAGCCGTGCGTGGTGGCGCTTGCCTATAATTCCAAGTACTTGGGAGACTGAGGCAGGAGAATCGCTTAAACCTGGGGGCAGAGGTTGCAGGGAGCCGAGCTCGCACCACCACACTCAAGGTCTCTCACCTTTGCTGCCACTAGAATTCGTAACAGCGGGGAATGCAAACCTGATTTTCTCTGGGTTCCAGGGTCCTTTGCTCCCCCCTGAGCAGCACCTCAGTTTGGAAAAGGTGCCCTGGAGGTTCTGCTGTTCTTTAGCTTTGACAGGTTCTGCAAACCTCGGGAGCTCCTCAGTGCCCGGCAAGCCTGTGAGCATGACTTTCGTGAGCTCTGCCAGATGAATGGCTTAGAAGTCCTGGAGAGAGGCACTGGGAAGGCATTTCCATGCTCCTCCTTCCTCTTGGATGGGATGTGGCCAGAGAACACAGAAACCTACCAAGGGATAAAGAGAACTCAGTTCTCTACCCTTGGAACCATCGAGGAGCTGGGATTTGCTTTGGAGAGGGGCAGCCCTTGGCATCGCCCTGCTGGGAGTGGAGCTTCTGGCTTCTTAAGAAGTTGGCTACAATAGGCAGCCTCTGAGCTTCGGTCTGTTTGGATGTTTTCTGTTGTTCTCAGATGGAAAAAGCAGATTTTGGTGCTGCCTACCTTTTGAAGACCAGGGTGGAATGGAGCTGCCTTCTGGTCCTTCTTTCCTCAAAGGGGCCTGTGTGTTCTGGAACCAGGGCTTTCTGATGCATGAGAACCAAGACAGCTAGTGTGTGTGTGTGTGTCTGTGTGTGCGTGCGTGCGTGCGTGTGTGTGTGTGCGCGCGTGCGTGTGTGCGCATGCGTGTGCGTGTGTGTGTGCGTGTCTGTGTGTGCGTGCATGTGCGTGTGTGTGTGTGTGTGCTCATCTCTAAAATCTGCCTACGGCAAGTCTCAAGTGGCTGCTGGCAACTCCTTGGGGCTCCCTGCTGTTTTGGGTCGGGTCTAGTAACAGAGAGCTTCTCTTTTCCAACGTTTCAGGCAAAGGTTCCTAGCTCCGTGCTAATTAGTCTGGGTTGGTTGACGTGCCTACCTTTGAACCCATTCCCTGTGGTGAAGGGATTGGAAATTCACTGACTGACTTAGCCTGGGTCTTGTGCTGTGTCCCTGGACCCAGGGATGGAGTCAGGCTTCTGAGACCCACCCAGATCCCTAATTTAGAAACGGAGGCTGAGCTGGACGTGGTGGCGCATACCTGTAATCCCAGCACTTTGGGAGGCCAAGGCAGTCAGATTGCTTTAGCTCAGGAGTTCAACACCAGCCTGGGCAACATAGTGAGACCTCCGCCCCCTGTCTGTACAAAAACTTAAAAAGCAAGGCATGGTGGTACATGCCTGTGGTCCCAGCTATTTAGAAAGCTGAGGTGGGAGGTTGGCTTGAGCCCAGGAGGTCAAGGCTGCAATGAGCCATATTGTGCCACTGCACTTCAGCCCGGGCAGCAGAGTGAGACCCTGTCTCAAAAAAAAAGAAAGAAAAAAAAATGAGACAGAGAGAGAAACAGAGGCTGCTGGGAAGAGGGCATAAAGGGCATGCATGCTAGGGAGAAGATCAACAGGTATTATCTCACGAAGGTTGGGAAGGCCAAGGGCAGGTGGCCACATCCTTTGAGGTAGATGCCTACCAGAGGATTGTGCCATGTGCAGGTAGAGGCCCACACTGGGGCGTGAGCGTGTAGAGTACAGGGGTGGTGCGCACACTGGGGAGCGTGCGGGGGAGGTGGTGTGCTGGCCTCGGGGCTGTTGGTGCTTCTTACACTCAGCAGCATGAAGATGGCCTCAACTCAGTGACCACGTGGGGTGGGCCAAAGGCGAGCACAAAGACAGAGGCCGGCCCTTGTCTCTGGGGAGTTTAGCTAGGGCGCCCTGGTGGGGACAGGCCTTTCTCTCACTTTCCTGGATCCTCTTCAATAAAGAGCCCCCGTCCACAGTTCTGCCCCTTACCACTGTTGTTTCTAGCTCTGTCCCATCCTTCTACAACCAGAGTGTTGCTTTTTTTTTTTTTTTGAGACAGAGTCTCGCTCTCTTGCCCAGGCTAGAGTGCAGTGGCGCAATCTCAGCTCACTGTAAGCTCCGCCTCCCGGGTTCACACCATTCTGCTGCCTCAGCCTGCCGAGTAGCTGGGACTACAGGTGCCCGCCACCACGCCCGGCCAATTTTTTTGTATTTTTAGTAGAGACGGGGTTTCACCGTGTTAGCCAGAATGGCAGAATGTTGCTTTTAATCAAGGCAATTCTTGCACATGGGAACAAGTTCCAGCACAGGGGAGCCCGTGATGGCAAACCACGGCTGTCTGCTCAACGCCTTTCCCCTCCAGACCCATTCAAAAGTTTTACATCGTTGAGTGTCTATCCTCACAATTCTAAATCAAATACTTAGCTTTAAACAGCATCACTGACCCGACTGTGGACTGAGTTTCTAGCCCACTCTGACCATGGTCCTTTGTATTGCTTGACATCCGATTGTTACCATCTACTTGTTTTATTGTCTGTTTTTGCAATTAAGAAAAATCTATTGTTAGAAATTCTTCACTTTGGGAGGCCGAGGCAGGTGGATCACCTGAAGTCAGAAGTTCAAGACCAGCCTGGCCAACATGGCAAAACCCCATCTCTACTAAAACTAAAAAAATTAGCTGCGCATTGTAGCGCATGCCTGTAGTCCCAGCTACTCGGGAGGCTGAGGTAGGAGAATTGTTGGAATCCGGGAGGTGGAGGTTGCAGTGAGCCGAGATTGAGCCATTGCACTCCAGCCTGGGTGACAGAGCGAGACTCCCTCCCCCCTGCCAAAAAAAAAGAAAGAAAGAAAAGAAATTCTTTATTCTTCTACTTATTTCATCAACATTAGGTCATCTACTGGAATACATTGTGCAGACTGCCACTGGGAGCCAGGGTCAGACTCTGGTTTCAAATCCTACAGCCTCTGTTTTCTCCTCTGTGAAATGAAACTAACAAGCAAATCTACCACCTGGGGATGTTTGGAGGATTCAGTGGCCAAGGCACATCAAGGCTCAGCCAGGTGTAGACCCATGATTTGGGCCCATGGGGTGGAGCTGATCCATGGGCGACCTCCAGTCCACAGGCCATGGCCCAGAGGGCAGGAGAGGTGTCACTTTCATGGCCCGTCAAGTAGGCCTGGGATGGCTGTTTTGTCCGAGCACACCAGTCTTGCCCAAGGCTGGAGTGCAATGGCTCAATCTCAGCTCACTTGTTCAGCCCTCCTTGTGCCCAAGATCCTCTGCAGGGGAAGAGAGAAAGAGCGAGAGCGAGCGTGCCCAGGAGCTGGGCGCCCGTGCCTGGGCGTATGCACACTTAGCATGTCCTCTGCGTACCCAGTGCAGCCGCTGTTATAAATAGAACTGTGCTTTGCAGAGAGATTCGCAAATGACACCCACCAAGTGCCCATTAACTCATCAAAGTGGTGATTCCAAATTGATTATTTCGAGTGTAAGACATAATAACATGTTCATCATGGAAAATAATTAGCGGTGGAGTGGGGCCGGGATGGCCTGCTGCCTGCCTGCCTGGCTCCCCCCTGCAGCCGAGAGGGAGGGGTGGGTGGGTGGCAGGGCTTGATGTGGTTTTCCCTGGGGGAGTTGGTGACTTACGACTAATCGTCACCGGGCCACCCAGCCCCTCCCTTAGCCTGACTGGCCAGCCAGGCCCTCTCTCGGGCATGGTGTGGGTCTCCTGTAGCTGTCAAGCCCCCTCCACTCTGTCCCGGGCCAGCCTCTCCTTTTTGGCTCCTCCAAGTGGGCAGTAATTGGCTGGGCTCCAGCCGGGAGCCTGGGTTATGGATGACACACATTTCTCACTTGCTGAGTGCGGGCAGCCGCTGTGCACCTTCACACCGTTTCCTTGGAAACCAAATTGCTTTGGCAGCATTCCACGGACACACACATACACACACACTCATGCACACGTGTGCCCCCACGGGAAAATCAAGTGCTATGAGAGCTGTCATCTCACCTGCCCTCCACCCCTTTCCACTGGAGCCCCTGTGCCCCTGCCAGGCAGCCCTAAACCCAGGCTGAGACCCCACAGGGGGATGGTTGGAAATGCCACCCCCCCCTCTGGGGAAGGGAGATGAAGCGTCTCCTAGAAGAGCCGGCATCTGCTGAGGTAGCAGATTGAGCAAGATGTTTATGGGCACTTAGATGGGAAAATGGCTCCTGAGGGTGTGAGGAGAGCAGCCAGCTCATGAAATGGGGACGGGGCTCTGGAAGCCTTCCAGCATCCTTGGAGGGGGCTTTGGCCCAGATCTGTGTCCCTGGGGGCAAGGTGGGCTGTGCAGGAAGGGCCTCTGCAGCTGCTGCATCCCTGCCCACCTCTTAGCCGCGCTCTCCTCCCTTCCCACTTTCCCTTGCTGCTTTGCACACCCCAGGTAGAAAACATTGTTAGCAGGAAATACTTGGGAAAAGACTGTCCTCGCCCTGATTGGCGGATGTCCACCAGCACCCCCTCCAGCCCTGGGAAGCCCATTGCTCCTGCTCAGCTCCAGCTGAGTCCTTCTCCTGGACTTGCCTTCAGCCACAGACAGTGGGCTTCCCAAATTCATGCCGCTGTCCCCAGACAGCTTGCAGCCCACGCTGGCGGGTGCAGGCGATAAAGGCTGGGTTGCCAGGCCTCAGCTAGGGCAACTTTCCCCACCTCCTCCCCAGCTCCAGATCTGCCTGTTAGGATGGCTGAGGCTTTGTTGCAGCTGCATTGCAGCTGGATGTCTCCAAACTCCTGCACACGGATCTCCATCTCCGACTCAGCTTCCCGATGACCTTCAGCTAACCATGACCTTCCTGACTTCCATCCCTTCTTCCATAATCCTTTAAATAGCTGCTATGTGCTGAGCACTGTCAACAGGACAAGGTTCCCATTTGCAGGGAGCATGTGTTCTGGTCAGCACAGATGGAAAAGAAACAGTTAAAAAATGTCAGAGGGCAAGAAGTGCCCCTGCAGGGTTGAAATAGGTGCTGTGCTAGCAGCTGCCAGGGGCAGGGCTGGCCGGCCTGCCTTCCTTCCTTCCTTCCTTCCTTCCTTCCTTCCTTCCTTCCTTCCTTCCTTCCTTCCTTCCTTCCTTCCTTCCTTCTTTCTTTTTCTTTCTTTCTTTTTCTCTCTCTCTTTCTTTCTTTCTTTTTTTCTTTCTTTCTTCCCTTCCTCTTCCCCTCCCCCTCCCCCTCCCCCTCCCCCTCCCTCCTTCCCTCCCTCCCTCCCTCCCTCCCTCCCTCTCTCTCTCTCTCTTTCTTTCTTTCTTTCTTTCTTTCTTTCTTTCTTTCTTTCTTTCTTTCTTTCTTTCTTTCTTTCTTTTTCTTTCTTTCTTTCTTTTTTTGTTTTTTGAGGCAGAGTCTCACTCTGTCACCCAGGCTAGAGTGTAATGGCATGATTTTGGCTCACTGCAACCTCCGCCTCCTGGGTTCAAGTGATTCTCCTGCCTCAGCCTCCTGATTAGCTGGGATTACAGGCACCTGCCATCATGCCCGGCTAATTTTTGTATTTTTGTAGAGACGGGGTTTCACCATGTTGGCCAGGCTGGTCTTGAACTCCTGAGCTACAGTGATCCATCCACCTCAGCCTCCCAAAGTGCTGGGATTACAGGCGCGAGCCACCGTGCCCGGCCTGCATCAGCACCCAAAGTTATTACAGGGGTCTGGTCACTTCAGCACCTTCTGCTTGGCACACCCCAAAATTCCAGACTCGCAGAAGGAAAGCAGATGCTCACCACGAACCACATTTTTTACACACATAGCCTAGGCACAGGGAGCCACGCTTACGTTAAGGAATGGGCCACGCTTCTGTGATTGTGTCTCCAGATGCCATCAAGGGCCGGCCTTCCAGGCAGGCCTTTCCAAGGGGAGCAGTCTCGGGCCAGAAGTGGCAACCCTTTCCTGCGCCGGGAGAAGGACACCCTTCTGCTGTGAAATCGTTCCATTTTATTGCCTAGGATTTAGTGCCTTTCATGTTTTGGGTTCTCCCAGCTGGTGGGGAATTCAAGGGGCAATTTCAGTCCCTTGAGTTTCTTTCCCAGTCCAGGGGAACCTCAAGTCTCACTAAGAAAGTGGAAGAAGGAGAGTAACAGGCTTGGTGTGCTGGGGGAGGGGGGAGCGCGGTGTGTCGGTCAAGACCCTTGGACAAGAGCTGCAGCTCCTTCCTGAGAACATACACATACTCAAAATTTGTCGGGGCGGGGGGGCCCATGGTCCTCTGGGGCTCCTCCGGCACCCCAGGTGAAGCTTCTGAAATGACTTTCCTCCCTCCCCAGGTGGAAGATGGGGGGGGTGGGTTCTGCTTCTTCCTGGGCGGAAGCAGCACCACAACCCCTTAGTCCCCTTTGCCAGAGGCTTCAAGGGGCAGTGTCTCCCAGTGCACCCCGAGCGAGCTCCCCGTCTGACAAGGGAGGCTCTAGCTCATCCCAGAAGCATCAGAGTCATCCTTCACACTCACCACCATGCTGAGCTCCCAGAGGGGCTCATGCCTCCAGCGTCAGACAGGACTGAGATCCAGGCTGTCTGACTCCAGGGTCTTAGCCCTGACACTTGACTTCAGAGGGAGTTCTTGCCTGGGAGTGCCTTCAGAGCAGAATCCCTGGCCAGTTTCCCCTGCCATGTCCAGTCCTTTAAGGAGGCTGTAAACATGCTGACCTGCCCCAGAGCCAGTCATGCCCTCACGTCCCTCAGGACGGCCCACCGTGTCCATGCACAGGCCAGAGAACAGCCTTGTTGGTGTCAGGACCGTTGGCATCAGGGTCCTGCTTGTGGTCAGGAATGTGGTTCCTTTACCTCCACCTCCAGGTGATACTTTCTCCATCCTTAGAATCTGAGGGCCTAGGTCCCTAAAAGTAGTAGCAGCAGCAGTAGTAGTAGCAGTAATAATAGGAGAAGGAGGAGCGGAAGCCCTCACAATAATCATTGCCCAGCCCCATGCCCCAGCCCCTCCTAAGCATGGAACATACACTGTCTCTTTAAATGTTCACACCTTCTTTTGGAGCGGGTTCTCTCAATTCTCCCATTTACAGATAAAGAATCTGAGACTCCAAGGGGCTAAATGATTTGCTCAAAGTCAGGGTAAGTGTGAGAGCTGGAGCTGAAACCCAGCCTGCTGGGCCTGAGCCCCTGATTCTCAACCTTAAGCCACGCTGTCCCATGGATCCCTCCAGGGCCACGCAGTCAGGTGCTCAATAGTTGCATACTGTGTGGAGGTGAGCTGGGCTCTGGGTGTGGCCAGGTGGTGTCCCTGGAGGGCTCAGCAGACCTTTCTCAGGTAGGTGGTATTAGACAATGGGCTCACGTGGTCCTGCTTCAGAGGTGGAGAACGGGAGTGTTTCAGGGATGCAGATATGAGCCTGGTTCTAGCATGCATCTCCAGGTGGGGACAGACTCCTCTCAGCCACCCCCTTGCCCAGTGATAGTTCCTTCTGCACTGATGCTGTCACACCCTTGTCATTCTGGGGGATTAAACTCTGCCCTCTGGATTTGTTCATGGGCAGCTCAGTAATACAAAGAAGTCATTCATCAGTTTACTTTGCTTTTGACTGCCGTTTCGTGGTAACGTTGGTTCAAGGGAAGCCTGTGATTCCCCAAATGTGGGGAGCAAATCCAGTCACCGTGAGTCACCTCCCCAGGCCGATGTCTTCTCTGGCCTGTGCGGCCACGGGGGAGCCAGGATGGGTCTCCTTCCTTACTCCATCTGCTTGCTGGGTCTTGGTCTCATGCGCCTCTTCCCTTTATGGCCTGTCTTTGATTCCTCTCTACCTTCTCCTCATATAGAAATTGGGATTTCTCATACAGAGAAATGGAGTGATTGCTCCTGATTGCACAGCCGGGAGGGCCGCACACTGGAGCCCCTCCCACTGCAATTAACTTGCAACGCCTGCCGCCTGCTTTTCTGCCCCATCCTCTGTGAGGAAGGGTCCATGCTGTTCCTTTTTCTGTTTCAAAGACATGCTCATGTGCCCCAAGTTGTGTGAACCACCGACTCTGCTCCTTCCAGGCCACAACCAGTGTGTTTGAGCGTTAAACTTGCAGGTACATCAAAGGTGCTCAGTAAATGCTGGATAAATAAATCCACGCTTTCCTGGGCTCTCCTGGTGGGCATGCATTCTTTTAGCTAAGGGTCCTTGCCAGGGGAGTGGTCGGTTTCCACGAGGCCAGAGGAGGAAACGTTGGTTGACCCCCTCTCCTGGCCATTCAGGGTCATTTCTCACTCCTTTCTGTGGCTGGAACCAGAAGAATATATCTCAGGCCCAATAGGGTATGAACTACATAAAGCCTGGGATTTTTGTGCATTCTGTTCATGACAATGTCTCTAGCCTGTTGAACAGCCCATAGTAGGCACTCAGCAAACCAACAGGAACTGAGGGGGTCAAGGAAATGCTCTGTGTTCCCCCCAATCTGACCCCTCTGCCTTTGCCCACCTTTCCTCTGTTACAACACAGCCTATATCCATGTGGGCCTGGGAGAAAACTGGGTTTGGGGAGGACTGTGCCTCTCTTGACCTTCATTTACAGAAAATAAGTTGGCTTCTAGACCAGTGTCTGAGTGACACTGCCTGGGATGGCCCTGAAGCAGCCATGTCCCCACCTTTCAGGAGTCTGCCAAGAGCACAGTGGCTGCAGAAGACCCTGGCTGATGGAGATAACATTTGACAAACAGGGTGAGCGCCTTCCCCCTCCGCCCCTCTTTTCGAAACCCGGCGTTCTTTATGGCTTTGCTCAGGTAGATCATTCATTGCCATAAATTTTCTTATCTCCAGTGCTTTTCCAATTATGGATAACAACAGAAAAGCAGTCATTGGTTTCTAAAAGGTCATCAAGATATAGAGCCCGTTTGGGAAGGGAATGACTTATGCAGTGGGCTTGTATAAATCTGGAGAAGTTTTATGCACAAGTCAGACAAGAAATGTAAGTGAGATTCATAAAATATATAACGATTTATGGTGTCTCGGCTGATGAAAATTGCCTTTCCTTTTGCTGTTTGTGTGGGAATTATTTGTTCTTTCCAGGTGTTTTACATATGGCTCAGGAGCCAGCAAGTCCTTATGAAGCCCCTTCACATGGCTAGTGGCATCCTAAGGGCCCGGCGACAATTAGTCCTGGCGTCATCAAACACCAGGCTGCAGGAGGTCTTGGAGGCCACGGTTCCTTTTGAATTTCAAAGACGTTCAAATCCCCATCTGGCTGTTACACTTTTAGGCTATTGAGAGTAAAAACAAGCACTGACATGAACGCCCAACCGGCTGCTGGTGACATCGTCTCCTTCTGAGATCTGAGGACATGGACACCCAACCAGCTGCCGGAGACATCATCTCCGTCTGAGATCTGGGGACAGACACTCACATAGACACCGAACCAGCTGCTGGTGACATTGTCTCCTTCTGAAACCTGAGTGTTGGGACACGTTGGCCTGGCTCAGTGGCAGCCTAGGACCTTGCTAAGGTCTTGCTTTACCCCTAAAGACCAAAAATAGTGTGTCACCTCTAGCAGTGATTGCCAACGCCTCTGAAATGCTGGCTGGGACAGACATCTCTATTTTCACCCTCACCAACCCTGCCAGGGAGCTACTCTGGGGAGACCCATCCTGCTGATGAATGACCAAGGCCCACAGTGATGATGGCACCTGCAGGTCCCAGGCTTGGGCCCATGTCTGTCTTTCTCCGGGGACCTCCCATCCATCTCCTCCCCAGCTCTCCTTTTCTGTAAGACTTCACAGAACAGGTTCAAAATCCATTTGCTGGCCAAGCATGGTGGCTCACGCCTGTAATCCCAGCACTTTGGGAGGCCTCGAGTCAGGTGGATTACCTGAGGTCAGGAGTTCGAGACCAGCCTGGCCAACATGGCGAAACGCTGTCTCTACTAAAAATACAAAAAAGTACCCGGGCGTGGTGGCAGGCACCTGTAATCCCAGCTACTCGGGAGGCTGAGGCAGGAGAATTGCTTGAACCTGGGAGGCGGAGGTTGCAGTGAGCCGAGATCACACCATTGCACCCCAGCATCGGCAACAAGAGTGAAACTCCATCTCAAAAAAAAAAAAAAAAAAAATCCGTTTGCTAACCCCAGGCTGAGGGTGAGCTGCTGTTCTCACCTGGGAGAGATGATTTGTCAGAACATGTCTTAGAACTGGCTGCTGCCATGCAGAGATAGCACATGACGTGGGCCACCAGCCAGAGCCATTCCTCCCTGGGCCAGGTGGGGTCCTCCCCACCCCAGCTCCGGGAACAGGACCCCAGGATCGACAACACCTGTGGATGCCACATGGGTCTGAGGTCACTGTGCAGTGGGGCGCTTGGGCAGTGACCTCATCCTTTCATTGTTTCCTTTATACTTCTCCATCTCACTGTCAGAAAGGAAGATTGGCATAATGCTAGAAACAACTCAGGCCGTAGAGTCAGAGAGTCCTGGGATCAAATCCCAGATTAACCATATAATCTGTATGACTTTGGGTGAATGATTGAAACGGTCTGTGCTCTGTGTCACCATTCATGCATCAGGGATCACAGTTGGTCTCTGTCTCCGGGAGGTCTGTGGGCTTTAAATGAGACAGTAGAGATGAAGTGCTTAGAGCTGGGCCCCGTGCATGACCAGTGTGCAATTAGATGGTCTCAGAGTATTATGGCTGGAGTCACCACTTGTATTACCAGGAAGCCCAGCCTCTGTGATTACAGAGTTCCAACTATGGTGACTCTGCCCCTCTTCCTTTTTCTCTTGCTTTCTCATTCATCTTATTACCATTTGCTGAAATTAAATCAGAACACACAGGGGAAGCACCTAACCTTGCCCAGCACATAGTTGGCATCGTGCAGGAGTCTGTGAGTCACATGGTTTACTCTTGCCCTCCTCCCCGTGGTACCTAGCACAGTGCTGAGTGTGTAGTAGGCCCTCCCTAATGGACACAGGGGATCAGCCTGGGCACCCTCTCATTCTCCTCTTGCCTCCCACCCTTGATTCCCTCGTAAGACGCAGCACAAGTGACTTCTAGGGGAACTGTATTAGCCTGTTGCTAAGACCAGATAATTTATAAAGAAACAAGGTGTCATTGACTCACAGTTCTGCAGGCTGTACAGGAAGCATGGCTGGGCCTCAGGAAACTTACAGTTGTGGCAGAAAGTGAAGAAGGAGCAGGCATCTTCACATGGCTGGAGCAGGAGGAAGGGAGAGGAGGGGAGGCGCCATAAAGTTTAAAACAAACAGATCTCCTGAGAACTCACTCACTATACAGTCCCAAGGGGGAATGTGCCAAACCCTTCATGAGAACTCCGCCCCTATGATCCAGTCCCCTCCCACCAGGTCCCACCTCCAACACTGGGGACTAGAGTTCGACATGAGATTTGGGCGGGGTCACAGACCCCAGCCATATCCGGAAGGTTCTTTGTGATCAGTGGAGAGTGGCAGGGAGGTATGGACCATGAGGAGACACAGTGCTCCTGGACCTTGGAGTGAGGGGACTCAGTTTTAGCAAAAACAGGAGATAGGACTGTCTGGAATTGTCCTTCTGTGGGAATTACCTGCTCAAGGTCTCAAGGCAACTGCATGGCCCACCCACTCCACTCATGGCCCTCTCGGCCCCCATTCGGCACCCCAGCCTTCTCCTTGTGGTGTCACCCCGCCCCACAGTCCGACCCAGGCTGGAGTGAAATCTTGGCTGACTGATGCGCCTTCATGGAAGATGTCATGGAGGGGATCCACTGTTCCCCTCAGGTCTCTTCTCCAAGACAAAGGACAGTCATGTACACCGGCTCACAGACCACAGAGATGCTGGTAATTGGTGTGCAAGAGTGTTTATCATGTTGGAGAATGACAAAGAGGGAGCAGGTGTCTGACCTGGGATAAGAGAACACGGAGCGGTGAAGGCACACCAGGGGTGGAGAGGGGCAGAGACAGGCTGTCATTTTTCAGCACAATTGTCCTCCCTTTCATGTTCCCATAGATTATGGGACCGGATCATCGGATGGCCGATAGAGATGTTTTATGGTGCCAGGGTGGAAGGTTTGAGGAGAGGGAAAAATGATTGTGAACTTTCCGTCCTACAAAGACTCTCGTTGTCTATAGAATACAAAGTTGATTTTGCTTTGCTTTTCCTGGAAATGTGCTCGAGAGGAGAAAGGTAAACAGGATTTACCAGCCTCCTCCTGCATGTAAAGCAAATGGAAAGAACCCTCCCCTCTTGAACTTCCCTTTTGCTTGGAAGAAGCGGGATGTGTCTCCTTGTTCCCCTTCAAGGGAGATTTAAGAGATCCTCTCCTGGAACAGCACAGAATTGACGCCAAATACTTTTTAAAATCTTTTGGTCATCTACAATTTTCTCTCCTCAGCTCTGGGGTCAGGAGGGTTTGAGGAAAGAGGTGGAAAGTTCTCTCTCCGAGGGACCCTGTCCCCAGGCCTCATGTGTTCCAGGGCCCAGTTTGCAGTTCTTGGCTGTATGAGTGAAAATCTTTATTGAAGAACCAGATTTCTTCTTTGCAAGGAGAAAAAAGAAAAGAAACCAGTATCCAATTCAAGTAGAGGCCAACAAGCAAATGAAAAGATGCTCACATTTATTATTTTTCAGGGACATGAAATTTAAAACCACAGGAGATAGCATTTCATGCCCACTAGGATGGCTGGAGTCAAGACAGATGATAGCAGGTGTTGGTGAGCATGTGGGGAGTTCAGAACCCACGTGCCTTGCTGGTAGGAATGTGAAATGGGGCAGCCTCTTTGAAAAATGGTTTTGTAGTTCTTCAAAAAGTTAAACATAAAAGGCCAGGCATAGTGGGGTGGCTCACACTTGTAATCCCAGCACTTTGGGAGGCTGAGGTGGGAGGGTCACCTGAGGAGTTTGAGACCAGCCTGGGCAATGTGGTAAAACTCCATCTCTACAAAAAATACAAAAACTAGCTGGGCATGGTGGTCTGCACCTGTAGTCTCAGCTACTCGGCAGGTGGAGGTGGGAGGATCACCTGAGCCCAGAATTTGAGGCTGCAGTGAGCCGTGATCATGCCACTGCACTCCAGCCTGAGAGACAGAGTAAGACCCTGTCTCAAAAAAAAGAAAAAAAAAAAAAGTTAAACATTAAATTATCGTATAACCCAGGAATTCTGTCCTTAGGTATATGCCCCAAAAAATTGGCAACAGGTTTTGTTTTTTGTTTTTGGTTTTTTTTTGAGATGGAGTTTCCTTCTTGTTGCCCAGGCTGGAGTACAATGGCACGATCTTGGCTCACCTCAACCTCTGCCTCCCAGGTTCAAGCGATTCTCCTGCCTCAGCCTCCTGAGTAGCTGGGATTACAGGCACCCGCCACCACGTCCAGCTAATTTTGTATTTTTAGTACAGATGGGGTTTCTCCCTGTTGGTCAGGCTGGTCTTGAACTCCTGGCCTCAGGTCTGCCTGCCTTGGCCTTCCAAAGTGCTGGGATTATAGGCATAAACCACTGCACCCAGCTGGGAACAGGTATTTAAGCAAATATTATACATGAATGCCCACAGCAGGACTACTGACAATAGCCCAAAACTGACAACAACCCAAATGTCTGTCAATGGATAAATGAATAAACCATGGTCTATAAATACAATGGAATATTATTCAGCCATGAAAAGGAACCTAGCACTGACACATGATACAAAGTGGATGAACCTCAAAAACATCAAGCTAAGTGAAAGCAACCAGTCACGTGTTGTATATCCTCTTTATAGGAAATATCCAGGACAGGGAAACACGCAGAGACAAAAGGCAGACTAGGGGTTGCCAAGGTTGTGGATAGGGGAAATGGGGAGTGACTGCTGACAAGTACAGAGTTTTCTGTTGGGGTGAGGAAAATGTTTTGGAACGAGATTGATACAGCATTGTGAACATATAAAATGCTGCTGAATTATTCACTGTTTGTTTTCTTTTTGAGACAGGGTCTTGCTCTATCGCCCAGGCTGGAGTACAGTGGTTCGATCATGGCTTACTGTAGCCTTGATCTCCCAGGCTCAAGCGATCCTCCCACCTCAGCCTTCTGAGTAGCTGGGACTATAGGCGTGAGCCACCACACACAGCTCATTTTGTTTATTTTATTTTTGAGATGGAGTCTTGCTCTGTTACCCAGGCTGGAGTGCAGTGGCTCCATCTTGGCTCATTGCAACCTCTGCCTCCTTGGTTCAAGCAATTCTCCTGCCTCAGTCTCCTGAGTAGCTGGGATTACAGGTGTGTACCACCACGCCCAGCTAATTTTTGTATTTTTAGTAGAGACGGGGTTTCATTATAGTGGTCAGGCTGGTCTTGAACTCCTGACCTCAGGTGATCCACCTGCCTTAGCCTCCCCAAGTGCTGGGATTACAGATGTGCACCACCTGCAACCGGCCAATTTTGTTTACTTTTCTTAGAGATGAGGTCTCACTATGTGGCCAAGGTGGATCTCAAACTCCTGACCTCAAGTGATCCTCCCACCTTGCTTGGCCTTCCAAAACGCTGGGATTACAGGAGTAAGCCACTGCTCCTGGCCAGAACTGTTCACTTCAAAATCATTCGTTTTATGTTATATGAATTTTACATCAGTGAGTAGATATATGTGTTTATGTCTACACAAAATTCAAGCAGGGCACTGGGAAGCAGGCTGGGAGAGCCGTGCTGACTCCAGGGAAATTGTTGTGAATGGGTGAAGGGGAGGTTGGTTTTTCTTCAGAATTTCTTGCTTCCCCCATCTTAGTAATACAGGTGTGGGAAGAGCATCAGATAAACCCTCCTTGGGAGTCACCTCGGACAGAGCTAAGAGTGCAGGGGACACAAAATGGCATCTTACCAAACTTGCTCATCTTCTCCTCTGCTGCAAAATCACCCTGCCCCCCGTATGACCACGTGTCCAAATGTCCAGCCCTCCACCTAGGGAATAAGCCGGCCGGTGGGACCAGCACAGGCGAGGGGGTGGCTCCAGGCAGCCAAGCACGTGGAAGGTGAGCCTGGCCCCCGAGGAGGCTGTGGTCCTTCTGTTTCCACCCACCTGTGGGCTCCATGAGGGCCTTGCTGGGGATATCTGGTTCCTGCTATGGAGGTAGCCAGGGACAGCCCCTCAGGCTGGCTCCAGAGTAGCGTCGGTAGAGGAAAGGGTGAAGCTCTTGGTGGTGCTGGGGTCCCAGGCAGCGCAGGGTCTTCCTGGATGGGATGGCGGTCATTCTGCCACCTGCTCTGTTCCCCGGGATCACACCTCAGAGCTCTCCTTGCCGACTCCACTGCGGACTGGATTTTGAGAATCCTCCTCCTGGAGGGCTGTCATGTTCTCGCTGGGCCTCTCTTGCCCTGCAAAGGCTGTGTGGCAGCCTTCTGTGCATGGCCCATGTGTCCACGAGGCAGAGATCGGCGGGACCTGCAGCTTCTGCTGCCCTTCCCAGCAGCCCCCATGTTCACCCCACCCCGATTACTGTCTTCTCGAGGGCCTAGTGGTGCCCTTGGGACACCTTCCCTTCCTCCCTATGTCCCCACCTGGCTCCCTGTCCCCCTGGCTGGAAGCCCCTAGGAGGAGTGGGAGGCTGCTACTGGCCAGCCTGAGCTCAGCCTGGACACTGTCTAGCTAAGCTTGGGGGCGGCCTGGAAGGACCCACATGGAAGAGTGGGCGGGGGGCAGCACAGGGACCCCTGGCTCTGGCATTCCACCAGACCCGGTGGGCTAGAGGGCCCTGCCTGTGGTGGCGGCACCGCCCAGGGGAGGCCTGGCTGGTTCCACAGGCCCTGGAGGGGGCAGATAAGTTTGGCCTTGATCTTTGACTTCCTGATCCTTGCCCAAGGAACTTGCAGGACACCCCAAAACCAGAAACTTCTCTCTCTTCTTCTGGATGGGCCCATCCTCCACCGAGGCCAGCCACATCTTTATTATTTTAAGCAAAAAAAAAAAAAACAAAAACCAAAGTTCTGGCCCCATCTGGAACAAGAACCAGAGGAGAGGTTTACAGAGCTGTGTAAGCCTGGGGGGCAGGGAGAGAAAGGTCCCCGACCTTCCAGCCCTCTCTGGACAGAAGTGGCTGCTGAGGGTCTAGAGAGTGCCCTGTCTCCTTGCATTAACCCCGTGCAGAGTGAGACCCCGCAGTTAGCGCTGCCGCCCCCTGAAACTAAAGGAGCGGGGTTCGGAGGCGGAAAATCTTCCCGGATCTTCATCTGCGGCAGCCCCTGCCCCACCCCCACTGCCCCTAGCCCTGGGAGCCCGAGTAATCCTTGGGAAGAGAGGATAATTAATTCAAAAAGGCCACATCCCGGGGCCTCGGCCCTTTGACAAGGGAGAGGAGGGGAGGCGAGGGCCGATCGGGGCCGCGAAGGAGGCTGTTGGAATAATCCCCATCTCAGGGCAAGATCGTTCCAGCCCTAATGAGACTCCGGGGCATTATCCCTGCATGCAATTGCCGATGGCGGCCAGGAAAAGGGCGAGACCAACTTTATTTCTGAATTTGGACTGACTTAAAGAAGTGGCATCACATTTGAAGGGCACCCAATCACTCTGTTGCCCTCGCTGCATGAAATTGTATCTGCTTGCCACTTCCTATCTCTCCGGGCGCAGCTGGGCTGTAAGTCATTGGTGATAACATTCTTTATTATGCCGTCGTGTTTATGAACTGTGCCTGGAAAGAGATGATAGAAATATGCAGCAATATGCAAAGGCATCGGGGAGGAGGGGGAAGGGGGAGCAAATGTTAGTTGCCAGGGCAACGATGGGGCTATTTTGGGCATCGGATTTTGCGGATGATGAAAACCATTTCCCTGCAACGGTCGGACTCTCCCCTCCCCCTTCCTGGAGGCGATAAATGCAGCACTGAATGTTTAGGAAGGGGATGGCTTAATTTCTTAATTAAAAATTATGATCTTTTCCCTTCTGCCTCCTTTAAAAATGGATGAAAAAAATCGAAGGGTGTTGATAAGCATTCGTGAGTGGAAGGGGAGCTTTCGTTCTGGTGGAAGGAGATGTGTGAATAATGCGCTCACTTACTGATGCCTGCCACCTCCCCCACCAGGCTCATCCACCGCCTTTCACCTACACCGACTTAACTCCAATAAACTCCCCAAGCAAAATCCCCGAGCCCCAGACCTCAGCATAATCTCAAAACCTCCAGGTGTTTATAAGCAAGCTGAATTCCAATGAGTCTCGGGGCAACTTGGCTTCCAACGAGATGGCTGGAAGATGGCTCCGTCTCTGGGCACAGATGTCCCTGAGAAACCAAAGCTCAGGACCGGTGCTGGAGCGATGCCCTCCTCCTGCCCCTCCGTCTAAGACAGGCTTCCGAGAGGAGGGATTCGCCCTCTGCAGGCACTGGGCTGCTTACGTAAGCCGGGTCAGCTTCGCACCCAAAAGGCGGCGAGGCTGGTGCCCGTCTGCATTTGTGCCCATGTCCTGCCATCCCGCGTGCTGTGTCTGTTTCCATAGGGAGGAGGAGCTGATGGATTTCAACCTTGCCTCCTCCCTGCTGTTTCCTCAGTGGCTGTCCAAGTAGGGTTCCCTGACAGGAGCCACAACCGCAGCCTCACCTGGGGATTTGTGGAAAATGCAAAATTTAGGGGTCCTACTCCAGACTTACTGAATCGGAGCTAGAGGCAGGTTCTAAGGAATCCCCGCAGGTAAGGCTGATGCAGCTGCAGGGTGAGAACTGCTGTGTTAAAGACAGATGGTGCCCAGGTATGCATTATCCTGCCCCCTTGCCTGCCACACACCGTGCCTCATAGCCTGCAGGTGCCCAATAAGTGGGTGTGGAATGAATGGATCTGGGGAATAATCCTGCAGTATAATCCCCCACCCTCTGGCCAGCGTCCGTGGCCACGGCCCACCTGCCAGCCTCCGCAGCATGCTCTAGTGCGTGATGGGAGAGCCGAGGGTGGTGAGGACACAGCGGACGATTTCCCATGCTCACAGCCCAAGGTCTGGGGTTGGAGAGGGATGACTCCTGGCAGCCTTTTTTCCTTCCTGTCTGGGCCACTTTGACCGGCTGGCACCCCTCAGTCAAGTGCCCCTAGAAACAGGATACCCAGATGTGTCACTGAGTTCTGGTATCAGGTCTAAGACATGCTCCTGGGTCTGGAACCATCTTGCAGGGACAGCTGGGTTCTGGAAAGTTCCATAGGTGTCAAAGTTGGTGGAACGGAATGCATCTCACTGGAGGGTGGGTGGCTCTTGCTTTGTGGTTGGAATGGGTTCTTGCAGTTAAGTGCTGTTTCTGTATCTCTGGTTTTGTGACACTGAGTCATGCTGTGATTCGTACCCCTTCCTACCCACTCCCTCCACCAGAAGGAGGACCCCTGAAGATGTCTGTGGGCCAGTTTTGGGAGGTTCTTTGGGATAAATTAGGGGAGAAGGTGGCTGGTTTCTTCAGCTGTGGGCTCTTCTTGTGGGGATGTTACTTATTACTCCGACTCTGAAGAGAGTAAAATGATTTATGCTTTCGTTTGAAAACAAACTTTTAATTGCCTATCAGCCAAGTAATACATTCTCATGTGGAAAAATTGAAAAATATAGAAAGGAATAAAGAAAGAAACAAAGTATCTACAGTTTTCCTGTCTGGAGATACGAGATAATCTTTTTCTGTTTTTTGTTTTGTTTTGTTTTTTTCTCTGTTTATTTTATCTTTACAGACTTGAGATCATATTGTATTCTGCTTTTTTTTTTTTTTAGCTATCATCATAATGTGAGCATTTTTCCATTTCCTTAAATAGTCTCCAATACATCCTTTTTTTAGTGGCTGCATAATATTTTATAGTGTGGATGTATCATAGTGAAGGTTCCCCCCCCGCCCGCAAATAAATGATTTTCCATGTCTCTTTCAGGCCGTGGAAGTGGCAGCTTGTGATTTTAATACCAAAGAAATCCCAGAGCTCAGAGAGAGGCAGAGGTGAGTCCCTTTGTGTTTCACGCCTGGCATTTGAGTTGTGCTGAAGGAGGAGAAGCCAATCCATCACTGGGGATTGAAGTTAGCTTCTGTGGTGACATTCATGGGTAAGAGACAAAATCACTTCCCCCAGGGCAAGAGGCAGCATTTGGCATTTTGCAGGTCGCCAGTGAGGTAATGGAGTCAAATAGAAGTTCACCGGTAGCTTCTTTTTAATGCCCTTGAATGGGGCTGTCAAAGGAGGAAGAGGAAGAGCTGCCACTCTGCCAAGACCCGGCGTCTGCAGGGCCCTGGATTCGTACCGACTGCCCCTCAGGTACAGGGAGACCGGCAGGCTGGGGCCCTTGTGCTCTTTGGGTAGATGGACCTGCTGGCAGGGCCCTCCCCACTCCCGTGGGGAGAAGCAGAGATCAGCCTGGAGTCTGGTGTAATATTTCTGCTCCATTTTCCCCCTCTGTTTTGGGGTCCACACACCATGAACGAGAGTGGCTGAAATGAAAATCTCGAATGAACAGAATGATAAAGGTCAGCCCACACAGCGAGGTTTCCCACCTGCCCCACTCCATCCTCTCTCCAATGACACCTCAAACTTTCCATGTCTCTTTGCAGCTCTTTTGCAGGAATTGGAACTTGCCACTTGTTTCCAAAGCTCTTCCAAGTCCACTCCCTTCTTCCCATCATTCCCATCACAGCCAGCTCTACCAACAGGGAACCCCAAAGGCCATAGATGTGGTTAAGCGATATTCGAACCGTGGGGCCTCTTTTGTACAAACAGTTATTTCAGCAGATTTTATTGCAGCATAAGTGTAAATACCCCGTGATCCTCTGGGGCAGGGGTCTCTGCAGTGGCATTGTTGACATACGGGACCAGATAATTCTGCATTGTGAGGGCCTGTCCTGAACATTGTAGGATGTTAGCAGTGTCCCTGATCCCTGCCCACTAGAAGCCAGTAGTAGGGTGCCCTGATCCCTACACACTAGACCCACTCAGTCACGACAACCACATATGTGTTTCTTTTCTTTTCTTTTTTTCGAGATGGAGTCTCACTCTGTCGCCCAGGCTGGAGTGCAATGGTGAGAACTCAGCTCACAGCCACCTCTGCCTCCCGGGTTCAAGCAATTCTCCTGCCTCAGCCTCCTCAGTAGCTGGGATTACAGGAGTGCGCTGCCACGCCCAGCTAATTTTTTGTATCTTTAGTAGAGACGGGGTTTCACCATGTTGCCCAGGCTGGTCTCAAACTCCTGGCCTCAGGTGACCCACCTGCCTCGGCCTCCCAAAGTGCTGGGATTACAGATGTGAGCCACCGTGCCTGGCCTGCACTTTCCAGTTCTGAAGTCATGTCATTCTAAGGATAACAAGCCATGTTTGTCCCACAGATGACCCAACATCACTGGAGAAGGAAACGAGTGTTTGGCATCGGTGGGGAATTGTTTAAGCCTGTCTGTCCCATTGCTGAGTCTCAGAGACCAATACCTGCAGTGTTTAATGATGGTGTGGCTTGAGAACAACAGGTGTGGCTGTCAGAGAGGATCATGCCCAAAGAGGAACATTCTCGATGCGGAAGTTGGGCAGATCTGCCCAGATTAGTGACTTTTCAAGAGTGAAGGGGCACAGCTTGTTTGTCTGTGTTTATGAAGGGCGCCCGAGTAGACAGTTCAGGTATTTATCTCTTTAGTTCTTATCACACATGCTTTCCAGGAGGCGTAGGAGAGAAGCGATAGCACCTACTGCGTCTTTTGCTAGACAAGGGGAGAGGAAGCATGCTGCATGTATGGAGATGCTTGTTTAGGTTATAAATTCACCACTCAGAGTCTCTAAGTTGGATTACCTATCAGCAGTGATTTGCTCTGTTATGGTATTTAATTTTGTTTCAAAAGCCATTGGTGATTTTAACTCTCTCCCTCCTTGTGGGCTCTGGTCTTAAATCTTACAGGATGGACACTAAATTCATCACCTTTCTTCTCCTTCCCTCCACTTCTCCCCACAGTTTCCTTGACATGGACCACATTGTTAAGAGTAGCAGCTCAGGCTGGGAGATGTGGCTTTTGCCTGTAATCCCAGCACTTAGGGAGGCTGAGGCAGGTGGATCACCTGAGGTCAGGAGTTCAAGACCAGCCTGACCAACATAGTGAAACCTTATCTCTACTAAAAGTACAAAAATTAGCTGGGCGTGGTGGTGCACCCCTGTAATCCCAGCTACTCGAGGACTGAGGCAGGAGAATTGCTTGAACCTGGGAGGTGGTGGTTGCAGTGAGCCGAGATCGTGCCATTGCACTTTAGCCTAGTCAAGAGAGGGAGACTGCATCTCAAAAAAAAAAAAAAAAAAAGAAAGAAAGAAAAGAAAAGAAAAAAGAAAAGAAAAGGAAAAAAGAGTAGCAGCTCAACTCTTAGGTCATGAGACTTGTCCCCACTCCTTCAAACTCTAGACATTATCTGTCATCATGTTTGTTGTCTTTTTCCTTCCAAAGTGGTTTTCAGCATCATCCCCAAAGCCCCTGCCCAGATAAACCACAGAAATGCTGCAGGCAAAGGATAGGTGTGAGATCGTATGGCAGGGTTATATGACTTAGCCAGGAAGAGTTGGTTGGCGTTGATGGGGAAACAGCTTTCTGCCTGAGACTCGAAGGACCAGCATCGTAGGAGTTCCGCGACTTGGGTTTCCTCCCTCCAGCCCGTTCCCACGGGCCTTCAGCCTGGTCTTCCTCGCCTAACCCTTAGTGGCAGTTTTCTGGGGCTACTGTAGCCAAGTACCACACACTGTGGGACTTGAACCCACAGAAGCGTGTCCTCTCACAGTTCAGAAGGCCAGACGTCCTGTATCGAGGGGTCGGCAGGATCAGTTCCTTCTGGAGGCTGCAGGGGAGGATCTAACCCGTGCCTCTTCCTAGTTTCTGGGGGCTCCTGGCAACGTTGTGTCCTTTGGCCTGCAGCTGCCTCCCTTTGATATCTGCTCCATCTTCACATGGCCTCTGTGTGTGTGTGTGTGTGTGCGCGTGTGTGTCTTCTCTTCTTTTTGTTTTCAAAGGACACCAGTCATATCCAATTTAGGGCCTCCTGTAATCCAGTAGAACCTCATCTTAACTTTCATTACACCTGCAGAGGCCCTATTTACACAGTAGACCACATTCACAGATTCTGAACCTTGAACCGTGAATTCTGGGGGGACACAATTCAAGCCAGTACACCCTTGTTTAAGACCCAACCCAAGAGACTGAAGCAGTGCTATGAGTCCCAACTCCTGCATATCAAGTCCGAACTGCCTAGGCAGCTATTTATTTGTTTATTTACTTATCTGTCTGTTTATTTTTTGAGGCAGCATCTCACTTTGTCCCCGGGCTGGAGTACAGTGGGGCAATTATGGCTCACTGTAGCCTCCACTTCCCAGGCTCAAGGTATCCTCCCTGCTCAGCCTCCTGAGTAGCTGGGACTACAGGTGTGACCCACCAAGCCTGGCTAATTTTTTAAATGTTTTTGTAGAGAAAGGGTCTCCCTACATTGCCCAGGCTGGTCTCAAACTCCTGGGCTCAGTGGATCTTCCTGCCTTGGCCTCCCAAAGTGCTGGGATTACAGGTGTGAGTCACTGTGCCTGGCCCAGGCCGAGTTTTTTGTTTTGTTTTGTTTTGAGACGGAGTCTCACTCTGTCACCCAGGCTGCAGTGCAGTGGCATGATCTTGGCTCTCTACAACCTCCACCTCCCCGGCTCAAGTGATTCTCATGCCTCCTGAGTTGCTGGGACTACAGGTATGCGCCACCACACCCGGCTAATTTTGTATTTTAGTAGAGATGGGGTTTCACCATGTGGCCCAGGGTGGTCTCGAACTCCTGACCTCAGGTGATCTACCCACCTTGGCCTCCCAAAGTGTTGGGATTACAGGCGTGAGCCGCCATGCCCGGCTGAGGTCAAGTTTTTACAAACACCATTCCGATCTATGGACTCACCCTTATATCCCACCACCCGCAGCACCATCTTCTCAGTCGAGCTCATGTTCCTGGCCCTGCCCATGCGTCTTCTGGCCACTCCTCCTACCCTTGTGGAAAGAGACATGGCCCCTGCTCTGACGTACTGCTGTGGTCCCCAGCTATGGCTGCATCGAGGCTCCTTGCCTGAGGCCCTCTGTTCCCAGGAGTTCTCTCGGCCTGTGGACAGCAGGAATTAGGAAGCCCCAAGGAATTAGCACCTCCAGGGAGCAGCTCTGATCCAGTGACTGGTGGGTGGGAGTAAGTGAATAAAGACCTCATCTTTCTTGCTGTTTTGGTGAGATAACTCTGAGGCATATCACAAGGACGCCATTTTTCAGAGTTCCGCAGGGGGATTAAGCTCCGTCCTCTCTCGAAGGCGACATGTTGCTATCTCACCCTTTTGAGGCTGCTTCACCTTCTGTGTCCCACTTCCCCCCTCCCCTGCAGGTGCTTCCCATGACCACCTGCCACATCCACCCCCAGAAACCCTGCAACAGGCACCCCTTCAGTGAGGAGCCCAGCCTCTCATACTGCTTGCCGCACTTAAAATGCCTACTCACGGCTGATATCAAATGTACGCTCCAAACCAGCTCCACTCCCTTCTCTGCTTTCTAGGATGACGTCAACCTGCACCATTTCTCTTTTCTCAGAACCATGAGTGTCACAAGAGTCGGGACTCCTTTGGCCGTTCTGCTGCTTTCTGGCTTTGAGTGTTTGATTTCTCTTTCACCGAGACCATGTTTCTTGCATCTCATGTCAAACAACTTCCTAAAATTTCCCCAGACCTCGTGTAGAATCTGTGCTTCCTCCAAGTCTGCAAAGTTCTGTTCCTTTTTCCTTGTCCTGTGTCACCTTTTTTCCATGGGCTTATTGTTTTTCTTGTCTTGTCTTCTTTTTTTTTTTTTTTCTTTTTTTGAGACGGAGTTTCGCTCTTTTACCCAGGCTGGAGTGCAATGGTACAATCTTGGCTCGCTGCAACCTTTGTCTCCCAGGTTCAAGCGATTCTCCTGCCTCAGCCTCCCGAGTAGCTGGGATTACAGGCATGCACCACCACGCCCAGCTAATTTTTGTATTTTTAGTAGAGACGGGGTTTTGACATGTTGGTCAGGCTGGTCTCGAACTCCTGACCTCATGATCCACCCACCTCGGCCTCCCAAAGTGCTGGGATTACAGGCATGAGCCACCGCGCCTGGCCTTCCTTGTCTTTTTATTCATTCTTTCAGGAGGAAAGGAATTTCCAGAACCAACTGACACTTGCCATCATGTCTATTTGCTGGAAAAACAAAACAAAACAAAGCAACACCCTACTGGCCTCTCTTTCTTGGGTCAGCAGCGCGGCAGCAGTTCTTGGCAGGGTCCTGGGGTCTAGTTGAGTTTTTCCTTGTGATTCTGCTATATTCAAGTAGGATTTTCTCTCACTCCTTTCCACCTGATGACAACACTCAGAACCAGGTGGAGTGTGCGGAACTGTCCGAGCCTCCGGCTGCTCTGGAGTGCAGGCAGCCTGCCGCTGTTCCTGCTCCGACTGTGGTCATGGGAGCCATGTCCACGTGCCTATTCGTAGTTCTCTGCTGGTTTTCTCTTTGATAGACTATTTTATCCAAGATGTGCTAGGAATCACAGACCAAGGCTGAGGCGGTGGCTTCTGCAAAAGTTTGTTAATTCTTGCTCTTCCCACCTCCTGCTTGCCCAAGACCCTCGAGAAAGAGCCAGAGACAAAAAGGGAAATCCCCTCCACACTGCTGCCCGCATCCCGGCTCTTCAATGTGCTCATCCTCAGGCCCTGTGGAAGCTGCGGGTGATGGGAGCACACGGGATTCTAAGGAGGGGGCAGCTGCAGAGGCTCCTCCTCGTGGGGTGTTTATGCAAAGGTTTTGTGCCCCAGTTGGGTGTGGGTAGACCCACATGAAGTGGTGGCTGGACCCCTGTCAGCTTCTAGGCCCTCATTAAAGGCTGGTCCTCTCTGGCTGTCTTCTTGGCCCCCTGGCCTTGTGCTTTGGTGCATTCATGTTCCTTAATAGTGTAAGGTGAACAACAGTCTTGGTTTGCTCAGGACTGAGGATCCCCCAGATGCAGGGTCTTCAGTGCTAAGCTGGTGACCCTGGTAGTTAGGAAGCATTGTTGTTGTTGTTATTATTATTATTATTATTATTTGAGACAGGGTCTCACTCTGTCACCCAGGCTCAAGTTGGAGTGCAGTGGCACGATCGTGGCTCAATGCAGCCTCAAACTCCCAGGTGCAAGCCATCAGCCCACCTCAGCCTCCTGAGAGGCTGGAGGCATGCACCACCACGCCCAGCTAATGTTTTGGAGAGACAAAGCTTCACTATGTTGCCCAGGCTGGTTGTGAATGCCTGGTCTCGAGCAATGCTCCTGCCTCAGCCTCTTAAAATACTGGGGTTATAGGCATGAGTCACTGTGTCTGGCCTGGATATGTGAGTTTTTTTTTTTTTTTTTTTTCACTGATACAGTCACAGCTCCCAGCCTATGCTTAGTATTTTTAGCTAGTGTCCTTCTCTGTATCCTCTTGGCTACTCACAGGGTTTAAATGAATATATTATAGATTATATATCTAATGCAACCAGTGCAAGTAATTTTCTACTTTCTTAATTTTTGTACACAAAAGTCCTACTAAAAGGAGTTGCCTCATCCCTCCTAAACTAGAGGGATGTCACTGAAAGGCATGTTGGGGAGAGGGTGGACAGGCCCTGGTGGGTGGCATGTCCCTTGAGTCCCCCATAGCTCTCAAGCAGACAGATTCCATTCCCCCGGCTGCTACCCTCCGCCCTGCTGGCTGTCAGGAGAGGCGTGCCATATGGGTGGGAAGACAGGGGGCTTCTGGGGGAGGTCCCACACATGTGCTTCTCCAAACAGCATCCCCATGCAGTCTGCTGACCCAACTCTCTCTGATATACCTCAGACATTCTCTAATCACAAGGCTTCTATTTGTGTTATTGTTATTTCTATATTTAATTAAGGTATATATAAATTGCATTTTAAAAACTTGGATCCAGGCCAGGCACAGTGGCTCACGCCTGTAATCCCAGCACTTTGGGAGGCTGAGGCGGATGGATCACCTGAGGTCAGGAGTTCGAGACCAGCCTGGCCAATATGGTGAAGCCCCATCTCTACTAAAAATACAAAAATTAGCCAGATATGGTGGCGCGTGCCTATAATCTCAGCTACTCGGGAGGCTAAGGCAGGAGAATTGCTTGAACCCCGGGAGGTGGAGGTTGCAGTGAGCCGAGATTGAGCCACTGCACTCCAGCCTGGAAGACAGAGCGAGACTCCATCTTGAAAAAAACAAAAACTAAAACAACAACAAAAAAACTTGGATCTGGTTTTTAAAGGGTTTGAAAACCTGATTATTTCAAGAGGATGTGTGAGGAACCCTCTGTGCAGTGAGGGAAACTGTAGTTCATCCTGTGGGTGAAACTATTACCTTCAATTCAATTTATTTATATTATTAATTCAGAATTTATTTTTCCTAGAGTCTGGTCTGTCTGGATTTCAAGAGGCTAATGGCCAGGAAGAGATCACTGTGTACCGAGCAGAAGCTAGTTTACGTCCTGAGAAGTAGAAAGATACAGAAAGGTATTGGCTTAAGAGTAAGCGACGCCCCCACCTTCTTCAACCCGCTAAACTTCTCAGTCTTGTTCCTCAGACAACTGTAAGTAACAGGTTCCTGAGTATCCTGAATATCCTTCCAGAAATTGTGTATGGATACATAACAAATATCTATATTTTCTTTCTTTTTTTTACACAATTAGGATCATACCACATCTACAGTTTTAATCCTTTTTTTCACTCTGTAATAGATCTCGGACAATTTCATTTAGATGTAGACTGATTTCAATTTTATTTTAATAGATACAGCATTCCAGTTTATGGGTCAGAGCTGATTTATTTATTTAGGTTTTTTTTTTGTTTTTTAAATAGTCACTATCAGAAATGGTGCTGCGCTGCATATGTCTGCACATGTCTCTCTCTGCAGTTGTGCTGGGGTATCACAGGGGAATACTCTCGGACATAGAATCACTGGGTTAAAGAATTAAACTTTGATTCAACATTCACCAAAGTTATGAGAGCAACAAATGCACAATATTACCCATGATTAAAAGGTAATTTTAATTAATTTAATTACTGGCCCATGCTTATAATCCCAGCACTTTGGGAGGCCGAGGCGGGCAGATCACTTGAGGCCAGGAGTTTGAGACCAGCCTGGCCAACATGGCGAAACCCTGTCTCTACTAAAAATACAAACATTGGCTGGGCGTGGTGGCGTGCACCTGCAATCCCAGCTACTTGGGAGACTGAGGCAGGAGAATCGCTTGAACCTGGGAGATTGCAGTGAGCCAAGATCGTGCCACTGTGCTCCAGCCTGGGTGACAGAGCAAGACTCTGTCTCAAAAAAAAAAAAAAAAAAAGTAAAAGGTAATTTAGATGGGCAATTAGTGCCTGGGACAGCCACGTCATTCATCTAGGTGCACCTCATTTTCGAAATCCGTTTCGCACCTTAGGTAACTGAAGCAGAACAGGCAGAAGAGGACGGACAATTCCGCCTGGTGGGGGTTGGGGTATTCAGACACGAACAAGCGCAAGTGCCCCAGCAGGCAGGGCGGGGTGAGTGGGAGTCCAGGAGCGGTAATATTTGGAACTCGTGTGTCAATAAAATGCTGATCATTGGAATGATTCCCCTGTCGACTTGTAAGACATCATTGTTTCTGAGATGCTTTAACTTCAGTTGGTCTTTTTTGGTATAAACTTTCTATTTTGAAACAATTTTAGATTTATCTATAATGCAAAGATGATGCAGAGAGTTCCTGATTCTCAACTAGGAGCAACATCAATTTGGCAATGTCAGGAGACACTCTTGGTTGTCCCATCCTGAGACGGGGTGCAGTTCTTCCTGGTATCTAGTGGGTGGTAGAGGACAGGGAAGCTGATGAACATCCTGTGACACACAGGATGGCGCCACAACAATGAACAATCTAGCCCAACATGGCAATAGTGCCAGAACGGAGAAGTCGGCCCATACCCTTCCCCCAGCTTCTCCTAATGTCAACATCTTACAATAACCGTGGCACCTTTATTAAAACTAAGAAATTAACATTGTACAATGTCTTAAACCTCTGTCTTAGTCTACTCAGGCTGCTATAACAAAATGCCTCAGACTGGGCAATTTATAAGCAACAGAAATTTCTTGCTTACAGCTCTGGAAGCTGGAAAGTCCAAGATCAAGTTGCCATCAGATTCTGTGTCTGGTGAGGGCTTGCTCCTCATGGATGTCAACTTCTGTGTATTCATGTAACAGGAGTGAACAAGCACCCTTGGTACTCTTTTATTATTTATTTATTTATTTATTTATTTATTTATTTATTTATTTATTTGAGATGGAGTCTCGCTCTGTCGCCCATGCTGGAGTGCAGTGGCACAATCTCAGCTCACTGCAACCTCTGCCTCCTGGATTCAAGCAATTCTCCTGTCTCAGCCTCCGGAGTAGTTGGGACTACAGGCACTTGCCACCATGCCTGGCTAATTTTTGTATTTTTAATAGAGATGGGGCTTCACCATATTGGTCAGGCTGGTCTCAAACTCCTGACCTCAGGTGATCCACCCACCTCGGCCTCCCAAAGTGCTGGGATTACAGGTGTGAGCCACTGTGCCATCCTCTTTTATTATTTTTAAATTTTTAAAAATTTATTTTAGATTTGGGGGTACATGTGCAGGTTTGTTGCATGGATATATTGCATCATGCTGAGGTTTGAGCTTCAGCTGAAACTGTCACCCAAATAGTTAATGTTGTACACAATAGATAGTTTTTCAGTCCTTACCCCACCTCCTTTTAGAATCCCCAGTGTCTATTACTTCCATAATTATGTCCACTTTTACTCATTGTTTAACTCCTGTTTATAAGTGAGAACATGTGGCATTTGGTTTTCTGTGTCTGCATTAATTCACTTAGGATAGTGACCTCCAGCTGTGTCCATGTTGCTGTAAAGGACGTAATTTCATTCTTTTTCATGGCTGCATACTATTCCATGGTGTATATGTACCACATTTCTTTATCTAATCCCCCATTGATGGGCACCTTGGTTGATTCTATGTCTTTGCTATTGTGAATAGTGCTAGGAAAAATGTGTCAGTGCAGGTGTCATTTTGGTAGAATGATTTATCTTCCTTTGGGTATATACCCAGTAATGGGATTGCTGGGTTGAATAATAATTCTACTTTTAGTTCTTTGAGAACTCTCCAACCTGCTTTCCACAAGGGCTGAACTAATTTACAATCCCATCAACTGTGTATAAGCATTTCCTTTTTGCTGCAACCTTGCCAACATTTGTTATTTTTTGACCATTTAATGATACCCATTCTGACTGGTGTGAGATGGTATCTCATTGTGGTTTTGGTTTGCATTTCTCTGATGATTAGTGATGTTGAACATTTAAAAAAATATGTTGTTGACCTCTTATATGTTTTCTTTTGAGCAGTGTCTTTGTGTGTCCTTCGCCTACTTTTTAATGGAGTTGTTTCTTTTTTTCTTCTTGATTTGCTTAAGCTTCTTATAGATTATGGACATGAATCCTTTGTCAGATGCATATTTTGCAAATTTCTCTCCCATTCTGTAAGTTGTCTGTTTATTCTGTTGATAATTTATATCGCTGTACAGAAGCTCCTTAGTTTAATTAGGTCCCAATTGTCAATTTTTGGTTTTATTGTGTTTGCTGTTAAAGATTTAGTCATAAATTCTTTGCCTAGGCCAATGTCCAGAAAAGTATTTCCTAGGTTTTCTTCTAGGATTTTTATAGGTCGAGATCTTATGTTTAAGTCTTTAATCCATCTTGAGTTCATTTTTGCATATGGTGAGAGGTGGGGGTCAAGTTTCATTCTTCTGCATATGGCTGGCCAGTTTTCCCAATACCGTTTATTGAATAGGATGTCCTTTCCCCATTATTTATTTTTGTTGACTTTGTCAAAGATCAGTTGGTTGTAATTATGCAGCTTTATTTCTTGGTTCTCTATTCTGTTTCATTAGTCTATATGTCTATTTTTATACCAGCACCATACTGTTTTGGTTATTGCAGCCTTGTAGTGTAGTTTGAAGTCAGGTAATGTGAGCCTCCTCCTTTGTTCCTTTTGCTTAGGATTGCTTTGGCTATTTGGGCTGTTTTTTGGTTCCGTATGAATTTTAGAATAGTTTTTTCTAATTCTGTGAAGAATGACATTGGTAATTTGATAAGAATTGCATTGAATCTATAGCTTGCTTTGGGCAGTATGGATATTTTGATGATATTAGTTCTTCCAATCCGTGAGCATGGAATGTTTTTCCACTTTTTTGTGTCATCTATAATTTATTTCAGCAGTGTTTGGTAGTCCTCCTTGTAGACATTTTTCACCTACTTGATTAGATGTATTCCTAGGTATTTGTGTGTGTGTGACTATTACAAATGGAACTACATTCTTTATTTGTTTCTCAATTTGAACATTATTGGGGTATAGAAATGCTACTGATTTTGGTATATTGGTTTTGTATCCTGAAACTTTACTGGTCATTTATTAAGTTTAGGAGTATCTTGGTGGAATCTTTATGTTTTCTAGTTATAGAATTATATCATCAGTGAAGAAAGATAATTTGACACCCTCTTTTCCAATTTGGATGCCTTTTATTTCTTTCTCTTGCCTGATTGCTCTGGCTAGGACTTCCAGTACTATGTTGAATAGTATTGGTGAGAGTGGACATCCTTGTCATGTTTCAGTTCTTAGGGGGAATACTTCCAACCTTTGCCTATTCAGTGTGATATTGGCCGTGGGTTTGTCATAAATGACTCTTATTGTTTTGAGGTATGTACCTTTGATGCCTAATTTTTTTGAGGGCTTTTTTCATGAAGGGGTGTTGGATTTTATTGAATGCTTTTTTCTACATCTATTGAGATGATCATGTGGTTTTTGTTTTAAATTCTGTTTATGTGGTGAATCACATTTATTGATTTGCATATATTGAACCATCCTTGCATCCCTGGAATCAAGCCCATTTGAACTTGGTGGATTATCTTTTTGATGTGCTGCTGGATCCAGTTTGCTGGTATTTTGTTGAGGATTTTCGTGTCTATGTTCATTGGGGATATCATAATTTCTTTGTTGTTGTATCTTGGCCTCAGGGATCTTTTATAAGAGCCCCTAATCCCATCCATGATGGCAGATCCCTCACAATCTAATCATCTCCCAAAGGCCCTACCTCTTAAAACTATCACCTGGGGATTAAATTTCAACATATGAATTTTAGGGAGACACAAACATTCAGACCATAGCACCCTCTTACCACATTTTTAAGTGTGTAGTATATTATTGATAAGTATAAGCACAATGGTGTACAGAAGACCTCTAGAACTTTTCATCTGGTGCAACTGAAACTTTATACACAATGAACAGCTGTTCCGCCCTTTCCTCTCCCCAGTTATGGGCAACTAACCATTCTACTCTCTGCTTATATGAGTCTGACTATTAGATACCTCATATGAGTGGAATCATGCATTGCTTTTCCTCTGTGTCTGGCTTATTTTACTTACCATTATGTCCTCCAGATTCATGCATGTTGTTACATATGGCAGGACTTCCTTCTTTTTAAAGGATGAATGGTATTCCATTGTATTTGCCATATTTTATTTATCCATTCATCAGTAAATGGACAGTCAGGTTACTTCTACATCTTGGTTATTGTGAAAAATGCTTTTCTTTTTTTTTGAGATGGAGTCTCACTCTGTTGGCCAGGTGTGATCTTGGCTCACTGCAATCTCCACCTCCCGGGTTCAGACGATTCTCCTGCTTCAGCCTCCTGAGTAGCTGGAACTATAGGTTCACACCACCATGCCCAGCTAATTTTTGTATTTTTAGTAGAGACAGGGTTTCACCATGTTGGGCAGGATGGTCTCAATCTCTTGACCTCAAAAAATAAGATCTTCTCCCATTCCATAGGTTGCCTTTTATTTATTTATTTTTTTGAGATGGAGTCTCGCTCTGTCGCCCAGGCTGGAGTGCAGTGGCCGGATCTCAGCTCACTGTAACCTCCGCCTCCTGGGTTTACGCCATTCTCCTGCCTCAGCCTCCCGAGTAGCTGGGACCACAGGCGCTTGCCACCTCACCCCTTTTATTTTTTATTTATTTGTTTTTTGAGATGGAGTCTCACTCTGTCACCCAGGCTGGAGTGCAGTGGTGCGATCTTGGCTCACTGCAACTTTCGCCTCCTGGGTTCAAGCAATTCTCCTAACTCAGCCTCCTGAGTAGCTGGGATTACAGGTGCACACCACCACGCCCAGCTAATGTTTTTGTATTTTTAGTAGAGACAGGGTTTCACCATACTGGCCAGGCTGGTCTCGAACTCCTGACTTCAGGTGATCCACCCACTTTGACCTCCCAAAGTGCTGGGATTATAGATGTGAGCCACTGCTCCCAGCCCCATAGATTGCCTTTTAAAATTTATTTTTCAATTGACAATGAAAAGTATATATATTTATCCTGTACAACATGTTCTTAAGTATATATACATTAAGGAATGTCTAACTTGAGCTACTTAACATATGCGTTACTCATATACTTATTTTTTTGGTGAGAAGACTTAAAAAGTACTCTCTTGGCAATTTTCAAGAATACAACAGGCTTAATAATATTCCATTGTGTATATATACCACATTTAAAAAAATTCATCCATTGATGGACACAAGTTGATTCCATATTTTGGCTACTGTGAATAGTGCTATAATAAACATGGGAGTGCAAATATCTCTTCAACATACTGAGTTTATTTCCTTTGGATATGTACCCAGTAGTGGGATTGCTGGATCATATGGAGTTCTATTTTTAATTTTTTGAGGAACCTCCTACTGTTTTCCAAAATGGCTATACTAATTTACATTCCCATCAACAGTGTGCAAGGGTTCCCTTCTTCCACATCCTCAACAACTCCTGTTATCTTTTGTCTTCTTCATAATAGTGATTCTAACAAGTGTGAGGTGACGTCTTATTGTAATTTTAATTTGCATTTCCCTGATTATTCCTGATGTTGAGCATTTCTTCATATACCTGTTGACCATTTGTACATCTTCTTTGGAGAAATGTCTACTCAGGTGCTTTGCGCATTTTTTAACTGGGTTATAAGTTTTCTTACTATTGAATAGTCTAGGTCCTTATATACTTTGTGTATTAATCTCTTGCCAGATGTAGGGTTTGCAAGTATCAGTTGCTGCCCCATTGTGCTTGCTACGTGAAGATGGACCCAGCCTGCTCAGGGAGGAGGTGCCAGACATCTGGAGTGCAGGGTCCCACCTTCCCTCCCTCTGTGGTCTTTCTGCTCTGCTGTTTGTTTACTTTGCCATGGCCAGCGTGGCTTTTTAAAAATTTAGTTTTGTTTTTATTACTCCATACCTCTTCAACTCTTAGTTAAGTCACTAGTGGCCTGAAACAAAATGTAAGTGCACTAGGGAGCTTCCTCTGTGGGACGAGCCATTTTATAACCTTCTTTTTATAAGCCAATATAAAATCTTCTGCCACATGGATCGCCTTTTCATCATTAATTTGTCTGGTAAATATCACATTAGGTTAGGCTTTACAAAATCAGATCCTAGATGTACTTCCCATGAAAACATGAACAAATCTGCATTTGGGAGCTCTGAGTGGTAGGACATAAAGTTGAGGGACATTTCCAGAGGCTCTAAGTCCTCTCTCGGGAGGACAGTCACTATTTAGAGCTATGTCTACAGGAACTGTTTTCACGCATCCAGATGTGGATGTGAAGGACCAGCCCACCGTAATGACTGGCTCAGTCAATTCCATACATACTTACTGAGCATTCCCCAGGCCCTGGGCTCTGAGAGGCTCCCCATAGGAAGCAGGTGCATCCTGCCCTTGTCGAGGTTAGGCTTCTGTCGTACTCAGTCAGTGCAATATCGTCAACTCCCAAGACCCCTACCAAGGCAGGTAGAGGAGAGGATTGGAGAGAAATCATTAAGTCACTTCAGCCCTTTTAATTAGCTTTTTCCAGCCACAAGTGCTGCTGTAGGTATGAGGGAAGCGAAGCCCTGAGTGCTGCTCTGGAGGAGTTTGCATGCGAGTGAGTGGGAGAGAAAGAAAGCTCCTTCGATAACTGCCGTGGAAAAAGTGCCCTGGATTGGTGCATCTAAAGTTGACATGCACACGGGTCACCTGGGATTCTTGTCAAAATGCAGATTCTGATTCACTGGGTTGGGGTGTGGCTCGAGAGCCTGCATGTCCAGTTTGCCCAGGTGATGTTCATGCTGCTGATCCTGAGCCACACTTTAAGAAGCCAGGTAAAGCCCCCGATCATCAGGGGAGGGGGCACAGGGAGCCGTGGTGATCTGGGGATGCTGCAGGCTGCTGCAGGCTGCTGGGGGCTGTCTTGGACCTTGAAGGAGGGACAGGATGGAGGCAGTACCAGTTGTGGAGGCCAGGATGTGGGGCAGGAGTGGGGCTGGAAAGGGCAGAGGGGGAGGGCTCCAGTCCCTGCCTAGGCTGCTTTCATTCTGTAAAGAGGTGTTTACTCTAGACCTTCCATTTTCCTGGAAGTGAAGGTCTGACATGCATTGACCCAGAAGGTGAAAACCAAAGGATGGACGAACATGCACACTCTTCCTCACTTCATTCAGCTGGAATCAAAGCAACAGGGAGGTGGAGGTGGGGTGCGGACTGGGGAGAGGGGTGGGGGTGGGAGAAGGGCTTTCTCAGGCGGGCAAGTTCTTGATGGGTGGGGAGTGGGTAGGGAGCAGCAGGTGGCAGGGGTTTCCTGTGACCGGGACCTGTGACCCTCTTGCCTTTGGGCAGCCAGTAGGCCCACAAGCCATCCAAGGGCAAAGTTTGTGCTTTTAGAAATTTCTTTCCAAGGAAGCGATTAGCCAGCCAGACCTGTTGTCCTTTTGCAAGCAGCAAATTACCCAGGAAAATGTAATTACCCATTTGCTTTGTTATTAGTGCACAGCTAAGAAGATTGAAGCAATCGCCCCTTTCATGGTATTTCAAAGCTTACTCACACGATGCATCCCTGATATTAAACACAATGAGACTTTTTTGAATTCAATTAAGCATTTGCCTACTGTGACTCTTTATTCATTGCAAATTGTCTCAGTAAATAATCTTCATCAGAAGTCAGAACCAATCCCCATTAGTTGTTTAGATTAATTAATGGGTCCCCCTGGAGCCACCCAAATCAATTCAATTTGAACATCAACAACTTGGCGATGGAGTTTCCCAGGTTGGCATTAAGACAATATTAAACCTGCAATAAGTCACATTTAAAATGTTAATTCAGAGAAGCTCTCCATTTAGAGCATTTAATTAAATCCTTAAATAAACTGCATGGGCTCAGTACCAGATGGTTCTGCATTTTCATTGCAGCACAGAGCCTTGAAGTCATTGTGGGAAGTAATATTGGAGGCGCGGTGAAGATAACCAGGATATATAGAGTAATAAAATCTAATCTCGTTTCCAGCGGGGAGATTCAGTGTATGTACACAACCCGGGCTCAAATTGTAAGTTAATTACATTAACCCCAGTGTACTCCGGGATCTGAGCAGCCAGAGATGAAATTAGTCTTTTTCCTATCATAAGATTCTTTTCAACTTCACTATATTAATTTTTAGCCAAATACTTACTCATAAGGAAAATTGAAGTTAATGTAACCAAAGATAAAGTAATGCAGCCTTAATATTCTGAAGGGATTATGGAGACCCACGAAAATATACTCTGCAAATATCATCAACTTGGAATGGATTTATGGAGTTGGGCGGGGGAGAAGAAATGAAGATGCCAAGAAGGCCCTTGTCTCTGCCCATTTTCCCCCGGCCAGCCGAGGGTTAATAAAGGACCTAATCTAGGAAATGTAGTCCGTGGAGCAAACAGTCTCCCAAGGGTGGTGGAGGGTGTTGGAGGGGGAGACAGATGGCCTCTGAGAGCAGTCAGGCCTTCATGTCAGGGGCAGGTGAGGGGCCCAAGTGTCCCCTGGCAGCATGATTACCTCTGTCCGCCCGATGGGTGGCCCAGGAATTTCCATGGCTCAGCCTCTTAATCTCCCTGCCCGGAGAGCATCCACCCTCCACAAGGAGAGACGAGACAAGTCACGCTTCCTGGTCTTTCCCTTGGGATGTCAAGACGTACCATTGGCTCCTCTGTCTGCCAACCCAGAAACCCTCAGGTACCACCTTGGTTACCTCAGTGGTCCCGTGGTGACTGAAGATCTAAGGCAAATTTCTTTTGAAAGAGTTTCCTCCAAACGTCTATCAATTCTCCAACAACTAAGAAAAACTACACATTACCCATTCAGTCTTGGGAGCCTGCATTCCCAAGGGGTTACGTCTCCCACTGCATTCCCGTCACCCCGCCATCTGGGGAAAGAAAGCAATCCTAGAACCTTGTGAGTTTGTCTCAAAAGCATTTTTCTGCTCTGATCATTCCAAGTGAAGCAGTAGGAACCGAATTTCTGATAGCCTCCTCCTAGGAAACGACTCTGTTGTGACCTGGCACTCACCTTCACTTGACCTTCTGTGATCCTAGCCCGCTGCCCGATGCTTGGTGCCATCTTAGCCTCCCAAACTGGAATATCTCAAACCCCTTTGGGCCCTCCGCCTCCATTCTGGTCTTTGGTCTGAGAGAAAGGATCACAGCCTCAGGAACCTGATTCTGCCGGGCCTCTGGGCTACTGAGAGTCCACTTGGCTTCCTCTTCTGTCCTGAACGTGACTGTTGTGCTTGTCACTCAAGGGTCCCCACACTGAGGTGGCTCATAGGTTTCATCTGAATGCCAACTGCAATGGACTGGTAGTGGTTGCTCACAGTGTTAAGAAGGATTCTGAACCTGAATCCAGTCTCCAAGAGGAAAAGAACACGGCGGATATTAGCAATACGTGTCGTGTATGTGGGTGTGTATGTGTATGTGTGTATGTTCACACTATGAATACTTTCCAATGTTTTCAAATGAAAACATGTTCAGGGCTATACCATAATTCATTTTAATTCCATTTTTTGTTTTTGCCTTTTTTTTTTTCCCCTTAACTACTAAGGGTAAATGACACATCTTTGTACACTAACCTTTGAATGTCTGACCCTTTGTTCAGGTAGACTCCTAGAAAGGGAAGTACTAGACCAGAGATTGCAAACAAAGACCAAGTTATTTAAAAGTTGAGCTCTTTATTATGACCATATACTCCCACACATGTGAGTGCCAGCGTGTTTATTTCAGGAAAAAATTAATACAGCCCAAGTTACAAATATTAATAACAAGCAAGGTGGCTCCCACCAGGCACCTGACAAAACTTCAGCCCAGAGGGGCGAGAAGAGCTGATTCTGGGTTCATTCTGGAATAGCTGGGGTGGCCCTGTTTACAGATCCCCTCCTGGGGTCCACGCTGTGCCTAGGTTCACTTTGGCCTGCAATGAAATGACCAATTCTTTGCATTGGGGCATGGACGGTCGGTCAGGGTGCTCAATCTCCTCAGCTCCAACTGTTCAAAGTGCAGACTTTGAGCAAAGCACAGATATTCCTAATTATTCAAATTAAGAGATCACACACAGAGCAAGATTTAAAGCATTAACTAGGGGGTTACTGTGTTCTCTCTCAGTATCTTCATTTTCATAATTCCGAGTCATAGTATCAAAGACATTAGAGCTGGAAAGGAAACAGGAGGTTGAGTCCAGCTCTCTTGTTGGACAGAGGAAATGAGGTGCTCAGAGAAGGTAAGTGGTTTAACCAAGCCACACAGCCAGTTCGCGGCAGGCCAGATCCTGTTTCAGTGGTCTTACCACGACACCTCACTTCCAGCCACTCCTGCTTACACATACTCACATCCCTGGGGCTCTGCCGGTCCCTGGGCTACACACTCAGTGAGTCCAGAGCCCTCCTTTCTCCGTACACTTTTGGCTGTGGCTACCTCACTGCCTATTCTGAAACTTAGAGCAATATTCTTGTGATTTTTTCTATAGCGCATGGCTAATGCAGTTACCTCCACATATCTCTCATTTTGCTCTTCTGCCTAGTTCCACGTGGCAAAAGTGAGAAGAGATCAATCCTGGTTATGCGGTGTTTACATCTGTATGGTATGCTGGCTCCACTTTTTTTTTTTTTTTTTTTTTTTTTTTTGAGACTGAGCCTCACTCTTGTTGCCCAGGTTGGAGTGCAGTTGTGTAATCTTGGCTCACTGCAACCTCTGCCTCCTGGGTTCGAGCGATTCTCCTGCCTCAGCCTTCCAAGTAGCTGAGATTACAGGCATGTGCCACCATGTCTGGGTAATTTTTGTATTTTTAGTAAAGACAGGGCTTCACCATGTTGGCCAGGCTGGTCTTGAACTCCCGATCTCTGGTGATCCGCCCGCCTCGGCTTCCCAAGGTGCAGGGATTACAGGCATGAGCCACTGCGCCTGGCCTGCTCGCTCCACTTTTTAAGGGAGATAATAAAACAGGCCTTGCTTGTGTTTGGTTTGAATTAGTTTTGCAGAGAGCACCACCTTCTTGCCCCGCATGAAAGGAAATTGCAGGCCCTTTGCAACAGCAGCCGAACTCCGACCTCAGCTACAGTAACTAAGTAGCCCTCATCTGCCAGAAACACTTTCCTGAGCGAGCCAGTTATTCTGGAGAGAGGGCAGCAAAGGGACTGAGCAGGGAAGGAGGGGATGAAACCCTGGCTCAAGGCTGGGAAGGAAGCAGAGTCTGTGCTTGGTGGATGGGGTGGGAACAGCTGGAGGGCGAGACGCAGGGATGCCTGTGGAGCACTCACCTCTTGCAAGGTGGGGAGGCACTAGTGGAAGGCAAAAGGGGATTGTTCTTGTACCACCCAAATCCAGGGCATCTGTAGAAACTGCTTGTCTGTGGGTCAGGGCTGATGCCAGGAGAGTGTGCACGAAAAGGAGAGCAGCTGGGTTCTTGGGCAGCAGGAGGTGGTTCTGTGCTTGGTGTGCCCCATGAGGGACCAGCCTGTTACCTCCTAGCGTCGCACAGGGCTGTGCAGTGGGCCGTTAGGCATAGCGAGAGCCCAGTTGCAGAATTATCATTGATACAGACACCAAAAGTCTGCACTTTGAGCAGTTCGAGACGACAAGATTGAGCGTCCTTCCCATCCATGCCCCAGTGCACCAAGACTTGGTCATTTCATTTCAGGCCAAAGCGAACCCAGGCAGTGTGGCCCCCAGAAGGGGACCAGCAAACAGGGCTACCCTGGCTGCTCCAGGACGAACTCAGAAACGACTTCTCTCATCCCACTGGGTCAAGGTTTCGCCAGGTGCCCTGGTGGGAGAGGAGGTCGCGTTGCCAGCAGAGCCCCCTGTCTGTCATCTCTCTGTTGGGCTGTACTAACTTTCTCCTGAAATGCACAGCCCAGCACACCACGTCTGGCTCTCTAGGCTGTCAGGACATTTGATTCCAACGCGGCTCCCCTGGGCGGCCCTGCCAAGGCTCTGTGTCTGTGTGAAGGTGGTGACTGTTCCCCTGCCACCTCGTCTTCTCCAGTGAGACACATTCCCTGCGGGAACAGTGGTGCCTTCCGCAGCCTGCGCCTTCCTCCGTAGCTGGGGAAGCTGCACAAGGGCCTGCCCTTCCTGGACCACATCAACCCCTCAGCTTACAGCTTGTGCAGTGTCTGTGCGACAATCACACCATCCTGCCGCCGGCAAGCGCAGGGCTGGGAAACTCAGGTACCTGCAAATCAGATGCTTCCCAAGGGGCAGGCAGGCAGCTATGATGGAAGAGGAAAAGGGAGGGGCCGTCCTACCAAGACACAGCTACCCTGAGACCCACCGCCGTAACCACCGGCCTGAACCTCCGTGGAGATGAGGATGTGCCCTATTATCCTTCTTGCCCTCTCTGGGGTGGTCCTCACGACCTCAGCCTGGCTATCTCATAAGCCGGCAGTATTTGGGTCAGCTACAAGACAGGCCAGAGGCACAGGTGTTTCGATTTGTGCATTTTGTTTTGTTTTTGAAATACAGAAATGGCATGAGCCTTGAAAATTTTCTGTCCTCCTTTCTCAAAGGGAACAGTAAAAGCGTTCATCACGTGGCTGGCTGAGGCTTGAGCTTGATGGAGAAGTGAGGTTTCTAAAGAGCTCTGCCCCACTGACATCTCGAGCTGCCCTGACTGCTCCTCCCTGGGCTGGGAGGTGCCATCAGCTGTCAGACCTGGCCTCAGGGCAACAGGCAACGAAGGCACAGGTGAGCAGTTGGTAGGAACCGCAAAATAAAACGCTGCATGATTTTTATGAATTTAGCCTCGATTCCACTTTTTCCTGCCTGCTTGGAGAGCAGGGCCACGCTCTCCTCTGAGCAAGAATTAGGGGCGATGGTGGGCTTTGCAGAGAGCCCTGAAAGCTTCCTGACAGGGATTGTCACCTGAGCTGGGATAGCTTTTGCTTTGGAGACGAGGTGGGGTGTGTACCTGCTGGGGGCAAACTTCCCTAGAGTCGCAAGCTATGATCGCTCCTCACTGTTCTCACTTTCCCTCCGCCCTGCCATGCTCTCTGTTTTGTTGCGCCCTGGGCCAGCTGAGTCCTGTCCCAGATAGGAATGTGTTGCTCTCATTCCCTGCGGAGTGTGATTCTCTGGGCGGCAGTGCCACTACTCTGTAGGATGCACCATCCAGGATGGCTCTCGGATCTTCCCTGCCTGGCTCTTCCCCAGCCAGAGGCTGCTTTATCCCCAGGGTGGGCACTGCAATGAGGATCCCCAGCCTGAAGCAGCCTCCAGAGCTGAGTCAGTCTACAGATGGTAACTGGGCACCTTAGGGGTCCCTCCTGGCGATGGAGTAAACAGAGGGCCTGGCCGCCGCCTCGCTGGGGCCTCCAGCTTGGGGTGTCTGCTGGTTGCAGGTGGAGTTCCAGCTCCAGCCCATGGACAGCACCTCAGGGACCTGCCACGCACCTAGCCCAGTGGCATAGATCAGAGGCAAGTGAGTCTTGTCTGAGGGCGCATCCTGGCATCAAAGGCTGTGACCTGGAAGGGGCTGCAGGGGATGTGGTTGCCCAGTGGCAGGACGGAGCTGAGGCAGATTTTGGGAACAGGAGAGAGTCACAGAGTCCCTTGGGCGTGACTGAAGGCAGATGCTACCAAAGATGAGCTTTGCCTCCAGGAGAGGTGGGGACCCAGGGGGGCAGCACTCAGCCAGGAGCAGGGGCGGTGAGCGCCTCATGGGGCTGGTGCCTCTGATGGCCTGTGGCAGCAGTCGTCTCTGCTGGCCCGGATGGCCGCCTGGAGGATTCTGCACGGGGTGCTTTGAAGGTTCCCCTCCCATTGTTCAGAGGAAGCCCCTGCACAGGACCAATGAGAACACAAGGCCCTGAGAGGGAATGTGAGGACCCAGCTGGGTCCACAGCCTGGAGCTTTTCAGCCCACATTCTGTGTTTTTTCCTCATAACTGTCTCTCTCTCTCTCTCCATATATATATAACTTTTCTTTTTCTTTGAGACAGAGTCTGGCTCTGTCGCCCAGGCTGGAGTGCAGTGGCGCAATCTCGGTTCACTGCAACCTCCGCCTCCCAGGTTCAAGTGGTTCTCCTGCCTCAGCCTCCTGAGGAGCTAGGACTACAGGCCCATGCCACCATGCCCAACTAATTTTTGCATTTTTAGTAGAGATAGATTTTTACCATGTTGGCTTTGATCTCTTGACCTCGTGATTCGCCCGCCTTGGCCTCCCTGTATATAGAAACCTTCTTCACATGGTTTTAATGAAGTTAGCATAGGTTCTGTGTTTCCCTGGCTGCCAGGAGATCCTGGCAATGGTCTTCTGTGGGAGAGGATATGAGATAATGGTGGGCTGTGCACAGTCCTGGGATGAGCCAGCCTTTCAGGAAGGCCCTGATGGAAGCTTCCGGGTAGGGTTTCTCACCCCACACTGGGATCGCTTCTGTTGCTACTGCTCAGAGCAGAGTAGGCTATGCTTCTTAAGGGACTACACCTGCTGGGCAAAAGTTCTTCTTTTTTATTTTTCCCCCCAGCAGGGTGTCCCCCACCAACTACCCACCAAACAAGGACAGGATTCCCTTTTTAGAGCACAAAGGATCTCTGATAACATGGTGTGGCCTGTACCCGTTTGAGGCTGACGCCACCAGCCTGGTCCCCAGAGCAAACTCTGCTGGAATCTGGGCTGTTGTCCCCCTGCGGTGGTGTCAGAGACGCAGTGGCCCTGGGTCTCCACCAGCAAGGAAGGCTAACCCTCAGGACAGGTTGCGCCTGATCCTGCCTTTCCAAATCAGCATTGTCTTTCATTAAAATAACAGAGATACTGAATAAGCAGTAATCACCTATAGTCACTTACTTAGGAAGTGACTTAGGAAGTCAGCTTAGGAAGTGGCTAGGATTTCAGGAGCGTCCCTCTTAGGCACAGGCTGGTGCTGCCTTGCTCTCTTATGAACTGCCTTTTCAGTGGAGCTCAGATCTGGTGGGAGAAAAAAAATAATAATGAGCTTTTGAATTGGACCAAGCCTGACTTTTGGCCCTGGCTCTGTCCAGCTCTTGCAGAGGGACTCTGTGAAATGGTGCATTTGAAACTGCCAGCACATGGCAGGGACTTGTAGTAATCAGGAGTCCTTTTCTAAGTGACTAAAATCCCAAATTCAAATAAGGAAGAGGAAAATTCATGGGCTAGAACAGCTTCAGGTATGGCTGGATCCAGGTGCTCCAACAATATGGTCAGGATCCAGTGTCTCTCTGTCTCTCACTGATCTCCTGTGTGTTCACACGGTGGAAGCTTCACACTTTTGTCTCACCAACCTTAAGACCACCTGAAAGCCAGCTGTGCTTTTCTAACAGGCTGATGGAGAGACTGGTGCCAATCACAGAACATGCCCAACGGAGGGCTCATATTCATGCAGGCAGCTGGCGGGAAGGTACAGCAGATACTTGCTGGGCCCACAGCCCCTTACCCCTGTGAGTTCAGGTGTGGCTGTGTGGGTAGGTCCCATCTTTCCTCCTGTCTTCTGACTCAGGGCTTTTTCCATAGCTAAGGGCAGGGTAAGCTGGGGAGATTCCACCCCTGGGACAGCCTCTGCCAATGGGGGAGGATAGTCTGCACCCATGGAGGGACAACTCAGAGGCAGATCCCACAGATTTTTCAGAGGGTTCCTGGTGGGTCTGAGCCCCTGTTGCCCACACTGATCACCAGCCCAGTGGCATCCTCGCATTGGCCACACTGATCACCAGCCCAGTGGCATCCTCGCATTGGCCACACTGATCACCAGCCCAGTGGCATCCTCGCATTGGCCACACTGATCACCAGCCCTGTGGCATCCTCGCATTGGCCACACTGATCACCAGCCCATTGGCCACACTGATCACCAGCCCAGTGGCATCCTCGCATTGGCCACACTGATCACCAGCCCAGTGGCATCCTCGCATTGGCCATACTGATCACCAGCCGTGTGGCATCCTCACATTGGCCACACTGATCACCAGCCCAGTGGCATCCTCTCATTGGCCACACTGATCACCAGCCCAGTGGCATCCTCGCATTGGCCACAATGATCACCAGCCCAGTGGCATCCTCTCATTGGCCACACTGATCACCAGCCCAGTGGCATCCTCGCATTGGCCACAATGATCACCAGCCCAGTGGCATCCTCGCATTGGCCACGCTGATCACCAGCCCAGTGGCATTCTTGCATTGGCCACACTGATCACCAGCCCAGTGGCATCCTCGCATTGGCCACACTGATCACCAGCCGTGTGGCGTCCTCGCATTGGCCACACTGATCACCAGCCCAGTGGCATCCTCGCATTGGCCACACTGATCACCAGCCCAGTGGCATCCTCGCATTGGCCACACTGATCACCAGCCCAGTGGCATCCTCGCATTGGCCACACTGATCACCAGCCCAGTGGCATCCTTGCATTGGCCACACTGATCACCAGCCCTGTGGCATCCTCGCATTGGCCACACTGATCACCAGCCCATTGGCCACACTGATCACCAGCCCAGTGGCATCCTCGCATTGGCCATACTGATCACCAGCCCAGTGGCATCCTCGCATTGGCCACACTGATCACCAGCCCAGTGGCATCCTCACATTGGCTTTCTCCCCACCCAGATCTCACTGCCCTGCCCCTCCAGTTTCCTGGAGTCACCTCCCACCTACACTACCTGCACCCAAGACCTTGTCTCAGGCTCTGTTCTGGGGGAACCCCAAAAGGCAGAGAGGTCAACCTCACCTGAAGCAGGTGAACTGAGAGGTATTAGGGCCTTGGGGACACCTGAGTTTGGCCAGCCAGGCGTCTGACCTCCCTCGGCAGCAGGACTCCTGTCTCAACTGTTGTCTCATGAATCCTCCGTGTATAAAGAGTACAAGAAAGGGGTGGTCCAGGCTCACAAGCATTTACTGAGCACCTACTATGTGCCAGGTTTACTCCCTCCTCACATGGACCCTGTGGAGGAAGCATCATCACCCCATTCTACAGATGCAGGGACTGAGGCCTGAAATCATCAGGAAGGGTCTGAGGCCACACAGCTGGTAAATGGCAGAGTGGGGACTGGAGTCCAGGGCCTCTCACTCCAGGTGCAGGTTCCTGTCCTGGCCCCGCTGGCTGGTCTGAGGTGGCTGAGCTGGGAGCAGCTTGAAGCCTCCCCTGGTCCCCACCAGTCAAGACTGGATTTTCTCTCCAGCTCCCAGCCACTGTCCTTCCTCCCCAGGCACCTTCCGTTGTTTTTTCCAGAGTCAGGCTTTCCTAACTCTCTCTCACACCCCTTCCTGTTTGGGCACCAACTTTCTCTGCCCCGAAGCCCTTGCTGGCATTGGCGCCTGTGCTAGGCTTGCTCAGTGGGAGGCGGGTTCACAGCCTCTCCCCTCCTTCCCTGCTCGCTGCCCGCAGGACTGTCCAAGTAAAGGCTCCATCAACACCAGCCCTTCCCTCAACCCCGTCCCATGTCACCACTCAAAATGACAGCACTAACCCTTTCTGCCCCGCTCAAATCCCAGCCCTCACCTTCTGGGGCTGCCCCTGCCTGCCCAGATCACCTTCCTGCTGAGAAAATGGAAGCGTTAAACTCTCAATCCTCTTCAAAGATCATTAGCCAGAGCAAGCTACACATCAAATTGATTTTATTTCTCCAGGTTCTGGCTAACGCAGTGACTTCAGGCCACAGGCGGGGAGGGTGGGGTTAGTTTTTCGAGGCTCGCTGGTGCCTCTCTGCCCTTTCCTTCTGGCTGGCTCATGATTCTTGCAATGTGACAAGCTCGGTGCAGTCCCGGGGCCAGAACACAGGGCGAGCCTTGTGCTCCCAGGGGCAGGATGGGGGCGGAGGGATGGAGGAGGTGCTGAGCCCACAGCACTCTCCCTTCCCAGGGCCCTACCCAGAAGCTGTCCCGCCACTCGTAAAGCGCCTGGAAGATGGAAAGGATCTCTCTGTTATTATTGTAATATACCTTGTCCAGAATTCATGATGAAATACATTTTCTCCAGAACGTTTAATGGTGTGAAATCAAACTGTCTCTTGTCAGACCATTCTCCATGCCTCCCCTAACCCCAGTATTTGTGCTGAAGATGGTGGGACCTCAATTCACCCTTCTGGAATGTTGCAGAGCCTGGCCGCAGCCTGAGCAGTGGCAGCTCTCCAGGAGCCTGAGGTCTGAATCTGCCTGGTACAGCATCCTGGAGGGCACATGCAGACACAGAAGTTCTGTGTGCCCTGTGAAACAGTGGGCCAGGTAAGCATTTTGTCCCATCTGTCATGTGCTCCCTCTGTGTGGCTGCCCTGGAGGTTGTGAGGAGGCCTGCGGGGAGGCCCTGGGCTGCTCCAAACCGCCTCTATAAATAGCCAGCTTCAGGAATTCACTGGGAGCCAGGCTGTTTTTATAGGCTTGTATCTTCGTTTTTCCAGTAATCCAGCTGAGTGCTTCTGGACCCGGGCCGCCACCAGGGAACTGACAACCCCACATCTGCCACAGGCAGAAAACTTGCAGGGGTCAGGGGAAGCTCTTTCTCTGCCATTTAAGAAGGAACAGTGGAGGCCGGGGCTGCCAGCCCGCTTGGCTCACAACTTTTGGACTGTCTGGCATTGTGGCCAGCACGTGACTGTGGTTATTTGGGGCAAGCAGGGGTGCCCAAGTCCAAACACATCTCCTCCCGGGCCTGTCCCTCGCTGACACATCTGGTAAGCATGAGATGGAGACAGAGAACACTGTGTAACAGGAACCAACGCTGGGCTGTCCCAGCATCCTTTATGGAGAAAGCTCTTTCTCTGGGGTCTGAATGCTTCTGCTCTGAAATAACCAGTGTGAATTTCTTCTAAGCAGCCAGTGACCAGCCAACAGTTCGAGGTGGGCAAAGTCAACGAGGGGCTGGGTTTCATTTCTCATCAGTGGCATGAGGGGGGTACACCAGGGGGTCTCCAGTCCCACTTAGACTCCGTTCCATAACCTCAACCAAGCTCCTGTGCATGCCAGGCACCTGGGGAGCCAAGGGAGTTGGTACCAGGAGTGGGGCCCATGGGGCCCTGTGAGTGGGTGGTCAGGGGTGGGGAGAGACCATGGAGGTCAAGGCGGGGTGCTCGCTCAGAGGACCAGATGGCAAAAAGTCCCAGCAAAGCTGGTCTCTGTCCCTGCTCAACACAGCTTGTCCTTGTGAAGGGAGAGGGAGGAAAGGGACAACCGGCCCCGGGGAGGAAGAGCCCTGAGGGAGGTGTGGCTGGAGCACTCAGGAAGATGAGGAAGAGGAGGTTCGATTCAGCTTGAGCATCGGGACAGTGCACAGCACGGTCTGCATCAGAGAATATGTCTGGGCTCAGACAGAGACTGAGGGACCTGCCACTTGGGGCCGGGTGGCCATGACTTGGTGCAAAAGCCTCCACCCCCCACAGCCTCCCTGCTCTGAACCCCTGGCCTTGTGCATCTCCTGCTCTCCTTCCTGAGCTAGCCTTGACCTCACGTCGCAGCTGCCGATCCCTGGCTTCTTTTATTCGGGAGAGACCTAGGGACTACCGCCACGATGCACGCTCACTCCCTGCTCAGACCTGACGGTGGATCCCGAGCCATGGACCCTGGCATTCTCCCCACAGGTCAGTTCACCTTCACCCCCTTTTGATGTTGCCACTTGCAGATGTTCCAGGGAGATGCCTCCTTGGTCTACTCCAGTCCCCGGGCACATCCTGAATGCAGACCTCAGGCAGCCACCCCAGACCCAGCGGAGGGGACACCAGCACGGGCAGTGCAAGTGGGCCTGCCATCAGGAAAGTGACCATCCCTGCCTGTCCCTCCAGGGCTAGAGTCATGACTGTATTTGGGTGTGATTCAGGTTCATGTAACAGAGCAGAAGTGATGTTAAAGAGGAAGAAGAAGTAGATGAAGACATGGCTGAAAGCAGACATTAGCCAAATTCTTCCTCTAAGGAGAAATGAGGGGTGAGAGACCTTTCATCCCTGTTATTGACTTGTCTCCAGTTCCCCAGGTACCAGACTGCAGGGGGGTGTGGGGCAGGCTCTAGGGAGATCCTCGCCTGCTGCCCAGCTCGACACTCTGCAGTAGTAGTTGATTTGTCATTGCTGTTGGAATTCATTTGTTTTGTTTTGTTTTTTGAGATGGAGTCTCACTGTTGTCCAGGCTGGAGTGCAGTGGTGCAATCTCGGCTTACTGCAACCTCTGCCTCCTGGGTTCAAGAGATTCTCCTGCCTCAGCCTCCTGAGTAGCTGGGACTATAGGTGCGCACCACCATGCCCAGCTAATTTTTGTATTTTTAGTAGAGACCGGGTTTCACCATGTTGAGCAGGATGGTCTCAATCTCTTGATCTCATGATCCGCCCACCTTGGCCTCCCAAAGTGCTGATATTACAGGCGTGAGCCACCGTGCCTGGCCTGGGATTCATTTTTAAATCATGCAACACAGGACTGATTCCTGAAACTGCATCCCTCTGCCTTTGCATGGCCATGTCCTCTCGAAGAAGACCTGTGGACTGCGAGTGGCCAAGGGTGTCCCTTTGGAGCCCAATAGATGGGGCTGAATGCCACTTCTGCTGGTTGCCAGCTGTGTGACCGTGGCCATTTCTGGATCTAGGCCTTAGATCCCTCACCTGTCAAATGAGGCCAGAGCTGGCCACTTTTCAGGGCAGTTGAAGGAATGAAGGAGATAAAAGATGCAAAGGAGCTCAGTATGGCGCTGGGGACGTGCAAGCATCCCAACAGGTGACATTTGCCATTCTTAGGTAATCACTGTCATAAGAGTGCATGCATTTAAGAACCCACAAGCAAGATGTGGAGGCTCTGCTGGGGCTGGGGCAAAGGATGCCTGCCCAGGACACCACAGAGGTCCCTACCCTCACAGGTGACCCGTGGGAAGTGACGGAGAGGAGGTGTGTGTCAAAGCCCTAAGGGTGCCTGCAGCCCAGCCTGCCAGAATGCGGGACATTGCCCACTTTTGCAATGGCATCTTCAAGTGGGGGCCTCCTTGACACATGGGCAGTCCCCACTTCTGGTCGCCTCTCCCGCCTTTGACTAATGGCTGACCTGACATCTTTCAGCAAGTGACCTTGTTGCAGCTGGTAATTCAAGTATCTTTCAGTGTCAGAAATAATAAGCACCACCGTGAGATGAACAAGCAGAGCTTAAGTTGAGCGCAGATTAATGGGGTTTTAATATTCCTAATTTAATCACTCCTTTCTGTCGCACTGTGGGCAACATGATGTAGCAGCTAATTATTTTTTTAAACCATGATGGGGATCTTTCCTAATCAATTTTATATTTAACATGAATGAAGGGAGGGCAGTGATTAATGGGAGAATAAATCTCACCAAACAGGGACAAGCAAGCGATCAGTTAAAAATATGGCAGGATGACTTTCCCTTTCCCTGTAGTAAATTCTTCAGGGATGGGATGGGGCACAATTTTAAGTCTCTTTCAATCTAAAAAGGGGAAATAAGTTGGAGATTTAAAAACCATTTTGGCTGAAAAGTCATAAACACACATTTTCATTGATGTAAAACAGTATAGACTAGTAAGTATGGTAGCATTCCATACATTTTACATTATGTTCTAATATTATGGCATTTCATACCTGCTACAATGTATCCCAGTAAGTATGTGTTGTTTCATATCTGCTACAATGTATACCAGTAAGGATGTGGCATTTCATACCTGCTACAATGTATACTAAGGAGTATTATGGCCTTCTATAGTTGCTACATTATTATTATTATTGTTATTATTTGTACACGAGTCTCTGTTGCTCAGGCTGGAGTACAGTGGCATGATCTCAGCTCGCTGCAACATCCTACTCCAAGGTTCAAGTGATTCTCGGGCCTCAGCCTCCTTGAGTAGCTGGGACTACAGGCAGGTGCCACCACGCCCCTCTAATTTTTGTATTTTTAGTAGAGACAGGGTTTCACCACATTGGCCAGGCTGATCTCGAACTCCTGACCTCAAGTGATCCGCCTGCCTCAGCCTCCCAAAGTGCTGGGATTACAAGCGTAAGCTACCTGCCCTGCCTAGCTGCTACATTATATACCAGTAAGCATAGTGGCATTTCATAGCTGCTGCCATTTATAGGGAGCGTGCTGAGGGGTGAAAGACACTGACTTTCATGTCAGGAAAACATGTATATTCAAATGCTGGTGCTGCCCTTTATCGTGTGACCTTGGGCCTCAGTTTTCTTATCTTTTAAGTAGGTGTAACGATGCCCCTTGGAGCATTGTGAGGGCTCAGTGTGTGGTGCACACAGCATAGTGCCTGGCATGTATGTGCTGCCAAATCCAACTTTAATTCTCACAACACTAGAAAGTGTGTCTTAGGCTGAGGTCCCCAGGAGCAGACCCTGGGAGGAGGATCTGCATGAAAGGGGTTTGTTAGATGTTCCCTGGAAAGCTGCACAATGGAACAGGAACTCAGAAAGAACAGGAGGAGGAGGCTATGCAGGGGAGGATCAGGCCAGGCACAGGCAAATTTTGGAGATGATGATGATCACACCCAACAGATGTCCCAATCAGGGACCCAGGAACCAAGAATGTAGAACTCAGCCTGTCAGTCACAGGCAAGGGAGACATAAATTCCTATGTATTTCCAGTCCTCCTGCCACGTGGCTTCTAGCTTTCTGGGAACAATGCTCCCAGCAAGAGACCCAGGCACTGTCTATGGAGTGAGAACAAAAATGGGGAGGGGGCCCGTGGAGATACCAGCAGAGGTGGACAGTGCCTGCCCAGGAGGCTGGTCAGCTGCTCCGGGTCACACAAAGAAGGTGTGAGCTGGCATAGACCCCAGGTCAGGTCAGGAGGTGGCTGGTTAAGATGTGAACTTGCACCCAAGGAGCTATGGGTCCCCAAAGACCTGGAGTAGACTCCGCACTCTAATATCCCCACCCTGTGGGGAAGCCCTTGGGGCAGGCTGCAGGACCCCTCAGGACAAAGGCTCCTCACTTTAGCCTTTCTCATAACAAGAAGAGTTGAGCATCTTTGCCAAGTTTTCATTCATTCATTCATTCATTCATTCATTCATTCATTCATTCATTCATGTATTCACCCATTATTCACCCGTATTCATCCAACCTTTGTTTAGTGAGCGCCTCCTGCTGTAGGCATGAGGCATAACAGTCAACAAGAATTTTAAAAAATTAATTCCTGCTCTCACAGAGCTGACATTCTAGAGGGAAGGGATAAGCAACAAGAACGACAAAACACAGAGATGGCATGCCTCTTAGAAGGTGTCAGTTTCCATGCAGAAAACAAAGCAGAAAAAGCAGAGGGGCAGGGCTGGGAGGAGTGCATTGTCCAATGGGTTTCCAGCAGAGCCTCACCAAGGAGCTGCCAGCACAGACCTGAAAGGACCTCATTGAGTCTTGTGGCTTTGAATACCACATAGATGGCGACAACTCCCAAACTGCATATCTCCAGCATGTTCTCTCTTCAACTCCAGCTGGCAATTCAAATATGTTTGAATTCAAGGACATCTTCAAGAAGAGGTTCCAGGCAGCATCTTGAAGAAGAGTGTTCCAGGCAGCAGGAATAGCAAGTGCACAGGCTAAGAGGTGGGAGCCCGCCTGGTCCGCAGGAAGATAGCAGGGAGCTGGAGCACCAGCCGTGGAGAGGTGAGCTGAGGCTAGAGCAGCCGAGGGGGCTGCAGGCTTCGTGAACAGCAAGCCTGGATGAGGCCTTGGGTCATGGTGAGGACTGTGGCTTACTCTCCAAGTGGTTAAGGCTGGAGAGTGACATCTGATTTGCATGTTAAAATGACAGCTGTGATGGTGGAGAACAGTCTATGGGGGGATGGGGACTAGGGAGGTGCAAGAGACTTGGGGGAGGTGAAAGGTGATGGTGGCTGCCCCAGAGTATCGGAGGTAGCAGGGGCAGGAGCGACTGGACACTGGGCACTTTCCAAGGTGGAGCTGGCAGCATGTGCTGGCAGGAGGAAGAGGGGTACAAGAGTCTCGGAGGAGTCAAGGGCGAGTCCAAACAGTTGGAGGGTGGGAGCTGCTGTCAACTGAGATGGGAAGATTTGGGATGTGGAGTAGTGGGAAGCTAAGAGTTTGGGTATATCAGGCTCCTTCAACGTCTGTCTGAGTGAAGGGGCTGAGGACACAGTGGGATGTGTAAGTCTGGAATTCAGAGGAAAGAACATGCTGGGGATATGCAGTTTAGGAGTTGTTGGCATCTATGTGGTATTCAAAGCCACAAGACTCAATGAAGTACCAGGGAGAGTGAAGGTGGGATACAGAAAAGTCGTCCAAGCCTCAGGTGGCTCGTGGGGTCAGAGTGTGAGGGAGATCAGACACTGGCCCCACAGGTGGGACAGGAGGGAGGGAGATTGGACACTGGCCCCACGGGTGGGACAGGAGGGAGGCAGATCAGACACTGGCCCCACGGGTGGGACGGGAGGGAGGGAGATCGGACACTGGTGCCATGGGTGGGACGGGAGGGAGGGAGATCGGACACTGGTACCACGGGTGGGACGGGAGGGAGGCAGATCAGACACTGGCCCCACGGGTGGGACGGGAGGGAGGGAGATCGGACACTGGCCCCACGGGTGGGACAGGAGGGAGGGAGATCGGACACTGGCCCCACGGGTGGGACGGGAGGGAGGGAGATCGGACACTGGCCCCACGGGTGGGACGGGAGGGAGGCAGATCAGACACTGGCCCCACGGGTGGGACGGGAGGGAGGGAGATCGGACACTGGCCCCACGGGTGGGACGGGAGGGAGGGAGATCGGACACTGGTGCCATGTGTGGGACGGGAAGGAGGGAGATCAGACACTGGTACCACGGGTGGAATGTGAGGGAGATCAGATGCTGGCCTCACAGGTGGAATGGGAGGGAGGGAGATTGGACACTGGCCCCACGGGTGGGACGGGAGGGAGGGAGATCGGACACCGGCCCCACGGGGAGGTGGATGCTGGGGTGGGAACTCACCAGGGCCCCTCTACTGTCTTTGAACTGGTTCTCTCCCAGGGTTCAGACAACATCCTTGACCTTCCCCTGATCTGTTAGGGACTGCAAGAGGATTAAGGACTGTGAGCAGGTCAGATATTGAGAAGGAGAGAGTTCCTGGTGGATTTAATTCTGTGAGAAACGTGGCAGCAGCCTTGCAGTCAGACCCTGGGTCCTGTTCTTCTCCGCTGTGAAGCTGGAGCCTCCATAGGAGGGAAAGAAGTTGGAGGGGGGTGAGGAAGGAAGAGGGGCCGTGTTGTGAAGCGTAAAAGTAAACAATAAGGCTGTCACCACTGAGGTGCTGTCAGCGCTCGGGCCACACCCCCTCAGCAAGTGACAAGGATAAACATTTGCACAGTGCTTAACAGGTTTAAAAAATATATAAGCTTTTCACGCTGATAAAAGATAAACTTCAGCCGAATTAAATTTAAAGCAGTTGAATTGAGCAATGAACGATTTGTGAATCAGGCAGCCTCCCGAGCCAGAGTGGCCTCAGAGACTCCGGGGCAGCCACGTGGTGGAAGATTTATGGACAGAAAGAGGAAATCGACTACAGAAAGCAAAAGTGAGGTACAGAAACAGCTGGGTTGGTTACAGGTTGGTGTTTGCCTTATTTGAACACGGTTCAAATGGTCAGTCCCCTTTGAATTGGCCAAAACTCAGTGACTGGCACCAGTGCAGGCCACAGTCTGTTGATGCCTCCACTTGTCATATCAATAGTTCACCACGTACAGAGAAACCTTTAGGCCAAATTTAAAATATGTCAGGAGGCAGCTTTAGGCTAAACTTGATTTAACAACATGCCTTTAGCTTTCTGAACTCAATATTATTTCAACAGCTCTTCCCCAAGCTTAGGATGGGACCTGAGTTTCGGGGATGTGGTTTGCCCAAGGATAGACATCAGAGGGTGGCTGAGCCTGGCAGGTACCCCGATCTGCGCCCCAGAGTGCGTGGCACCAGGGAGAGGATACAGCCCTCAATGTTTCTGCACTCTGAGCTGATTGTTTTCCCATTTGACCCTATAAGTTGGATATAAACATTGTCTTGTGTTTAATTTCCTTTGTTTGGGGAGGTCATGAAAAGGCCCCAACAGGATTCTATTAAAGCTTTTTCTCCCAAGTGAGTATCTAAGGCCAAGTTATAAAGCGTTGCAGGGGGAAAGCGAACATTTGCCTTGAAACCTCTTCCCTTGCCTCGTAGAAAACCAGGAGGGAAAGAGCACTGAGCAGAGAAGCAGCATTGTTTCCTTCCTTTGTCCATGTCCTCTGGGCCCCCAGTCCACGTGACTGTGGGGCCTGGGCGCCTGCCCCATCCTCCCTCCACCGAAAAGGGAGCTTCCAGTGCGTTAGCGGGGGCAGCACTTAAGGGTTCTGTTGTTTTCTTTCCACAGGCTTGGGGTTCACAAACTCAAAAGGGATTTTTCCCTGAGCATTTGTCTCCCTTGGTTTTTTAAGCCATTTTGGTTTCAAGGAAATTGAATCCATGTGTGTTTGGATTAATTGCTTAACTCCTAAAAACGTTGTTTTGTAATACCAATTTGATGTCCAAAAACCTTGTTAAGTTACTTTCCATCCTTTTCCTGTGATCCCAATCGGGAGAAATGAGAGATCCCTCTTGCACCAGCCCCATGCTTACAGCTGGAAAGGGCTAACGAGGAATTAGCATGATGTTCAATTTGCCTGCAGATAAGGCGGGCTTGCAAACCTCACTCTGAAATCCAGGAAGCCTCTCGGGTCCTGCTGGGTTTCTGGGCTTTAGAGAACGTGGACACCTTCTGTGGTCGCGTTTTCAATTTGAGATTTCCTTTTCCCCGGGTCTCGATTTCAGAGCTTGTCTGTTCCTCTGGTGGTTCAAATCGCAGTGGAGGAGATGTCAGCCCCCTGAAAGGATGCACATCTCAGCAGTCAGGGATCTTGAGGTCCAGGAGGTGCTGCTGAGGGAAGCAAGGTTCGTGTGCTCTGCTCTAGAAATTGTTCTGATGTTCAGGCGTGGTGACTGATGGGATGGTCCCATATCATGGGTCAAAGAGGAAGAGTGCACCTTCTTGAATGGCCAGGTCCATCGGGAGGCTCGGAGGTTAATGCCGTCCGGAAGAGAGTAGTGCTCTTAGGCTGGGTATTCACCCCTAGACCTCAGTTTTCCCAACTGTTAAACAGGAATAACCCCTGACCTCAGAATTGTTCCAAGAGCAGTTTCCTGGTGCCTCTAGACTTCATGTGAGTGGGTGTCTGCATTGACCCCAGTGGATACTGAGGGTTTGCTCAAGTGGACCCTTTCCTCCTGGGGCCTTCCATTACCTTCCTTCTGCCTGATCTCATTCGTCTGCACCCCACCTGGCCTCTGATCCTCCGCTGATGACTTCAGTCGGAAGGTGGTCTTCTGCTTCCCTAGCGACCATCACAGACCACACAGATTAGCAAGCATGGCAGTGTTTCCAGAAGGAGGGCGGCCACACATTCTCCATATTCCTACCCCCTGCAGCACTCGGCAGAGGGCCAGGCACAGCAGCACCTGTTCACTAAGTTCCCCCTTGATTGCTAAACCGCTCAGGGGTGTAGAAGGGTGTGGCTGTGGGTGTGGTGGTGATGTTGGTGTTCCCACAGGTTCTGCATTCAGACCCTCAGAACGCAAATGAACCCGCCTAACCACTTGGCAGAAGTTGGCTGGTTCCAAGGTCCATCATTATCTCATCTTCCTCTCAGCAACTTGACCAGGACTGTAGGACAGATCTCTACGTATGTGTAGAGGCTCACATATGTGACTTCATTGGCTGACAGGCACAAAGCAAGGTGTCTATATCCCAAAAAGCAAGGTGTCTCTACCCAACTTCTGTGCTCCTTTATGGCATAAATGGCATGATCAAACGGTTATCCACCATAGTATCTGCAATGCAGCTCTGACACTAACCACCTGGAGTTGGTGCAGATGACAGGTTGGGGGCTCCGTCCCCCACAGGAAGACCCTCACTTTAGATATCTGCTACAAGTTCTGGCCCCCCCTGGATACATGCACCTCTGACCAACTGGCTGCAAATTCAGGGGTTTCCCTGACCTCCTGGCATTCAGTAATTCACAGTGATGAACGACACAACTCAGGAAAGTGCCGTACTTAGGATTGCGGTGTCATTACCAAGGATACAATCAGAACCAGCTACTGGGAGAGGCGTGGAGGGGGAGGTCTGGGAAAGTCCCAGATTCAGAACTTCCATGTCCCCAGACCGTGCAAAGCCTCCCAGATGACTGATGTGTGATTACAAACCAAGGATAGTCATCTAAGCTTCCAATGCTCAGAGGTTTCATGATGTAGGCGTGACTGATAGGACTTGATCTCCAGTCCCTTTCCCCTCCAGGAGGTGATGGAGCAGGGCCTCAGCCTGCTGTTCACATGGTCAGTCTTTCTGGCATGGGCTGTCCTGACCCTGAGTCCCCTCTTAGCAAAGACTTTGAGGGCTCGCTGTGAATAATGAAGACTTGCCAAGGATTTGGAGGCGACTTCCCAGGAACAAAGGCTGGTCCAATTCTGTATTATACAACAATTTGCTGGTGCTATCCAATGACATGCTCTCACCAGCCCTTGCCATGGGATGCCGACTCCATGCCTCTTACAAAGGATTCTCCCTGACCCAGCTGATGGAAGCTGTGTCCTAAGTGCTTTGCAGAGACGACAGCAGAAACCGTCCAGAAAGGCCCCTTCAATGGCCAAGTGAGTGCTTTGTTCTGAAGGAAGTTAGAGCCCAAGTTCATACAACTATCATGAAATCTTCGAAACATTTCATTTTTTAAGTCATGAGATTCCCCTGAGCCCTCCCTGTCCAAGTTGTGTGATGCTCTCTTTCAGAAGGAAAGGAGCCAGGACAGAAAGCTCGAACCTCGTTCCCCTTAGATGAACCAGTCTTATTTCGAGGGGGACTCCTCTCCATGGTGGGATTTTCAGCTCAGCTCGGCATCCCTCATGCACCAGGCAATGCAGGTTCAGTAGGGAAGCAGGCTTGAGCCCCACCGTGGAAGGCTTGCAGCCTTGAGTGCAGAGGGGTGAGGCTGGATCTCAGATACGGAGCAAGGATTTCAGTTTGGGCTGGGAAGAGGTATGCCTGGAGGGCCCTGGGAACACAGAGCAGGTGCCCCTGGCTCAGACCAGGAGGGTTAGGGTCATCTTGGTGTCTTTAAGGGATCAGTGGGGGTGACTAGATGATTGTGGGTAAGGGGACGGCATGAATGAGGCAGAGAGGAGCCAAACAGCAACCCCAGGCTGTTTGAAAATGTGGAAGTTTTGAGTGGGGCTTGAGGGAGTGTATCAGAAGATAGCTGGCCAGGTGTGGTGAGTCACGCCTGTAATCCCAGCACTTTGGGAGGCCGAGATGGGAGTATCACTTGAATTCAGGAGTTCGAGACCAGCCTGGCCAAAATGGTGAAACCCCGTCTCTTCTAAAAATACAGCAAAATTAGCTGAGTGTGGTGGAACACGCCTATAATCCCAGCTACTAGGGAGGCTGGGGCACAACAATCGTTTGGACCTGTCAGGCTGAGGCTGCAGTGAGCTGAGATCGCACCATTGCACTCCAGCCTGGGCAACAGAGCAAGATTCTGTCTCAAAAATAAATAAATAAGTAAAACAAATAAAGAACGAAAGAAGATAGCCAAGGAGCTCAGATTGTCCTGTATAAAGAAGAAGAGCTATCAGCTGATGAATGGAGAAATAAATTGTGGTATACACACGCACAAGGGAATAACAGCCCTAAAAAAGGAATGAAGTACTGAAGACAGGACACAACATAGATGAGCCTTGAGAACATTAGCTAAGTGAAAGAAGCCAGACACAAAAGACCATATAGTGTATAATTCTATTTGCATGAAATGTCCAGAATAGGCAAACGCACGAAGACAGAAAGCATGTGATCGCCTGGGGTTAGGGGAGGGGAGGGAAGGGGAGGGAAGGGGAGGGACTGCTTGATGGATACAGGAGTTGCTTTTGGGATCATGAAAATGTTTTGGCCCTAGATAGAGGGGGTGGCTGCAAACATTGTGAATGTACCTAATGCCCCTGAAGTGTTTATTTTTACATGGTTAATTTATGTTATATGAATTTCGTCTCACTTTAAAATTGTAAAAGATGAGGCTGAACATTGGAACGAATGAAGAATGGAGAACGGCCACAGTGGACTTTTAGAAAGTCGCTCAAAGGACAGTGTGGGTGACAAAAGCCATCCAGGCGGGGTGGCAGAAGGGAGTGTTCAAAGGCCATTTCTTTTTTCTTTTTTTTTGAGACAGAGTCTTGCTCTGTCACCCAGGCTGGAGTGCAGCTGCACAATCTTGGCTCACTGCAACCTCCGCCTCCTGAGTTCAAGTGATTCTCCTGCCTCAGCCTCCCAAGTAGCTGGGACTACAGGCACCCGCCACCACACCCGGCTAATTTTTGTATTTTTAGTAGAGACGGAGTTTCACCATGTTAGCCAGAATGGTCTCAATCTCTTGACCTTGTGATCCACCTACCTCGGCCTCCCAAAGTGCTGGGATTAGAGGCGGGAGCCACCACGCCTGGCCCAAAGGCCATTTCAAAAGTCTCCATGAAAGACAATGAGGTCTTAAACCTGGAGAGGATCTTCACGGAAGGATGGTGTTAAGAATTTTTAGGGGCTTCAGCAGGCATATGGGTTGACTACAAGGAACACATTTTTTTTTTTTTTTTCCCAGAACGGCATGTTAATAGAAAGTGGTCCAAGGACAGCGCTTTGCCTGGTAGACTGTGCCTTTGGGCTCTGTGTCCAGTCCTTCCCAAAGCCCAGGATTCACGCCCCAGAGGTAATCGGCCAATGTGGAGCTGGAGGCCTTCACCCCCTTCTGAGAGAAAGCTGCCTAGGGTTAAGTAGGATGAACTTGAGGACAATTCTGGGAACAGGAGGCTCGTTAGCCTCTAAAATAAACCTGACTTCTGAGTCTCTCTCGACCCTGCCTCCGGAATCAGAGCTGGAATCATTTACATACTCCAGTCAAGCGGAAGTGCCGGAATCACGGCCCCCTCCTTAGCCCCACTCTGAAACGTCGTCTGTTTGCATAGCCCGAATCCTTTGTACAGCTCTACCCTGTCTGAACCCTCATGACTTTTCTGAAGAGGACCTTGTGCTGCTTCTGTGTGCCAGGAATTTTAAAAGGGCATTTAGCCCAAAGCAAGAAAGTTCTGGCCTTATCTTTATAAAATTATTTTTTAAAGGGAGGGCAGTATTTAATGATGCACAGAGGGACTATCCATGCCCACAGCTGGTCCCTCATCACTCAGCATATGCCAGGGTAATTGCTCTTTCCTGGTGGTGGAGGTGACCCCAGGGGACCCTAGCTAATTTGAATATCAAGTCTGATAAGAATGTAATTAGGAAAGGACTGCAGAAAATCTGGTGATGCATTTCTGAAGTCAGACAAACCATGATTTGCCCAATTTCTGCTGTGTATTCAACGCTCTTTTGGGTTCTTGCATAGGGAACAAACACCTCAAAGGCGTAGAGTCATAGACTCTTGGATGGAAACTTGCCATGTTTCATCCGGTTCAAGCCCCACGCCCGTGAGGCTGACATCTGCCCTCACACACATACCTGTGCAGAGATGGTCCCCTGAGCCGTCCTGGCCCATTGTGACTTCCGTCCTCCTGATTACAGTGATTTCTACCAAGTGGTCAAATTGTCAGAGGTGTGTGAAATAGAGCAACTCCATCTTGACTAAGAGCTGAGTAAAATGAGACTGAGACCTACTGGGCTGCATTCCCAGATAGTTAGGCATTCTTAGTCACAGGATGAGACAGGAGGTCGGCACAAGATACGGGTCGTAAAGACCTTGCTGATAAAACAGGTTGCAATAAAGAAGCTGGTCCAAACCCACCAAAACCAAGATGGCGACGAGAGTGACCTCTGGTCGTCCTCACTGCTACACTCCCATCAGCGTCATGACAGTTTACAGATGCCATGGCAATGCAGAAAGTTACCCTATATGGTCTAAAAGGGGGAGGCGTGAATAATCCACCCCTTGTTTAGCATATACTCAAGAAATAACCATAAAAATGGGCAACCGGCAGCTCTCAGGGCTGTTCTGTCTATGCAGCAGTCATTCTTTCATTCCTCTGCTTTCTGAATAAACTTGCTTTCACTTTACTCTGTGGACGCGCCCTGAATTCTTTCTTGCGCAAGATCTGAGAACCCTCTCTTGGGGTCTGAATAGGGTCCTCTTTCTGATGACAAAATCAGTCTCCCGTGAGTCAGTCCTGAGGCCTCAGCTGGCACACAGGGAAAGGCTCATTCTCTTTCTTGGGTGTGCAGGGTCAGCAGAATGGAAGGCTGGAGCTGCTGTTTCTGCTGCTACTTGGGTAGAATCTGCCGGGAAATGAAGCCAGCACAGCAGAGCAGAGTTGAGACATGGAGAGAGGTTCTTAGAGACACAGTCTGCTCATTTGAGTCCAGCCATGTGGAACATTCTGGAATTTTTAGTTATATGAACCACAGCTTGCTCCCACCACCTTTTAAAAAACTGCAGCCAATTAAGCTGGTCTCTGGCTCTTTGTCTTCAGTTCCTCCTCTGTTATCTGCGTGTGGTGACTGTCAGCTTCCCCTAAAACCTGGGGGGTTAGATGGCATCCCATGGAGGCCCAGCCCATCATCAGCTCCTCTGTCTGGTGACAAGGACGCTCTGCCCAGTGGCCTCATCCAATGTCCGAATTCTCTTTAGGGAACAGCACCAAGCACGTTGACCCCTTTTGGGTAAAACCTCTTTGTTAGCTGAGCTCTACAAATTCTTGCCTCAAACTCTTCATTTGCATATGGGGGGACCCCACTTCCCTCCTGCGCTTCCTGGGGACGAGGAGAGCAGGTAGGGGAGTAGCTACAGTTTCCCTCTCAGTCCTACCTTTGCTGAAGGAGCCCTCACCTCAGCATCCCCGGCACTGGCTGCTTATGGCCCCCATCACCCTGGAACACAGGTCTGTTTCCCCAACATATTCACAGAAGCATTTGTGTGCAGGTAACTGTGCAGTGTTTGGCCTGGTGATGGAGAAAAGCTCACACCACAGTCCCACTCAACCAGTAGCCCCAGTCATACATTACAGAGCCATTCCTCCACATCCTTCACCTCCCACCCAAAGGACACCCTCCCACCCTCAGCACCTTTGCCCGTTGGCTCAGGCACCTCCTTTCCTCCTAGCCCGCTTCCCGCTTTGCACACGCCCTGCCTGCTTCTCCCCCAGTTCAAGTCCCATTGGTGTTTTCTAGGGCCGTGTATCCCCAGCCCCTATGGCCTCCAGGCTCCACCCTCGTTCCCCCTCACCCCAGCTCTGACAACCATGAGCCCCCACTTCCGCAGCACAGCAGCTCTGCTGGGGTCCCCAAAGGCCCATTCTTTTCTTCTTTGTTCCTCGGCAAGGGTAGGGGGGCCGGAGGCCAGATTTAAGTCCTCCCAGCAGGAGTTATACCTCTCTCCCTGGGAGGCAGGGCCAGCCTCAGTCACTTTGGGTTTTCAATAACCATTTGTTTTCTCCCTGCAGCATGGGAAATACTTGCAGCCTGTGAAAAGGTCCGGTCTCTGACTGTCCTCCTTCCAAGCTCAAGCTTAGCTGACGTTGTCTCTCCATCACTCCTCCTCTCTCCAGACCCTTCACCTTCCGCCTGGAATGTCCTCCCCTGAATGCCTCTCCCGTGAATGCACCCTTGTTTGCTCCCATCTTTCTTAAACCGGGGTGTCCAGAATGGAAGGCTGAATTCCAGACGTGACCTGGCCAGCAGCATGAGGCTTTCCCAGGGGTCGGTTCCATGCAATCCAGGCTGTGCTGGCTTTTCCTGGCAGTGTCTCCATCGTCAGCTTCCATGACATTTGCTATCCCTATCCATCGTCAGTCAGCAGCTTCCCACATGGCACCCTGCTGTTGGACTAGGCTTCCCCAGCTGGTGAGGGCGCCCTAAGTGTGAAGGAGCTCCTGCAATGTCTGACCCACTGGTTTTGCCAGAGTGGGGCATCTGATTTTCTGATTTAGTTGATTTTCCGTATCGACTCCATCATCTTTCACTTGGAGCATCCCTCCCAGGTGTGTGCCATTTGCAAGTCTGACAAAAATATCCCTGCTTCTCTCTAAGGCTCTATGGAGGTGCTGGCTGGCACCAAAACAAGGAGCCCCGGGACTTCCTCTATGGCATCCTTCAGGGTGACTCATTGTCTGCAGCTGTCCATCTACTATGAGCTGAGCTGGTGGTGCTACCATTTAGTCCGTTTGAGCACCTGGTTTACAGAGATGTACGCCAGTCAGTACATTGTCTGAGACATTCTTTGGATCCATAAATCTGATAACTCATGGAAAATGGAAATAAGGTCCTTTGTTGAGACAGCCAGGTGGGAAGGGGTTCCCAGAGAAACTCCAACAGGCCTGCACACTGGGAGGAATCCGCCCTGCGGTGGGGACACAGAAGTCCACGCCGTGTGCAGTGGGGAGGAGCCTGGCCGCTCCTCCTCTTGGGTGAACCTGGGAGTGAGATGGGAATCCTGTACTTGGTGGACTTGCTCTGCTGAGTCCGTTTCCCCTTTTTTTCTTTTTTCTCAATAAATACTATTATTCTCACCCTTCAGATTGTCTACGAGCCTAATCTTTCATGGCCGTGGGACAGGGAACCCGTCTTGAGCTGAACTTTATCTGAAAAAGTCCAACAATATTGTGATGTGTTTTATTCTTAGAGAGTTTTGGTTTCGGTTTTACACATTCATTAACCAGTTCAAAAATAATCTTTTTCTAACGATTTACATCACATTTACTGGGCTATCATTTCTAGAATGTTCTTCCTTGCCCCTTTTTGAAATCAGGTCAGTGGCTCAGGGCCTGTTTTCAGCACTTCTCTTGTCCTTCATCATTTCTTAGAATTGTTGGTTATAGCTCTGAGATGATGACTCCTGGAGGCTTAAATGCCCTGAGATGCAATTCATCAGGGTCTGGGGAAGGAACTCATTTATAGCAGCTGGGGTAGCTATTTTCTCTTTTCACTTATGTCTGGACTCATATCCGGCTGCAATTCCCTCTTTGCATTTAATTCAACAAACAGTTCCTGAGCTCTCACAATATGACGGGCATCATGCTTTGTTTTAACCTTTTCAATTCAAAAACATTCTCTTTCCTGGAACAGGCAGAAATAGGATGAGAGTTGAGATTGTCTGCCTTTGTCCTCTTCTTGAGGGGGTGTATTAGTCCATTTTCCTGCTGCTGATAAAGACATACCTGAGACTGGGTAATTCATACAGGAAAAAGCGTTTAATGGACTTACAGTTCCACGTGGCTGGGGAGGCCTCACAATCATGGAGGAAGGCAAGGAGGAGCAAGTCATGTCTTACATGGATGGCAGCAGACAAAGAGAGAGAGCTTGTGCAGGGAAACTACCCCTTATAGAACCATCAGATCTCGTGAAACTTACTCACTATCACGATAACAGCACAGAACATACCTGCCTCCATGATTCAATTACTTCCCACTGGATCCCTCCTACAACACGTGGGAATTCAAGATGAGATGTGGGTAGGGACACAGCCAAACTATATCAGGGGGACTTGGTGTGTCCTTGTTCACCTTGCTGAGGGTTGCTGTAAAGGGTGTGTCTGATTGTGTGTGTTGTGTACTTTGAAGGTTCTGGTTTGTTCCTGGTTCATACTCTTCTCTTCCCTCCAGCTCCATGGGCTTATCTTTACAAGATGGGAGCTGCTGGGGGTGCCTCATGCAGCCCCATCCACTTCTTAAGCTATCGCTCCAGCCCCTCTCCCAGTGGAGTCCTTGCAGTTGCAAGACCAGAATTCCATTTACAAAAACATTCCATGAGCCACTTATCCTGGGAAAGCCTCAGACCAGGGGCTCCTGTCTCCCTCTGCAACCTGTTTTCTTTGGTAGGGAGGGTAGGGTGGTTTATTCCTTTGCCATTTTGGAGTCAGGGGGTTAGAATCATTTTCTTAAGGTTTCTGTCACTTCTTTATTACCAGCTAGCTCTCACTATGAGAGTCATGGAACAGTCCATAAATCCCATTTCTGAAGACCCCACTAAATTTGTGCATATGTGTGTAAGAAAAGACATAGAAAAAATCTGGATGGAGTCACACAAAAGATGTTGGTAGAAGTGACCTTTGGTGGGGGGTGAGATGAGTATCTGGAAGATAAGGAGAGGGGCCATTCACTTTTACCATATGTAATATATGAAGTGTAATTTTAAGAAATTATATATTTATAGTTAAATAAAAATTATAGGAGGACATTTTTTTTGGCTAATCTCCTGCACTAGGCCCCAACAGACCAGACTAAAAAGGAAAATGCAATCACTCATAGTAAATTCCACATCACCAAACCAAAACTGAGTTGTTACCTGGCCTTCTAAAAAACGGAGAGAGATAACAGGCACATTTCCCAAACAGGCCAGTTTCACTCAGCTTGAGAATGAAGTTCCCACTGCTTTAATCCTTACCAAAAAAAGATAACCTGCAGTAGCCTTGTGTTAACCAGTGAGTCACCTCTCCAGTGCCTCATCTCCCTGTTCCCACCTTACAAGGGATGTGACTTTAAAATGATCCATCTGCTTTTGGTTCTTTGTTTTTGCTTTCTTTCTTTCTTTCTTTCTTTTTTCCTTCCCTCCCTCCCTTCCTTCCTTCCTTCCTTCCTTCCTTCCTTCCTTCCTTCCTTCCTTCCTTCCTTCCTTCCTTCCTTCCTTCCTTCCTTCCTTCCTTCCTTCCTTCCTTCCTTCCTTCCTTCCTTCCTTCCTTTTTTTGAGAGGGAGTCTCACTCTTGTTGCCCAGGATGGAGTGCAATGGTGCGATCTCGGCTCACTGCAACCTCCGCCTCCCAGGTTCAAGCAATTCTCCTGCCTCAGCCTCCCTAGTAACTGGGATTACGGGTGCCCACCACCATGCCTGGCTCATTTCTGTATTTTTAGTAGAGACAGGCTTTCCCCATGTTGGCCAGGCTGGTCTCAAACTCCTGACCTCAGGTGATCCACCCTCCTCGGCCTCCCAAAGTGCTGGGGTAATAGGCATGAGCCACCGCACCCAGCCTGTTTTTGTTTTCCTCAACCCTTCTCTGTCTATAAAGCCAACTTCCTCTGCTTAGTTCATTGGAACAATTATTCTATTTTTCATTTTTCTTTTTTTTTGAGACAGGGTCTTGCTCTGTTGGCCAGGCTGGAGCGTAGTGGTGCAATCACAGCTCACTGGAGCCTCGACCTCCTGGGCCAAAGCGATCCTCCATTCCATTCCATTCCCTGAGTAGCTGGGATTACAGGTGTGCGCCACCACGCCACATTTTTTGTAGAGACAGGGTCTTGCTATGTTGTCCAGTCTGGTCTTGAACTCCTGGCCTCAAGCAATCCTCCAGCCTCGGCTTTGCAAAGTGCTAAGATTACAGGAGTGAGCTGCTTCATCCAGATTCTTATTCTATTTCATAGAATGAAGTGTTGCCCTGACTCTAAAATCACAAATAAAGCCAATTAAGATATTTAAACTAAATTGTATTTTTTTCTTTTGATAATATATAATATACATATCTGTGATCTGTGAGTATAAACTTTTTTCTTCATGACAATTATTTCAGTCTCTGCATGTCTTATCAGCCACATCTGATCATAACAAGTCCCAGGTACATTTTCAAACAGGTGCACTTGGGACTGGCTTTTTTTCACTCAGCGTAAGCCTCTGGAGATTCATCCAGGTTGCTGTGTGTATGAATAGCATGTTCTGTTCTGTTTTTTTTTTTTTTTTTTTTTCTGAGTGTATTCCATAGTATGTTTGTTTAACCATTCTCTCCTTGAGAGACATCTGGGTTATTTCCAGGTTTTTTTTGCTATTATTCATAACACTGCAAAACCATTCATGTGCAGGTTTTGTGTATGTGGGAACATAAGACTTCATTTCTCTGGGACAAATGCCCAGGAGTGCCATTGCTGGATTGTACGATAGTCGCATGTTTGGTTTTTAAAAGAAACTGCCAAACTGTTTTCCAGAGCGTTTGCATTTCACGTTCCCACTGAAAATATATGAATGATCCGATTTCTTTGCATCCTGGCCAGCACTGGGTGTGATTACTTTGTTTTGGCCGTTCTTACAAGTGAGTAGTGCATCTCACTGTGGTTTCACTTTACATTTCCTTAATGGCTAATGATGTGCCTTTTCATACCCATATTTCTCTCCCTTATATCCTTTTCAGTGAAATATCTCTTCGTGTCTTTTGCCCATTTTCTAATTGGGCTGTTTGAATTTTTTCACAGTTACATTTGAGAGTTCTTTGTATATTCTAATTACTAGTCCTGTGTTTGAGTTGTAGCCTGCAAATATTTTCTCCCCATCTGTAGCTTTTCTTTCCATCCTCTTAACAGGATCTTTCAATGAGCAGGAATTTTTAAGTAGTTTTTTTTTTTTTTTTTTTTGAGACAGGATCTCACTTTGTTACCCAGACTGGAGTGCAGTGGCACAATCTCGGCTCACTGCAACCCCTGCCTCCTGGATTCAAGTAATTCTCGTGCCTCAGCCTCCCGAGTAGCTAGGACTACAGACATGTGCCACCACGCTCAGCTAACTTTTGTATTTTTAGTAGTGACAGGGTTTTGCCATATTGGCCAGGCTGGTCTTGAACTCCTGACATCAAGTGATCCGCCCACCTTGGCCTCCCAAAGTGCTGGGATTACAGGCATGAGCCACCGCGCCTGGCCTAGTTTTTAATTTTGATGAAGTCCAAATTATCAAATTTTCCTTTTATGAGTCCTGTTTTTGATGTCAAGTCTAAGAACTCTTTGCCTAGCCCTAGGTCCCTAAGGTTTTCTCGTATGTTTTTTCTAAAAATGTTATAATTTTATATTTAAGTTTATGATCCATTTTGAGTTAATTCTTGTGAAAGGTGTGAGACCTAAGTAGAATCTTTCTCTCTCTCTCTTTCTTTCTTTCTTTCCTTCCTTCCTTCCTTCCTTCCTTCCTTCCTTCCTTCCTTCCTTCCTTCCTTCTTTCTCTTTCCCTTCCTTCCTTCTCTTTCTTTTCTTTCTTTCTCTCTGTCTTTCTTTCTTCCTTCCTTTCTTTCTTTCTTTCGCTCTCTCTCTTTCTTTTTTCTTTCTTTCTTTCTTTTTTTTTTTTTTTTTTTGCCTATGGATGTCCAATTGCCTTAGTTAGTTGTAAAGGTGATCTTTTCTGTTTTTTTTTTTTTTTGAGACAGAGTCTAACCCTGTCACCCAGGCTGGAGTGCAGTGGCAGGATCTCGGCTCACTGCCACCTCCACCTCCCAGGTTCAAGCAGTTCTCCTGCCTCAGCCTCCTGAACAGCTGGGACTACAGGCATGTGCCTGTAGGGCACCATGCCTGGCAGATTTTTGTAGTTTTAGTAGTGATGGGGTTTCACCATGTTGGCCAGGCTGGTCTTGAACTCCTGACCTCAAGTGATCCATCTGCTTCGGCCTCCCAAAAAGCTGATCTTTGTTACATTGAATTGGTTTTGTGCCTTTGTATAAGATCAGTTGGGCATATTCATTTGAGTCTATTTCTGGGTTCTCTGTTCTGGTCCATTGATTAATGTATCTACTCCTCTGCCAAATACCAATCTTGATTAGTGCAGATATTAATATATACAAAGTCTTGAAATGGGGTAGAGTGATTCCCTCCCACTTTATTATTTTTCAAAATTGTTTTAGCTATTCTAGATCCTTTACCTTTTCATTTAAATTTAGAATAATCTCATCTATATCTACAAACAACCTTGCTGGAATTTTGGTAGAAATTACATTAAACCTATATATCAATTTTGGAAGAACTGACATCATTACTATGTTGAGCCTTTCAATACATGAACACAATATATCTCTCCATTTATTCAGATTTTCTTGGATTTCTTTCATGAGCCTCATGTAGTTTTCAGCATACAAATCCTGTATGTGTTTTGTTAGATTTATACTTCAGTAGTTCTCTTTCTCTCTTTTTTTCATGAGTGTAAATGATATTGTAGTTTTAATTTTGGTGCTAGTATATATAAATAAATAATTTTTTGTATAATTATCTTGTATCTTGCAACTTTGCTGACGTTACTTATTTGTTCCAGGAGTTTTGTTTTGTTTTGATTTCTTGGGATTTTCTAAGTAGACAAGCATACCTTCTCTTAATAGGCGTAGTTGTATTTCTTCCCCTTAAATCTGGATGCTTTTAATTTCCTTCTCTTGTCTCGTTGTACTGGTTAGAACCTGCAATATAATGTTGAATGAGAGTGGTGAGAGTGGACATTCTTGCCTTACTCTCAGTCTTAGCAGGAAAGCATTTTGTCTTTATTTAGCTGCTGGGTTTTTTGATAAATGAGCTTTATCAACTTAATATCAATATTTCTTTTTTTTCTAAGTTTTTAAAAGTTATGAGGGGTATTGAATTTTGTCAAATGCTTTCACTGCATTGATTGATATGATTCTGTGGTTTTTCTTCTTTAGCCTGTTAATATGGTACAGGGCATTTATTTTTGGATCTTCAACCAGATTTGCATCCTTGTGATAGATCCCCCCTTGGTCATATTACATGATTCTTTTAATGTATGGCTGAATTCTATTTGTCAATATTTTGTTAAGGATTTCTGCATTTATATTCATGAGGCGTATTGCTCTGTAATTTTCTTTCTTTTTTTGTATGATCACTGTATGGTTTTGACATCAGGTGAATACAAGCTTCATAAACTGATTGAGAAGTGTTACTTCCTCTTCTATTATCATGAACAGACTGTAGAATTGGTTTAAATTCTTCAAGTTCTTGCTAAAACTCTCCAATGATACCATCTGTGCCTGGAGATTTCTTTACTAGGAGTTCCAAAATTATCAGTTGAATTTCTTACACGGTTATAGGGGTTATTTAAATGATCTGTTTTATATTGGGTGAGTTGTGGTAGTTTGTGGATTTGTCTGTTTGTTGAGGAAGTGGTCCATTTCATCTAAATTGCCAAATTTATGTGCGTAGAGTTGTTCCTAGCATTCCCTTATCTACTTATCTATTGAATTATTAATTTCACCATGTTTATTATGCACTTAAATTTTTCTCTTTTTTAAATTGTGTGGTAAAACATATATAACATAAAATTAACCATTCCACTTTCTGTCTCTATGGATTTGATACTGTAGGTATCTCACTTTAGTGGGATCATACAATATTTGTCCTTTTGTGTTGGTTTATTTAACTTAACATAATGTCTTCAAGGTTCATCCATGTTGTAGCAGGTGTCAGAATTCTCTTGCTTTTTAATGCTAAATAATATTTCACTGCATGGATATCACACATTTGGTTTCTCTGTTTATATCTGTCGATGGACACTTGAGTTGCATCTACCTTTTGACTACTGTGAATAATGCTGCTACGAACATGGTGGTGCAAACACCTGTTTGAGTTCCTGCTTTTGGTTCTTTTGTGTGGATACCCAGAAATGGGATTGCTGGATCATATGGTAATTCTGTGTTTAATTTTTTGAGCAACTGTCATACTATTTTCCACAGTGGCTACACCATTTTACATTCCCAGCAGCAGGACACAGGATTCCAATCTCTTCTCATGCATGCCAACACTTACTATTTTGTGGTATCTCATTGTGGTTTTGATGTGCATATTCCTAATGATTAGTGACAGATATTGATTACCTTTTCTTGGACTTACTGGCCATTTATGTGTATGTGTGTGCTTTTTTTTTTCTTTGGTGAAATATCACTTGTCATCCTTATGATGTCTGCAGGGTCTGTAGTGAAACTCTCTTTTGCATTCCTTACGTTGATACTTTGTGTCTTTCATTTTTATCAGTCTTGCTAGTGATTTGTTGATTTCATTGGTCTTTCAAAGAAATAGCTCCTTGTCTCAAAAATGTTTTTTTCTTTTTGTTTTTAGTCCCATTGATTTCTTTTCCTATCTTTATTATTTCTTTCCTTCTGCTTGCTTTGGGTTTGTTTTGCTGTTCTTTCCCTAGGTTGATGAAGTGGGAGCGTAGATTGTTTGAGACTCTTCAAATGCATGCATTTTAATCCTATAAATTTTCCTCTCAGCACTGCTTTATCTGTGTCTCACAAATTTTGCATATGTGCTGTGCATTCATTTTAACTCAATTCACTGTCAGTTTTTCCCCCTTGAAGCTGCCTCTTTGATCCATGGATTATTTAGAAGAACGTTATTTAGTTTCCAAGTGTTTTGAGATTTGCCTTTTATCTTTCTGTTTTTCTTTTCTAGTTTGATCCCGTTTTGGTTAGAGAACACATTCTGTATGATTTTAACCATTTTAAATTTGTTGAGGTTTGATTACTTCGTTTGAGGACTAACTTGGTGTATGTTCCTTGCACACTGGAAAAAAAAAATCTGTATTCTGCTGTTGTTGGATGGAATGGTATAGAAATGCCAATTAGATCCTATTATAGGTTGATGGTGGTGTTGAGTTCTTTTGGGCTTGTCAAGGTCACCAAGGCTGCTTTGTTGACAAATCCAGTGGATATTTTCTTGTCTTCATCCAACTTGAACTCACTTGGGTTTTTGCAACAGTATCTTCACTCATCCTGCCTCAGTGTTGGTCCTTCTAGTCCATTTTCCATTTGGCAACCAGAGCTCACCTTCTAGCAGGTGAGTCTGGTCCTATGGGCTCTTCAGAGCATTTAGATTAATTTAAATTCCTTAGTCCAGCATGCAAAGCCCTTCACAATGTGGTCTTGGTCACCTGCCCAGCTTTGTTTTCTGCCATTCTTCCTTGTAACCCATGAACCAGCCGCCCTTGACCAATATCACTCTCCTTGAATAGGCTACCTCCCTTCTCTACTTAATGCTTTTGCATGCACTGTTTCCTGTGCATAGAACAACACTCAGGTTCCTCTTCATCCTGCCAGTCCTTCTCTTCCTCTCCATTCAGAATCCCCTCCTCCCAGAAGCCTGCCTTGAACTTTCTGCCCATTCCAATAGATGGACCATCTATGTGTTGTCTTACAGCTTTGCGGTTCTCCAGCTCAGCACTAATCACGCTGCCTTCCTTACTTTCAATTTGTCTGCTTTTCCCACTAGACAGGAGCCCTCTGAGGCTAAGGATTGTGGCTTACGGGGCCCATCAGGACACCTAGGGCTTAGCAGATGTGTAAATCCTGGCTGCTGAGTGAAGTAGAAGCAAACGGTCTGTACACTAGAACCCCAATAGTGAACTTGCCTCTTTTTTCTTTCTTGAAATGCAGTAGCCACTCCTTACTGCACCAAGGCCACAGGTGGAGCTTGCCATTGGACTTTCCAACTGTGTGCTCCTAGAGGGCAGCTCTGTTTTGGCCTTGCTCTCATCCCCCCAAACACTAGAGCGTGGGGGTTAGTTTCAGTGCTGATCTTTATTTCTCAGAAATTTTATTCTGTATTTACTTGAAGAGTTCTTTTAGAATTACTTAAGTACAGTGGGTTTTTCGATCATATGTTGCTTTTATGCACATATAAAAAGGAAAATACAAACACAACGAATGGTTAAGAAATTCCTGACACTCCTTTGCCTTCGGAGTAAGGGATGTCCTTGTTTTTCACACAGTATTGTGCTCTGAGCCATCAAGAGCCTTTGTCAGGCAGGATTCCTTAGAAGAATTCTCCTTGGCCGCCTCCAGGGTTGTCTCCCAAGGCATTGGTGCCTGTATCGCAGAATATGCTGGTGCCTCGGATGTTTGCTTGCATGTGCCTTCTCCAGTTCTCCCACCCAACTGACAGAACAATGACACCAAATTTTTTTTTTTTTTTTGAGACGGAGTCTTGCTCTCTTGCCCAGGCTGGAGTGCAGTGGCGCGATCTTGGCTCACTGCAACCTCTGCCTCCCTGGTTCAAGCAATTCTCCTGCCTCACCCTCCTGAATAGCTGAGACTACAGGTGCATGCCGCCACTCTCAGCTAATTTTTTGTATTTCAGTAGAGACAGGGTTTCACCTTGTTGCCCAGGCTGGTCTCGAACTCCTGAGCTCAGACAATCTGCCCGCTTCGGCTTCCCAAATGATACCAATTTTAAGACACATCCCAAGTGTAGCATCCTTAAAGTGTGAAAAAAAAAGTGAATCTTAGAGTTAACAAAATATGATTAAATAATCCTTCCTTTTCCATTGTTTTGAATCATTTTTACCTTATATTCCGTTTCCATACGAACACTAGGTCTAAGTTCTCTGTTCTCCTCCACCAGCCGATCAGTTCTTGTTTGAGTACCTAGCGCTCTGCCTTCTTACTACGGTGTGGAATATGCCTTCATGTCCAGGATGGCAAGTCCCCTCTTTATTCTTTTTTTTCAGGGTTATTAACCTAGCCTTATTTTTATTATCTATCTATCTATCTATCTATCTATCTATCTATCTATCTATCCATCTATCTATCTATCATCGATCTATTTTCTTGAGACAGGGTCTTGCTCTGTTGCTCAGGCTGGAGTGCAGTGAATTCCTGGGCTTAAGCGATCCTTCCACCTCAGCCTCCCAAGTAGCTGGAACTACAAGTGTGCACCATTGTGCCCAACTAATTCTTAGATTTTTTTGTAGAGAAGTGGTCTTGCTATGTTGCCCAGGCTTATCTGGAACTCCTGGGCTCAAGTGATCCTCCCATCTCAGCCTCTCAAAGTGTTGAGATTGCAGGCATGGAGCCACTGTGTCTGGCCTACTTTTATTTATCTGTATACATTTTAGAATAGGTTTATCAAGTTCCTTTAAAAAAACCCAAGTAGAATTCTGCGTTTTGTATTGAATTTATTGATTCATTACAGTGAATATATAATTTATAATTAATTTATAATATAATTAACACAAACTTAAATTACAAAATAATATAAAGAATGTTTTAAAGTAATATAATTCATTATAATTAATATCAATTTATATTCATTTATATTACAAATGAATATAAATAATCATGTTATATAATACATTGTATTATAGATTACATATTAATTAATATTAATCATTTATTATTTTAATCTATATTATTAAATTATTAATTATATTAATATTAATATTATATTTAATATGTCATTGAATTATTAATTATTATTTTAAATCCATATTAATAGATTAATTTGGTAAAAACTGATATCTTTATAAGTTATTCTATGCAAGAAATGGAATGTCTCCTTTTAATTCGCAGTATCTTGTGTTTTAAGTCACGCTTATTGAGGTATAATTTATACACAGTAAAATTCACTCTTTTTAGATACACATTTCTATGAGTTTTGACCAATGTATACCGCGATGTAATCATTGCCACAATCAAGATATGGGCTATATTTGGGGTCTGTCTTTACTTGGGGAGAGCCCAGTAATCAAGCCAAGGAATCAAGTGTTGATTCTGGCCTTCAGCCCCCTTTGAAAAGAGCTGGGGAGGAATCAGCACAGCCCCAGGAGTGGGGCATTTGCTGGTGGGGAAGGTGGGAGTGAGATTTGCAAATGGGCCTTTTAGGCAGGGTCCTTCCATGGGGGCTGGGGTGAGAAACGACCTCAGTGCTGCGCCCAAGTCACCCACTGGGTAGATTTTTTTTTTTTTCCGAGACAGAGTTTCGCTCTGTCGCTCAGGCTGGAGTGCAATGGCACGATCTCAGCTCACTGCAGCCTCTGCCTCCCAGGTTAAAGCACTTCTCTGCCTCAGCCTCCTGAGTAGTAGATATTATAGGCACCCACCACCACGCCTGGCTAATTGTTTGTATTTTTTAGCAGAGACAGGGTTTCACCATTTTGGCCAGGCTGATGTTGAACTCCTGACCTCGTGATCCACTCGCCTCGGCCTCCCAAAATGCTAGGATTACAGGTGTGAGACTCTGCGCCTGGCCCTTTGTTTTTTTTTTTTTTTTGAAATGGAGTCGTGCTCTGTTGCTCAGGCTGGAGTACAGTGGCACCATCTCAGCTCACTGCAACCTCTGCCTCCTGAGTTCAAGTGATTCTCCTGCTTCAGCCTCCTGCGTACCATAGTTGGGATTACAGGCATGCACCACCACGCCTGGCTAATTTTTTGTATTTTTAGTATAGATGAGGTTTCACCATGTTGGCCAGGCTGGTCTTGAACTCCTGACCTTGGGTGATCTGCCCGCCTTGGCCTCCCAAAGTGCTGGGATTACAGGCATGAACCACGGTGCCCGGCCCCACTGGGTAGATTTTAAGTTCATCTGGAGGAATGAATCCTTGCTTCCTGGTCTCCCATTTTCAGCTGTTTTGTATCCTTCCCCTCTGGGTTCCCCACTTTTCAAAGTTGTTGTTGTTGTTGGTGGTGGTGGTGGGTATGTGGGTCTATGTTTTAATTCTAACCATCTTTATATTAAGAGGGAAAAAGGTTTGTCTGACCGTGGCCAGGACAGAGAAGGTGCAGGGCACACCCGAGGTCCTGTGATGTTGTGGCAGCTGCCACCCTAGGTCTGGGGGCAGGAGATGGAGAGGGGAACCAGAGCAGACAGAGACAGAAAGTCACTCGGCAAAGAGCATCAGAGACCCTGAAAGTGCCATTCCTCCACCTGCAGCTCTCCTGCAGCAGCCCCCAGTGCTTCATGTCTGTGCACTTGCATTTCCAAAGGCAACTCTACGAAGGCCAGCCACAGCCCGGGAGACGCTGGGACATCTTCAGAGCTCTCAGCTCCTGCACAAGGAGCTCACTCACTTAGCTTCTGGATAAGCTGTCACTGGGTGTATAAAAGGGGTGAGGGCCGCAGACACCCATCTTTTCTTTCTTCTTTCTTTTTTTTTTTGAGATGGAGTTTCATTCTTGTTGTCCAGGCTGGAGTGCAATGGTGCGATCTCGGCTCACCGCAACCTCCGCCTCCAGAGTTCAAGTGATTCTCCTGCATCAGCCTCCTGAGTAGCTGAGATTACAGGTGCCCGCTACCACACCTGCCTAAGTTTTGTATTTTTAGTAGAGACAGGGTTTCGCCCTGTTGGCCAAGCTGGTCTTGAATTCCTGACCTCAGGTGATCTGCCCGCCTCAGCCTCCCAAAGTGCTGGGATTACAGGTGTGAGGCACCACGCCCAGCCTCCATCTTTCCTTTTTTAGAAAAATCTGAGAAATCCCATGGACCCTGGGAAGATGCCAAGGGCCCCTCACATGGATCTGCAGTTGGAAAAATTCCATTGATAATAGCTGCTGTGGATTGAGTCCTAGGTGACTGCCACTGTGCTACAAACCTTTGAGGTATTGTCAGTTACCCCCATGTGATGGTTAGTTTAATGTATTAACTTGAATGGGGCATGGAGAGCCCAGATATTTGCTCAGACATTATTCTCAGTGTTTCTGTGAGGGTGCTTTTGGATGAGATTAACACAAATCCATTGACTGAGTGAAGCAGATTACCCTTTGCAATGCACTGAATGTTCTTGTCTCTCCTCCCAAAATTCATATATTAAAAACCTAATCCCCAAGGTGATGCTGTCAGGAGATGGCGCCTTTGAGAGGCGGTCAGGTCACAAGGATTGAGCCTTCATCAGTGGGATTAGTGCTCTTATAAGAGAGCCCGCAGAGGATCCCCTACCCTTCTACCGTGTGAGGGCACAGCAAGAAGTTGGCCGTCTGCAACCTGGAAGAGGACTCCCACGAGAACCCCACCATGCTGGCATCTTGACCTCAAACTTTTAGCCTTTGGAATGATGAGCAATAACTCTCTGTTGTTTACAAGCCATCAAGTCTATGAGATTTTGTAAAAACAGCCCAAATGGACGAAGACACCCTCCGTCACGGGAGGGCCTCATCCAATCAGTTGAAGGTCTCAATGGTGTTCAGGGTTAGCCCTTTGCTGAGTGAGCAAGAACTCTCCTGCCTGATGGGCTGTGAGCTGGGACCTTGGCTCTCCCCGGTTCTGCAGCACCCCTCTGTTTTTCTGGGGAACTAAGGCACCACATTTTACAGATGTGAAGAATGAAGCTGAAGGCCAGGCATGGTGGCTCACACCAGCATTTTGGGAGGCCAAGGCAGTCAGATCACCTGAGGTCAGGAGTTCAGGACCAGCCTGGCCAACATGGTGATACCCTGTCTCTACTAAAAATACAAAAATTAGCCGGTGTGGTGGCATGTGCCTGTAATCCCAGCTTCCAAGGAGGCAGAGGCAGGAGAATTGCTTGAACCTGGGAGGCAGAGGTTGCAGTGAGCCGAGATGGCGCCACTGCACTCCAGCCTGGGGGACAGAGCAAGACTTCGAACAGATGCAGAGTGAGCTGGTCCAATGACCCCTGCACTTCTGCCTCGTGGCCCTCCCCAGAAGTAAACACTGTGACATTTTACAGTATGCTCAAATAGGCATACCTTCCAGATCTTTTCTTCACAATAATACACATACAACAGTTTGCATAATTGTCTGTACAAGAATAGATACACATACAGGCACAATATATGTGTGTGTCTATGCATTTATATATTTCTAGCTTTAGTTTTTTAAAAATATTAAAAACTACATAATTGTTTGAAACTTGCTTTTTTGTCTAAAAATATAACTTGGAGAACTTTCCACATGAGATCATTCAGTGACCTTCTGTGTGTTGACTGGTGTATATCAGTATTTCCTAGGATGTGTGCACTGCTATTCACTGTATCGTCTTATTCATGGACAGTTACTTCCAATCTTTCTGCTCAATTATGGCAATGCTGCAATGCACAGCCCTGGCTATTCTGTACTGCGTTTAAAAAAAATCAGATGGGACTCATTACAAAACGTACTATTACCTTATGTGGCACCAAGAAGGAAAAAGACGCTGCTAGTTACAATATGGCACAACATTCATTGTAAGACACATACAGTTCGGAGATGTGAACATGTGAAAAAATGTGTACCTTTGCTCTGATGTTTGAGCAAGTCTGTGGGAGAGCATCTTCGACGTGGAGGTGCTGGGCTGAGAGGTGGAAGCCGTGAGGTGGACAGTGCTTAGGGAGCAACACGGGCAATGCAAAGGCGGGAGGCTGGGAGGGACACCAATTCAAATCACTGACAGAGGCTAACAGATCGTCCCCCAGCAGGGCGGCGCGGATCCATCCTCCCTGTGGGAGTCTCTGAAAGTGGTGACAGGCTGGGCACGGTGGCTCGTGTCTGCAATCCCAGCACTTTGGGACGCCGAGGCAGGTGGATCACCTGAGGTCAGGAGTTCGAGACCAGCCTGGTCAACATGGTGAAACCCCGTCTCTACTAAAAATACCAAATATTAGCTGGGCATGGTGGTGGGTGCCTGTAATCTTGGCTACTCGAGAGGCTGAGGGAGGAGAATCGCTTGAACCTGGGAGGCAGAGGTTGCAGTGAGCTGAGATTAAGCCACTGCACTCCAGCTTGGGTGACAGAGCAAGGCTCCATTTCAAAAAAAAATGGTGGTGACTGACCTGCCTTAGTACCTTGGGAGGAGATGCACTGGTTTCCTATTGCTGGAACAAAGGACCCCACACTGCATGGCTTAGAACAACGGTTTTGGACGCCAGGAGTCTGAAATCACCACATCTGTAGGACCACACTCCCTCTGGAGGCTCTAGGGGAAAACCCTGCCCTGTCTTTTCCAGCTTCTGGGGCCCAGGTGTTTGTTGGCTTGACATGCAACACTCCAGTCTCTGCCTCCATCCACATGTGGCCTCCTGTGTCTCTGAGTCTCAAATCTTCTGCCTTTCTCTCATGAGGACACTTGTTATTGGATTCAGGGTTCACTTGGATTATCCAGGACAATCTCATCTCAAATCATTAACTTAATGACACCGGCAGAGACCCTTTTGCCAAATAAGGTCACATTCACCGGTTCCGGGTGGACCTATGTTTTGGGGGCCTCTATTCCAATCTGCCACAGGAGGTGACTTCCTTAGATGTGCTTGTCCACTCCTTAATTCCCCAGTGTCCAGACCAGAGCTGGTCACAGTGGCCCAGGAGCTGGGCAGACATAAGGGGTGGGCCTGTTTCTGGAGAAGCCCCGTGTCCCACCAGTACCAGAGGCAGAATGTGAAGACTGGGAGCACGGGGCAGGAGAGTTCCGCGGGCAGGCGGGTCGGGCTGCTCCAGGAACAGGGGAGGGAAGGGGACAGGGATGGGGAGGCTTCCCTCCCAGGGTACAATGGTTGCTCAGCGGAGGCCTGGGAGCCCCGGGAGAGACACGGGCATTCCGGGCCTGACCTAGGAGGGTCGGGCTGCATTCAAGAGCTTCAGAAGACTTCTGCAGAATCAAGATATTTTTAACTAAGGCTTAAGTCCTACTGACACCAAGGCCTCGATCTCGTCATCTGTAATCGCCTGTGACCTTATAAAACCTCTCCTCTCTTCTGGGGTCGCGTTCATCTCTTTCCTCTGAGCTGGCTGGAGGCTGGGCTGTCATCCACCATCCCTAGTAGCTATCAGGTCTCTATTTGGCAGTAGGCATGCAGGAAACACGCTCTTTGCCTACAAAACATACTTGTCCTGGAGGAGAGAAATGAAGGTAGAGTGGTCAAAATGCAGCATGGTAAGTGCTGAGTGCTGCATGCTAAGTGCTAAGTGCTGTGTGGCAAGTGTTGAGTGCTGTGTGGTAAGTGCTGAGTGCTGTGTGGTAAGTGCTGAGTGCTGTGTGGTAAGTGCTGAGTGCTGTGTGGTAAGTGTTGAATGCAGCATGTTAAGTGTTGAGTGCTGTGTGGTAAGTACTGAGCACTGTGTGGTAAGTGCTGAGTGCTGTGTGGTAAGTGCTGAGTGCTGTGTGGTAAGTACTGAGCACTGTGTGGTAAGTGCTGAGTGCTGTGTGGTAAGTACTGAATGCAGCATGGTAACTGCTGAGTGCTGTGTGGTAACTGCTGAGTGCAGAGTGGTAAGTGCTGAGTGCTGCGGGCCACCCAGGTGCCTTCCACTCCTTAGTGCCCCCACCCCCGTTTTACAGAAGAGGAAACTGAGACTCTGAGAGGGTGAGCTCCTGCTGTAGCCACCCAGTGGCGATGGGGAAGGGCTAGAGCTCCACACCGCACCCATCAGATCCCAAAGTCTTGCTCTTTCTGGAAAACTCAGGAGTGAGAGAGGTTTGGTGGGGTGATGCCTGTGCAGGGAAGGAGGGGAGAGTGCAGGATGGGGCAGGGAGAGCCTCCCACTGGGGTGCCCTCTGACAAAGCCTAGGACCCCCGAACAGGGAGCTCCAGAACAAAGGTTGCCTCAGGAGGGTCATGTGAGTGGCCCACCTTCCACCTTCCAGTTCCTCTAGGGCAGACAGGTGCCCAGAAATGTGGAGCTCATACCCCAGGCCTTGTGTGACTTTCCCAGGGCTGCTGTGATGAGTTACCACGAACTGGGCAGCTTAAAACAACGGAAATGGATTATCTCAAAGTTCTGGAGGCCAGAGGTCCGAGATCAAGGTGTCAGCAAGGCTGTGCCCTCCAAAGGCTGTAGGGGAGACCCCTTCTTGCCCCTTCCAGCTTCTGGCTTGAAGCTTCCTCACTGCAGCCTCTGTCTTTACACAGCCTTCACCTCTGCGTGTCCAGATCTCCCTCTCCTTATAAGAACACTGGTCTTTGGATTTAAGGCCCACCCGAATGCAGTAGGACCCCATCTGAACTAACTACATCCGCAAAGACCCTATTTCCAAAAAAGGTCACCTTCTGAGGTTTCGGGTGAGCATTTTGGGGGACACCATTCAACCACGTACAAGTCCTGTCCAGAACTGGAGGACTTTCTCGGAAAGGAGATCTAAATGGACACCTGCAGGGGCCAAGGAGGAGCGTTCTAGGCAGGGGATCAGCCTGGGCACAGACCCAGAGGCTAAAGACTGTGCAGCTGTTTCAGTACAGTGAGAACATTCTAGAAATGAGGAGGGTGGGGGTCACAGGCAGGCAGAGTGCCAAGGTCAGCAGGGCCGCATCAGGAAGGGGATGCTGAACCTCCCCTCCCCTCCCCCTCACTTCTTCCCCTTCCCCAGCACCTGGGCTGCCTGCAGCGACAGGTTCCAGTAACCCATGCTCCTATCAGAGCGCCAGCCAGAACTGGGGCCAAGAGTAAGAAGAGGATGGGGAGTGGGTGGGAGCACTGTTGCCGGGAAATGTCTGGGACACTTGCCCTACCTCACAGAGAGTGCCTGGTCACCTCTGATGCAGGACAGGTGCACTCAGGGGAGGAAGGCAAGGACCTTAGGACCTGTACATCCTCCTCTCCAGGTAGGAAGGTGGGAAGGTGGGAGGAGGGGCCCTTGGGGCAGCTCGGGACTGAGGCTTTCTCCCTCCAGGTGGGGCGGAGCTGCCTGCACCTGCCTTTCTGAGCTCCTCTTGCGTCGCTGGGGACTGGGGCGATTTCCAGGGCGTGGCACGGAAGCCCCTCTTCTTTTTGGATGACTTAAGCCCTCTTCGAATCTGAGTTTCTTCTTGACGGTTGATCCCAGCCTGGAGGGGGTTCCTATCTTGTGTGGGGGTTTCAGATCCAGACCCCAGTCACGTTAGACTGGAAGGCAGTTCCTACTCTGGGGCTCCCGAAAGAGACATTCCTGGAGAATCATCGTCAGCAACCCACCCCCGTGGCACCAAACGGCAGACCCCAGAGCACCGACTGCGCCTCCCTGCTCAGCCAGCAGGTTGCCATGGCGACGAGCCAGTGTAAGCATCTCCATCAATAAGCTGGAGTCTTCCCAAGACTCCTCGGGAGCCTGGCCCCCAGCACAGCCTTGGGGGTGGGAAAGAAACCACAGGGTTCCATACAGAGGTGATTAAACAGCAAGGAGAGGAACTGGGCATGAGAAAGGGTTCAGAGATGATTGCATCACATGGCTGTGTCTTTTGCAAGTCCAATCCTGACACTGCAGTGAGAATTATTTGTTTGGTGGGGAATGGCAGGGGATGTTCTGGATCCCAGACTGCGGTGCCCACCAGACTTTGATTTGGGGCTATGGGGGTGCAAGCTGTGAATCTGTCTTTTAGCTGGTACAGGTGTGCCCCTGTGGCCACACCAGGCCTTAATGAACCCACAGGGGTGCCCCAGGCTGAGCAAAATGTGGGCAGCAGTCTGCAGGCAGGAGTACATTCACTTCTGCACACAACTGAATGTGCAGACCTAGAAGGGATGGAAATAAGTGGGGGTCGGGCGCAGTGGCTCATGCCTGTAATCCCAGCACTTTGGGAAGCTGAGGCAGGTGGATCACTTGAGGTCAGGAGTTTGAGACCAGCTTGGCCAACATGGCGAAATCCCATCTCTGCTAAAAATGCAAAAATTAGCCGGGCATGGTGGTGGCAGGAGCCTGTAATCCCAACTACTCGGGAGGCTGAGGCACGAGAATCTCTTGAACTTGGGAGGCGGAGATTGCCGTGAGCCATGATTGTATCACTGCAACAGAGCAACACGGCAACAGAGTGAGACTGTCTAAAAAAAAAAAAAGTGGGGAAGCAGGGGCGTCCTCCGTGACCTGCTCTGCGATTTATGAAGAACTTTGCTCCAGTCTGAATCCTGTGCTCGGCACTAGAGAACCAAACAGCCTCTGCCAACTTGGGTTTGTAAAGGGACAGAGAATGTTACAGGATAATAAGGTCTTTCCCTTTGGCTCCCCACTTTCTCCAGGCATAATCTCGTCTACGTGGAAGACCATCCCTGAGCAATGAGCTGCCTGCTGAGGGGGTATGGTGAGTCGCACAGAGTTGAGGCGCCAAGGTTGGGGGGCAGAGCCGAACCACCCACCCCAGCCCTATTCAAAACACAGCAGGTCTGGGTTTCTCACATAGATTGGCTACCTCATTAGAATAACCTGAATATAAACCAGGGTCTTGTGGGGCCTAATCTCCAGACACTCAAAGAGGCTGGATCTGGCAGCCAAGAGGGATTAAAGGGGACTCGTGTCCCAGCATCTTTCCTCTCCTCCCCAGCTCTCTTAGATGCTATAACCTCTAACTCACCGATGACAAGGATCAGGCTGTGAGTCCATTTGGCCAGTCTGTAGTACCCAGTTATTTGATTAGACATGAATACTGTGAAGGCACATGGTAGAGGTAGTTGACATCTACAATAAGTTGACTTTAAGTAAAAAAGATGACCCTCGAAAATGCGGATGAGACTTGTCCCATCAGTGGAAGACCTTAAGAGCAAAAATTGAGGTTTCCCTGAGAAGAATAAATTCTGCCTCAAGCCTGCAGCATCTCCTCCTGCCTGGGATCCAGCCTGCTGGCCTGTCCTACAGATGCTAGACTTACTAGTCCCCATGATCATGCAAGCCCAAGAGACCTCTCTCTGGAGACCCCTGACACCAAGCTTTCTGACCTTGTCCAGGCAGCAATTAGGCAATTTCTCTCTCCTTCTCCCTCCCTCCTTCTCTCACTCTCTCTTTCTGTCTCTCCTCCTCCTCCTCCTCCTGCTTCTGCGTCGTCTTCTTCTTCTTCCTTCTTCCTTCTTCCTCCTTCTCCTCCTCCTCCTCCTCCTCCTCCTCCTCCTCCTCCTCCTCCTCCTCCTCCTCCTTCTTCTTCTTCTTCTTCTTCTGTTTTGAGACAGAGTCTTGCTCTGTCACCCAGGCTGGAGTGCAGTGACATGATCTCAGCTCACTGCAACCTCCACCTCCCAGGTTCAAGCGATTCTCCTGCCTCCACCTCCTGAGTAGTTGGGATTACAGGTGCCCACCACCACTCCTGGCTAATTTTTGTATTTTTAGGAGAGACGAGGTTTCACCACGTTGGCCAGGCTGGTCTTGAACTCCTGACCTCAAGTGATCCTCCCGCCTCAGCCTCCCTAAGTGCTGGGATTTCAGGCTGAGCCACTTCGCCTGGCCTCTCCAGCTCCTTTTGCGCTTTCCCTTTTTACTTCACCAATGGCCTGGATTCTCCACAACAACAGAAGCCCAGGAACTGACACCCCACATGAGATCCATTTCCTTTATTTCCTTTGGTCCAATGCCTCTCTCCTCCTCTTTCCAGTTCCACTCCCCAGGAGGCAGGAAGATGGAGCTGGGGAGAGGCAGAGACAAAGCTCTTTCCCTTTGAAATGGGCTGGGGTGGACCTGGGTGGGGCTGGAGGAAGATGGGACACACAGGTGAGATGATAAATCTTTCCTTCCTCGCGTAAGATTTTATTTGAAGATTGGATTCTACAGCCAAAGAGAAGTTGAAAGCCACTGGTCTAGACCAGCCCTTAGTCTAAGCTGGTGACTGAAGCTGAGGGTGTCAAAGTGGCTTAAGGTAGCCCTTGCAGCTTAAATGCAGGATGGAGGTTGGCATCGGGTCTTCTGACCCTGAAGTCTGCACTCTGTGCACCATGCGATGTCTCCTCTGCAGCAAACAAGCTGAATGAAGGTGCCATATACAGAGTGCAAAGAGGACCCTCAGAGCAAATTCCACGTGCGTGTGGGGGTGGGGGTGGGAAGAGTTCCATGGGGAGGGGGTCACATCCTTCTGAGGGAGACTGAAGAGGCCTTGTGAGAGAGATCTCATTGAAGGTGAACCTTGTGGTATGACCGGGCTCCAAGTGCTAGAAGGCAAGGGAGGGAAGACATTCCTCCAGGGGAGGGTAAGAGCAAGAGCCAGGGCCGGGGGAGCACTGGGGAGCATTGAGACTACAGCCAGAGGTCTCTATTGTGCTCAGCATGCCTGGAGCTCTGAGTCTACATGGGTGCAGCTGAAGAAAAGACCAGAAAGGTTACTGAGGCCATGTCTGCATGGCTTTGCATGGCAGGTGGTTGAGTGTGTGCCGAGTTTGTTTGGCAGTAAGGAAGTTTAGGGCTTTGAGCAAGACAGTGGCCTCCTGGATTGTGGTACACAGTGGGCAGAGCCTAGAGCTGGGAGGCCAGTGAGGACCAGGATGCCAGAAGGACGTGCAGGGCAGAAGGGGAGATGTAGCTTTGCCTGGAGGCTGGGCGATCTGTTCAGGCTTGAATCTAAGGGTAGAAATGCAACAGGGGAGTGACCCCTGAAGGGGTGAAAGCTGCCTCAGCAAAGCCATCAACAAAATCCATTGATACTTGAAATGGACCAAGGGGTCTTCTGTTTAGAAGAAGCTGCTTGTGGTCCAGCACAGTGGCTCACACCTGCAATGCCAGTGCTTCAGGAGGCTGAGGTGGGAGGATCACTTGAGGCCAGGAATTGGAGATCAGCCTGGGCCACAGAGCAAGACCCCATCTCTACAAAACAAAACATTAAAAAATTAGCCAAATGTGGTGTCTCACACCTGTAATCCCAGGTTAAGGCGGGAGGATTCCCTGAGCCCAGGACTTCATGGCTGCAATGAGCTGTGATTATGCCGCTGTACTCCAGCCTGGGTGACACAGCAAGACCCTATCAAGGAAGAAGAAGGAGAGGAAGAAGAAGAAGAAGAGGAAGAGGAAGAAAAGAAGAAGAAGAAGGAGAAGAAGAAGGAGAAGAAGAAGAAGAAGGAGAAGGAGAAGGAGGAGGAAGAAGGAGAAGGAGAAGGAGAAGGGGTAGGGGAAGGGGAAGAAGAAGAAGAAGAAGAAGAAGAAGAAGAAGAAGAAGAAGAAGAAGAAGAAGAAGAAGAAGAAGAAGAAGAAGAAGAAGAAGAAGAAGAAGAAGAAGAAGGAGAAGGAGAAGGAGAAGGAGAAGGAGAAGGAGAAGGAGAAGGAGAAGGAGAAGGAGAAGGAGAAGGAGAAGGAGAAGGAGAAGGAGAAGGAGAGGAAGAAGAGGAAGAGGAAGAAGAAGAAGAGGAAGAGGAGGAGGAGGAAGAAGAAGAAGAAGAAGAAGAAGAAGAAGAAGAAGAAGAAGAAGAAGAAGAAGAAGAAGAAGAAGAAGAAGAAGAAGAAGATCTTTCTGTGACATTGTCACAGAGGGAACAGGCGAGTTCCATTGGCATTGTATTATCTTCCTAGGTCTGCTGTAACAAATTCTTACAAACTGGGTGGCCTAGAACAATGGAAGTGTCCCTTCTCACAGTGATGAGGTTGGGAGTCTGAAATCAAGAGGTCATCAGGGTCGTGCTCCCGCCAGAGGCCCTGGGGGATTCTGTTCTCTGCCTTTTCCAGCTTCTGGTGGTCATCTTGATTCCCACACTGGTGGCACCATTCCAACCTCCACCTCTGTCTTTATGTGCCCTTTTCTTCTCTCTGTTTTTCTCTTCTTGAGTTTCTTTTATTTTTATTTTTTCTTGAGACAGAATTTCACTCTTATTGACCAGGCTGGAGTGCAGTGGCACGATCTTGGCTCACTGCAACCTCTGCCTCCTGGGTTTGAGCGATTCTCCTGCCTCAGTCTCCCAAGTAGCTGAGATTACAGGTGTCCACCACTACACTCAGCTGATTTTGTATTTTTAGTAGAGACAGGGTTTTACCATGTTGGTCAGTCTGGTCTCAAATTCCTGACCTCAGGTGATCCACCAGCTTCGGCCTCCCAAAGTGCTGAGATTACAGGTGTGAGCCACTGTGCCCCCTCCTCTTGAGTTTCTTATAAGGACATTTGTCACTGAGATAATCTAGGAGGATCTCATCTGAGATATTTCACTACATCCACAAAGACCCTTTTCCCAAATAATGTCACATTCACAGGTGCTGGGGATTAGGATGTGAACATAACAGGTTTAGGGGGCACCGTTCAACCTGCCACAGGCATGCAGAGGAGTGAGCTCCATGGGGGTGCCCCAGCCTCTGAGCTGCTGCAGCTGGTCTATGTTCTGGTTCTGTCTCTACCTGCCTTCCCCTTCATACCCTCCTTGGGCATTTTTCACCCTCTTTTTTTCCCTGGGTACCCACTGTTCCTTCTGTAGGAACCCACCTGCGTTTGTTCCGTCTAAGCAATACCCCATCTTCTCACCTCCTTTCCTCCAGGAAAATGAGCATATTTTGCATCCTGTCTGTAACCTGGCCTTACAAACCCTCCTGTCCTCATATCATAAAGATCCAACATACTGTGTGTGGTCCAAACAGTGGCCTGGATCCTGGACATTACCAGGTGCGGGTTTGCAGCCCAGCTCAGAGCTACATCAGCACTGCGGTCCAGGCCAAATCCTCTGACTTCCCGGGTCTTTCATTCCCATCCACATCACAGAGATAACAAGGCCCTGTGCTCTTTTTTTTTTTTTTTTTTTTTTTTTTTTTGAGACAGAGTCTCACTTAGTCGCCCAGGCTGGAGTGCAATGGCCGATCTCGGCTCACTGCAAGCTCCGCCTCCCGGGTTCACGCCATTCTCCTGCCTCAGCCTCCCGAGTAGCTGGGACTACAGGCGCCCGCCACCTCGCCCGGCTAGTTTTTTGTATTTTTTTAGTAGAGACGGGGTTTCACCGTGTTAGCCAGGATGGTCTTGATCTCCTGACCTCGTGATCCGCCCGCCTCGGCCTCCCAAAGTGCTGGGATTACAGGCGTGAGCCACCGCGCCCGGCCCCCTGTGCTCTTTTGACTGAAAAAAAAAAAAAAAAAGTTTCTGGAATGCATTTCCCTCCACCCCCATCTTGGCAATCTCTACAATAATAGGCTTAATTATTTAAATTTAATTTGTTAGAAGTCTGATGTTTAATTTGAGAAACCTAATGAATGATTAACATTTAATAGTAAAATTTAATATCTATTAACTTGAGCTTAAATATATAAATGATTTAATCTCTTAATTCGATGCCTACTTTTTAAAAACAGATAGGAATTGCCCCACAGAGTCATCACTCCCTAAGTAAGCGCTTGGCAAAACGGCCACCCCATTCTCTGTATGTGAAAAACAGCACAGAGCGGGTCTTGAGTCCTCGGATGTACACGGAGAGGAGAATTGATCAAGAGGAGGTTGGGGGGCCCCGTTGTCCAGTGCCCAGATCCAGGAGCAGCTGTGGTCACGGAGGAGGCTGAGCTACAGTTTAGCTGCAAAGTACCTTCAGTGAACACCTTCCCCTAGTGGTGACTGCTGCAAAGGGGGTGGCCTCCCCCCAGGGAAGGGGAGGGAGCAGGCAGTCTGAAGAAGGAGGCTTCTTACAGGGACATCAAACTGCACATAAATAGACTCGCCGTGCTTTTTATTTGAATATTAATTGGCATTGATGAACGGCATGTGTCTAGTTACACTGGCAATTAGTTACCAATGAGGTTCTGGGACGCCACACTGCTCCTGTAATTCCGATATGGAGGTTCCTGGAAAGCGCCGTGGAGCTCTCCCTGAAGCCGATGTCCTTGCGGGGAAGGGTGGCTGCCTGAATCTCTGCAGAGGCCATGTATTTGCCTTTGCATGGATGTGCTACGCAACAGCCCACAGGACGGATTCTAACTGCACCCTCTGTCTAGGAGGGAACCATCTGCGGGTGAATGAGTCCTGTGAGTCCTGGTGTCTCAACCATTCCTGGCTTCTGGGATTTAAGGAGAACAGGGGAATGTGTCCCCCCATTTCCTTGCCCTTTTGGGAAGCTGGGGACCTTCCTCTGGTCAGTCTGTCCTCAGAGAGAAGAGTGAGGGAGGCAGCCTGGACACGGGGCCTGGAATCCTGGGCAGGGCAGGGTCCAAACGCACAGGCCATCTGGCCAGGGGACGTCCTGCAGTGCTAGGTCGGCTACCCAGGATCTTCTGCGACCTCTGGCCAACATCCAGGAAGGCCCAGCCTGGAGTGGGCTCACTGTAGTCTCATGTCACTACACGTAGGGCAGCATCTCCCTCCTGACTGAAGCCCCTTGAGGACATCTGCCTGGCCCTGCCCGTCTGTGTGTGCCCTGCCTCTACTACCATGCCCAGCACATGGCGGGTGCTCCAGGAGAGAGGCAGAGGAGAGAGACTCAGAGCCCAGGAGTTGCTGACCGCTGAAGGAAGTAGGAATCTGCTAGTCATTGAACCTGTGTTAGGGAGGTATAAAAGATGGGGGTGGGGGCGTTTCCTAGCGGAGCTGTCCCGGGTAGGTCAGTGCCCATAGCCCCCTGACCAGTATCTCCTTCCAGCCTCAGCCCCCACCCCAGACCCACCTTCTCCTTCCTCCCCCACCCAGGGACCCCCATCCCAGCTGGGCTGGGGCAGGGAGAAGGCACCCTGACGTCCCGGGCTCTGCTGCAGGGGTGCTCTGAGAGCAGCAGATGAAAAGCCACCTCTGCTGGGGGCTAATCCTCTCACCTCCACGCTCCCCGTGGCTGCCTCGCCCTGCGGCTCAGGCTGAAGGATCTTGGGGAGTTTTAAATGGAGGAGAAGGAGCATTTCTGATCTCATTTTCCAGTATTTCAGCTGTGCCATAATCTATTTACCACACAATTTGTGTCACTTTGATAAGCGGCTGCTTCAAGACTGCATTTATTAAAATCAAGAGCGGGGACAGCTTTCAAGTCTCTCAAGAATTGTAATAAATGTTTGAAATTAGTCATTACGGTGTTTGCCATGGTTCATATCATACACTCCATCTCGGTGACAAACGGTCACGTCTTGCTCACGTTCTTTTTGGGTGATGATGGTGAAGGCTTCACTTTGACACCCCTGCATGGGGCTTGGGAGGGGGCGCCGTGGGTGAGAGCCCTTCTGGGGGCAGCCAGGGTCCCCCGGGGCCACAGCTCAGCCCCGTGAAATGCTCTTTTAGCCTAAGCTTCCGTACTTAAAGAGGAGTGAAACGGCCCAGAGAGACTTTTCTTCCCTTCCCTCCTCCCCCATCTAAACCACCAGGCTCTTATTTCATCCTGGGTGACAAGGCCTCTCCTCCACCACCACCCCTGCCCAGCAGTGGCATCTAAGGACGCTGCAACTTTGCAACTGGTTTACTGTTTCCTTTGGGGGGTTTTGTAGCTGCAGGAAGTAACCCTGGCCAAAACAATGTCACATTCCTAAAGGCTCCAGTACAGCAGGGCTCTGAGCCCCAGGAAGGGGAAAGGAGGGTCCCAGAGGCCGTCAGAGGCTTATTCAAAGACTGTATAGGAACCAGGCACAGAGATGGGACTCCCAGAGCCATGCTCCTCCTTCATGGTGACTTGTGGCTCCCAATCCTAAAGAGACACTCGGGAGATGACAATCAGAGCGTGAAAACCATCAGCATTGGAGGCAAGCTAGGAATGAGGCCCCAGCCTTGGCCATCGGGAGCTCTTTCAGTTGGTTTCTGTGTTCCTTTGACATATCCTAAATATATATATTTTATATATATATAATATATTTGACATATCCTAAATATATGTGTGTGTGTGTGTGTATATGTGTGTGTGTGTGTATATATATATATATATATATATATATAGAGAGAGAGAGAGAGAGAGAGAGAGAGGGGGAGAGAGAGAGAGTGTCTTGCTCTGTCGCCCAGGCTGGAGTGCAATGGTGCTTTCTCAGCTCACTGCAACCTCCACCTCCCGGGTTCAAGCGATTCTCCTGTCTCAGCCTCCTGAGTAGCTGGGATTACAAGCACGTGCCACTACGTCTGGCTAATTTTAAATAAATATATATTTTAAAAAGAAGCACAATTGTGCCAGCTGGAGATGGCTGTGTGGATTTCTGTGTGTGTTAGTGCACTTTCATGGAAGCTGGAGATGGCTGTGCGGATTTCCGTGTGTGTTAACGCACTTTCTACTTTGCAAGCAGTTGCAGAGCCTTGGTTTTCACTCTTCTGCGTAAGCTCCTGCCCCCACCACCCCCATGGCGGCCGCACTTCCAGGGTGATCCCTGCACCTTAGGACCCAGAGCCCGGCTGCTCCAGGTGCTCCTGGAGGTTGCCGAGGCGGAATCCCTGCTGGAAAACCGTGGCTGCTCCTTGGAGGCCTAGGTGCACGTTCAAAAGCATGCTGGCGTCTCATAGCCTGCTCTTTGCAAAGGCCTGGAAGTGGGTCAGCATCCACTTTAACGCCAAGACCCACCTTGAGAAGGAGTGTCTAACAGCCCAAGGTCAGGCCTAAAATCAATGAGATTAAGAATCTCCTGCAGGATTGCATTGGCCTTACCTGTATGCAGGGCCTCCTTCTGCAGTCAACCCTGGAAGCTCTGAGGTTGCTGGTTTAGCAGGATAATGCCTACACCCTCATTAGCATCTGACATTATTCTGGTACATTTGTCACAATTAATTAATCCATACTGGCACATTGTTATTCACTCAAGCTCATAATTCATTCAGACTTCCCTAGTTTTTACCTACTGTCCTTTTTCTGTCCCAGGAGCCCATCCAGGACCCCACATGACACCCAGGCTTCATCTCCTTGGACTCCTCTTGATTGTGACAGTTTCTCAGTCTTTTCTTATTTTTGGTGACCTCAACAGTCGTGTGGATTCCTGGTCAGGCATTTTGTAGCATGTTCCTCTGTTGGAGGGTTGTCTGACGTTTTTCTCATGATTAGACGGGGGTTATGGGTCTTGGGGAGGAAGAGCACACAGGTAAAGTGGTGCTGTCAACATGTCATATCAGGAGTGCGCACTATCAACAGAACTTATTGCCACTGATGTTGACCTTGATCGCCCGGCCGAGGTCGTGTCTGTCAGGATTCTTCTCTGTGGAGTTGCCTTTTTACCCCTTTTCCATATTGTACTCTACACAAGGAAGTGACTGTGCAGAGCCCACACTTGAGCAGTGGAGAGTTATGTTCCACTTTCTTTTTTTTTTCTTTCTTTTTTTTTTTTTTTGAGACAGAGTCTCGCTCTGTTGCCCAGGCCGGAGTGCAGTGACATGATCTCGGCTCACTGCAACCTCCACCTCCCGGGTTCAAGAGATTTGCATGCCTCAGCCTCCCAAGTAACTGGGGCTACAGAAGCCTGCCACCGTGCCCAGCTAACTTTTGTACTTTTAGTAGAAACGGGGTTTTGCCATGTTGATGTACCACCTTCTTGAGAGTGGGATATGTACATACATTCTCTGCAAGCTAGATTTACGTATTCTTCCTCATTTATTGTCCTATTTAACCATTTATTGATATCCATATAGACTCATGGCTATTTATTTCATACTTTGGGTGATGACCCAGTACAATGTTATTTACTTTGTTGCTCAAGTTGTCCCAGCCTTGGCCATTGGGAGCTCTGTTGGTTCCTGTGTTCCTTTGACATATCCCATCAACGTGGGTTTTCTGGTTTTTTTTTCAGTATGTCCTTACTTTCTGACACTGCGTCATGCTCCAGACTCATTTCGTATCTTTCCAGACCCAATCCAAGAATTAGTCATTTCTCCAAGGAGCCCTCGTTCTTTTTACTGGAGAAGGTAGAAACCACAGGCTGGTACAGAGTGTGTTTATAACTCCTGGGGTATCATTGTTTTTTAGGCCCTCTCAACAGACAGGACAAAAGATATACATGTTTATACTAATCCATATATATACACACACACACACACATATATATATATATACACATACACATACACCTTTCTAAATGCAGCTACTGTATCTATGTTAAGTATAGTTCATCTATAAATACATATATTAAATGTGAGTTGATAGTGATTTCTTCAACTCTCATCCATAATTGCATGCATCATTCTAACCTTCTCTCCTTGCTTGTTTGAAACTCTTCATTCAAATGCAATGTGAAACTGCGATAGAGGCTGGTTTGGCTGGTATTTGTTCCTGCTTCCTGGGGAAGAATCTCTAAACCCTTGAATTTCCTGTGACAGGAGAATCTTTGTTGTTCACAGTGGGCCCCTTGGACAATTCCTGAGGTTGTGCTAAGGAGGTAACACATGGTGGGCCCCTAGGTACTTCATTCTAATGAGATGATTCAGGATGGAGGCTGGCCAGGCCAGAAAGGCCAACTGTGTGATTGGAGGGATGGAGGGATGGGGCTTTGAACCACATGGTATCAGCTTAGCCTCCAGGGAGGAGATTGAGCTCAATCCATGTGGCCAGTAACTCAATCAATCATTCCTACATAATAAAACCCCATAGAAACTCTGGTCCTCCGGCGGGTCCAACCTGCAGACTTTGTCTGAATGACGGATGAAGGAACGCACTCAGAGACAGGTCTCCAGTGAAAGAGCGGGCTGGGGACTGGGTTGCTTACAGACCCTGAGGAGGGGGTTGTAAAGAGTCAGCAGCCATGGCCTTGACTAGCTGGCACTGCAGGCATTTATTCAGCACAGATTTCATGACAAAGGCTTTGAGTCAACACACTTGTGGTTAATCAGCATGGTCACCCCCCACCCCAGAGAGAGGAGTCTTGTGTGCAAATGATTAAAGGCCAGGTTCTGAGGCCTAAGTAAACTAACTTACCAAGATTAGTTTCTTTTTTTTTTTTTTTTTTTTTGAGACAGAGTCTTGCTCTGTCGCCCAGGCTGGGGTGCAGTGGCCGGATCTCAGCTCACTGCAAGCTCCGCCTCCCGGGTTTAGACCATTCTCCTGCCTCAGCCTCCCGAGTAGCTGGGACTACAGGCGCCCGCCACCTTGCCCGGCTAGTTTTTTATATTTTTTTAGTAGAGACGGGGTTTCACCGTGTTAGCCAGGATGGTCTCGATCTCCTGACCTCGTGATCCGCCCGTCTCGGCCTCCCAAAGTGCTGGGATTACAGGCTTGAGCCACCGCGCCCGGCCTAAGATTAGTTTCTTTACATCCTTTTGTTATCGAACTTAAGCTCTTAAGAGAATTCTGTTGCCTTCAGTTAAATTTTCTTTTGAAGCTTTGCAAACCCCAGCCTTCTAAGAACATTTGTATCTTTCTACAATTTTTCCCAACACCCTGATCAATCTCCTACAGTCCCCAAAGCTTGGGTGAACTTCCCTGGTTAACAACACTCTGCATATTGTGCACATCAGTGTGGCGGGAAAATGATGCATCCTGATTCCAGAGGGAGAAGATGCAGAAGCTTCACATTTGGGGCCCTCCCTGACCTTGCCTTATGAGTCTCTTCTTTCAGCTAGTCCTGACTGTATCTTTTTTGCTATAAGAAAACTGTAATAGCAAGTATAATCCTTTCCTGGGTCCTGTGAGGCACTGTTGCAAATTACCAAACCTGAGTGGGTCATGGGAACGCCTGCATTTGTAGCCAGCTGGTCAGAAGAGAGGGGCCCCCAAGCTTCAGCTGGTGTCTGAAGTGAGGGCAGTCTGGGGAGGACTGTGTCCTTGACTTGTGAGGTTTGGCCTAACTCTGGAGAATTAATGTCACAACTGCCTTGTAGAAGCTACCTCCCACCATCTGTCCTCCATTGACCTAGTTGTTCAGTTCCTGTAGACATATATAGGTGCTTTCAGAATTATTAACCCATACCAATATGGGACACAACTTTATCAATTACAGCACAGTGCTTGTGTACAGCTCCTTTTGCCTCTAGTTTCACAGACTCTGCTCAGTTCCAAAGTTACTTAAATCAGCATCTTTTCCTCTGTCCACATTGGCGAGACTGTTTCATGCCTTTGGAATATGTTTGGATTCTTTGGTCACATTCTGCATTCCACCTTAGAATCTCCTGACCTCTTAAATGACTTTAAAAAGTTTGCATACATTAAGATTCATTCTTTGGGCCGTAAAGTTCTATGGGCTTGGGCAAATGCAGAGCGTCATGCATCCACTATTGCAATATCACATACAATAGTTTCACCCCAAAAGACTCTGAATTTCCCCTCAGTTTAAAAAATATCAGATATATTAAGGTATAGTTTATATACAACAAAAGTCATCCTCTGTAAGTGTACCATGTACAACATTTTGGAAAATGTGTATACCCACGTAACAACCATCATAATTAAGATATGAAATATTTATATCACCTGAAAATTTCCCTCATGTCCCTTTGGGGACATTCGCTCCCTTCCCAGCAGGCAATGCTGATCCACTTGCTGTTCCTAACATTTTGTCTTCTCTGGAATATCACATAAACAGAATCACAGATTACACTATTCATTATTTGTTTCTACACACAGAACACTTTTCATACCAAATGTGTGGGCTTTTTTCCCCACCAACAGTCAATTCTCCAACTCTCCAGACACCAACTGGGTGTCCAATGGTTCAGCTCATTAACTGCCAGAGTGAGTGTCAGACCCCACAGGTTAAGGGCTCCATCCCATAAGACTGCCCCCACTGCAAGTATTGGGTCCCCAGGGTACCCACACTTCTGTCCAGCTTGGCTACACAGTGAAGAGTTCTTATGCTCCCCTCCTTGGATTTGACAGTTTGCTGGAGTGATTCATAGAACTCAGGAAAAACAATTTGCTTACATGTACTGCTTTACTATTAAGGATACAATTCAGGATTAGCCAAATGGAAGAACCTGCTTAGGGCAATGTATGAGGGAAGGGACAGAGAGCTTCCACACCTTTCAACCACCCATCTGTCACTTCCACATGTTCACCAACCCGGATGCTGTCTGAACCCCATAGTTTAGGGGGTTTGATGGTTCTGTTACACAGGCATCATTGATTAAATCATTGGCCATTGGTGATTGACTCAATCTCGAGCCATTCCTCCCTCCTCGAAGGTCACTGGGTGGAGCTGAAAGTTCCAACCCTCCAATCACATGGTTGGTCTTCCCTGCACCCAGCCCCATCCTGAAGCTGGGTAGGGGGCTCCAGCCGCCAGTCATCTTATTAGCATACAAAAAGACAACTTCGGGGATTCCAAGGGTCTTAGAAACTCTTGTGTCAGGAACCAAGGACTGAGACTACATACCATAACAAAAGACACTACTATCACCCCTATCACTCAGGAAATTACAAAGGCTTTAGGAGCTCTGTGCCAGGAACTGGGATGAAGACTAAATATATATTTCTTATTATATCACAACATCACACCATCTTTTATGCATTGAGCTACCTCTGGCTTCTTTCAGTTGGCATAATGCCTTTGAGATGCATCCACGTGGTTTCATGCGTCAATGGTTATTTCCTTTTTTAGTATGGAGTTATCTTTCAGTGTAGGGCGTACTTTGCTTGTCGATCTATTCACTAGATAATAGATATTTGCATGTGACAAATTTTGGGCTATGATAAGGAAGGATCCCATGAGCATTGATGCATAGATCTGTGTACGCACACATGTTTTTATTTCTCTTGGGCTGAGATTTCTGGGTCATATGATAAGTATATGTTTAGCTTCATAAGAAACTGCTGGTTTTCCAAAGTAGCTGAACCATTTTACATTCCCACCGACGTAGGAGAGTTCCAACTGTTCCACATTCTCATCAACATTTGGTGTTCTCAGTCTTTAAATTTTATCCTTCTAGCAGCTGCATAGTAGTATCTCATTTTGTTTTTAGCTTTCATCTCCTGGATTAATGATGCAAGCGTCTTTGCATGTGCTGATTGGCCTTTTTAAAAAATGTATTTAAAAGGTTAAATTACTATATATAAGCAACTCATGGACCAAACATGTTGGTCCATGTTCATAGTCTAAACAGTGGACGTCCCTCTCTCTCCTGTCTGCGTCCTCCATTCAAAGTGACCACTTTCACTGCCTGGGTGTATGGCCTTCCAGACCAGGGTCTGTGCATGAACAGTGCGCCTGTGCCTCTTCCCATGTCAGCATCCAGAAACCTACCTTGTTCTTCATAACAGCTGCAGATTCCATTCTTTTACCATTCTAAACCTAGAATCATCCTTGTATCCCCCTCCCTCCACCCTCTTGTCTAAACCATCACCAAGGCCTATGATTTTACTGTCCTCCAAGTATCTCGATCAACCTCCTCTCTCCACCTTCTTCACCACCATCCAAATCTCCGTCACCTCTTGCCTGGACAGTGGTCCCTACCTCCCAACTCTTCTCCTGCCTCCTACTCCATTCTCTGTAGAACAACTGGAGTAAATTTTTCAAAACGCAAAAGCGATAATGTCATCCTTCCCCACTTAAAGCACTCAGTGCCTTCCTTAAAGGTCTGAAGATAAAGCCCAGATGCCGATGGTCACCTGCAGCAGGTGGGCCTGTCCTCCTCCCTGCTGCCTGCCCCCACTTTGAGCTCCAGCCCACCTGCCCAAGGTCAGCCATCAGATACACAGCAGCCCTCAGCACGGGCTGGGAATGCCTCCATCCTTTCCACCCAGGAAACCTCTGTCTCTCCTGAGATCTCGCCCCAATCCGTCACTTCCTCCGAGAAGCCTCTTCTGATCTCTCCTGATCTTCCATTGCCAGGGGATCTTCCCCTTGTTCCTCCTGGTTCTCAATCCCACTGCCTCTTCTTCCTGGCCCACGTCACAGCCACACGTTTTTGTGGATCCAGAGATTGTCTGATGAATGGTTGGCACCATTCGTTCCCAGTCCACAGGTCCCATCCCGAGGGCAGGATGGGGGATTGTATGGGGAGGTGCTGAATCCCAGCAGGCACTTAGCATGCTCAGGTGAGCAGGCCCCTTGTTCCTGGTTGTGGCCAACACCTCTTCTCCAGGCCTGCCTTGGCTGCTCTTCTCCTGGAGCTCGTGTTCTGCTGGGGCTCAGGCTGGTGTCTGCCTGGCAGGGCCTCCTGACAGCACCTCACCTGGGCAAGGCCTGGTGCCACCCAGAGTGTGGGGACTGATGTCCAGAGGGGACGGAGGTCAAAGTCCAGTCCCATGACCATCTCCCAGCCCAAGCAATGAAGCATCCCTCCCACCCCTCCCGTCTGCTCCCTGCGGCCACGCTTCTCAGTAAAATCCCCCAGCAAACCCGTCTCAGGCGGCCCTGTTTCTGGGTCACCCAGGCTAAGACACCAATTTTTTATTCTTACCCTTGGGTTTTTATCTATTAGGATACACAGGATTCTATGTGGAAAGCCCGCTTTGTAGCCTTTGTTTGGGTGTGGGGGACCCCAGGTTTTCGTGCTGGGTGTAGGAATCCTTGCAGGAGCCTCCTTTCTCTCCAAGGGCCATTTCCTATCCTTTCTTGCCTCCCTGTCTTTCCCCTCTCCCGCTTGCTTTCAGAATTGTCTTGCGGGCATGCCCGCTGCTGGTATTTAAACATGCAGATCCCGGCTTCTGTTTTGCATGAATGTGTGACCTTGGGTAGAGCTGCTCGTGCAGGATGGATGTGTTGTGCTTGCATTCAATCATCGGGAGCAGCCCAAGCCTTGAGAAACCACAGAGACCCGGTTTCCCATCCCCGGCCTCGGGATGGTAATGAACTTCTGAGAAATGGCTCATCAATAAATGGAGCTAAGAGCTCAGGGCAGCGAACCCTCTCTGTCAGGACCTTAATTACAATTGCAGACGTACGTTGGGGGGTGGGGAGCCACAGCAGGGAGGCAGGATGGGGTGCTTATGGTTAACCCCTGATTTCTCGGGTAGAGGTGGGGGGACAGGCGAAGTGAAGTCCTCCTCTCTGGGGAGGACAGGTGGGGGCTGGGGAGGCTGGGATTTGATTTTTGGGAGGAGTTGGTCCATTTGTCCGTCTCTTTCTGCCTACACCAAGCTGTGAGCCCAGAGGTTTTCCCAGCTGGGCAAGACCTGGCCCCGGGGAGGCTGCCCCGTTCTCCATGAGAGCCCCTGGTTCGGAAGGAGCTGCCCCTCGTGCGTTTTGGTCACGCCATGGTGGCTGTGGGGGTCTGTGCTGGGCCCCTGGAGGCAGCAAGGAGCAGAGGAGAGGCTTCAGACCACAGGGGGATGGGCTGATTCTGCTGTCATCTTGACCCCACTGAGCCGGGAGACTCTGGGCAAAGCCCACGCCCTCTCGAGACTGTTGCTGAATCTCCGCCTGGGAATCCTAAAACCTGGCTCTTGGGGTCATTGTGATGGCCAGAAAAGTATGAGGCAGGCCTGGACATGGAAGAGGAGCTCCTTAATTTGGATTTTCCCTCTGCCACCCCCAAAGACCCAGCCACACCATCCCTCTCCTCCCCATTGTCAGTCCAACGCTGACTCCTTTGGGGGATCTTCAGAGAGAGCGCTAGGAACTCAGGACCCATGGACTCCTCCCCAGCAGCTCAGAGGGTCCCACAGTCATGCCCCCCTGCTTGCCCCTCACCCCCTCAAGAGATGAGGTTCAGTCCTGCCTCAGCCCCTCTGCCTTTGACCCTCCGGCAGGCTGGACAGAGGCTGCAGGGTGGAGGGGGGGTCCAGCCTTTTCTGCTTGATATCTTCGTGATTCCCATCCTGCACTCTGCACCCTGGATGAACAGGCTCAGGGTGGATGGGAGACAGGTGGTACCGCCGGTCTGCACTGACTTCCCACGCCCCCAGGGCTGTCTTGAGAGAAGGACGAGGAGAGGATTTTGAAACCCCCTGAGGTACCTCTCAGCCATAAGAAACGAGGATCACCGCAACCGTCCCCCTCAGCTAAGAACCCACCAGCTGTCTGCCCTTCCCAGGTCCACCATTTACCCCTCCAAGAAGGAAGGATTAGCCTGGGCCACTCAACTGGCCGAGTGACCCACCGAGAGTTGCAGGAGCTGGCGGTGGTGGTGGCATCCTGGCACTCCTAGAGTCCCTGTCTCCCAGGGGGTGATTGCCCATAAATAAGTATTTTATTTAAAAAAAAATTTAAAACTTACATTAAGACCTGCTTGACTTTTTGACTTTTTTTTTTTTTTTTTTTTTTTAGACAGAGTCTCACTCTGTCATGTCCAGGCTGGAGTGCAGTGGCATGATCTTGGCTCACTGCAACCTCCGCTTCCCAGGTTCAAGTGATCCTCCTGCCTCAGCCTCCCGAGTAGCTGGGATTACAGGCATCCACCACCATACCCAGCTAATTTTTGTATTTTTAGTAGAGACAGGGTTTCATCATGTTGGCCAAGGTGGTCTTGAACTCCCAACCTTCAGTGATCTGCCCGTCTCGGCCTCCCAAAGTGTTGGGATGATAGGCATGAGCCACTGCACCCGGCCCCACTTGACTATTGCAGAAAAATTAAAATTCAGATAAGCAAAAAGAAAAAGAATGAAATATAAATCATTCTAAAGCCTGCCACCTGGAAAAGCCACTAACACCGTGTGATATGCTCCGGGATAATTTTCTCAGGGGCTTTCCTGCTCCCGGCTTTATAATCACGGCAGGGGGTGAGTGTGTGTGCGTGTGTTCGTGTGTGAGTGTGTGTGTGTGTGTGTGTGATGAGAACAGGCAGCAGCAAGAAGCAAGACGCTGAGGTGCCGGG